>NC_133327.1:64754596-65095596 GCF_042186555.1 Aquarana catesbeiana
CCCCAGCATCTGCCAGTGTTTCCACCCCCCCACAGCATCTGCCAGTGATCCCACCCACCACCCTCCACAGCATCTGCCAGTGTTTCCACCACCCCAAACATCTGCCAGTGTTTCTACCAACCCCAGCATCTGCCAGTGTTTCTACCCCCCCCAGCATCTGCCAGTGACCCCCCCCCAGCATCTTCCAGTGACCCCCCCCCCCCCCCCCAGCATCTGCCAGTGTTTCCACCACCCCCAGCATCTGCCAGTGATCCCCCCCCCCCCCAGCATCCCAGAATCTGCCAGTGAGCCCCCCCCAGCATCTTCCAGTGATTCCACCTACCACCCCCCCCAGCATCTGACAGAGATCCCAACTACCACCCCCCCCCCCCCAGCATCTGACAGTGATCCCCACAGCATCTGACAGTGATCCCAACCACCCCCCCAGCATCTGCCAGTGATCCCACCCACCCCCCTCCCCAGCATCTGCCAATTATCCCACCCCCAGCATCCAGGCTCTACCAGTGATCCCAACCTCCCCCCTAGCATCTGAAAGTGATCCCACCCCACCCCCCCAGCATCTGCCAGTGATCCCAACCTCCCTCCCCAGCATCTGCCAGTGATCTGACCCCCCCTCCCGCAGAATCTGCCAGGGATCCCACCCACCCCCCAGCATTTACCAGTGATCCCAACCACCCCCCCCTCCAGCATTTGAAAGTGATCCCACGCATCCCTCCTCAGCATTTGACAGTGATCCACCCACCCCCCAGCATCTGCCAGTGGTCCCACCCACCCCCAGCATCTGCCAGTGGTCCCACCCACCCCCAGCATCTGAAAGTGATCACACCCACCCCCAGCATCTGAAAGTTATCACACCCACCCCCCCAGCATCTGCTAGTGATCGAAACCCCCCAACATCTGCCAGTGATCCCACCCCCCAGCATCAAAGTGATCCCAACCACCCCCCAGCATCTGCCAGTGATTCCAACCACCACCCCCCCAGCATCTGAAGTGATCCCATCCCCCCTCCCCAGCATCTGCCAGGGTTTCCCCCCACCTCCCCCCCAGCATCTGCCAGGGATCCCCCCCCACCTCCCCCCAGCATCTGCCAGGGATCCCCCCCCACCTCCCCCCCAGCATCTGCAGGGATCCCACCTCCCCCCCCAGCATCTGCCTGTGATCCCAACCACCCCCCCAGCATCTGCCTGTGATCCCAACCACCCCCCCCAGCATCTGCCAGTGATCCAAACCACCCCCCCAGCATCTGCCAGTGATCCAAACCACCCCCCCTGCATCTGCCAGTGATCCAAACCACCCCCCCTGCATCTGCCAGTGATCCAAACCACCCCCCCTGCATCTGCCAGTGATCCAAACCACCCCCCCTGCATCTGCCAGTGATCCAAACCACCCCCCCTGCATCTGCCAGTGATCCAAACCACCCCCCCTGCATCTGCCAGTGATCCAAACCACCCCCCCTGCATCTGCCAGTAAACCCAACCACCCCCCCAGCATCTGAAAGTGATCCCAAACCCCCCCCCCAGCATCTGAAAGTGATCCCAAACCCCCTCCCCAGCATCTGCCAGTGATCCCAAACCCCCTCCCCAGCGTCTGCCAGTGATCCCAAACCCCCTCCCCAGCGTCTGCCAGTGATCCCAAACCCCCTCCCCAGCGTCTGCCAGTGATCCCAAACCCCCTCCCCAGCATCTGCCAGTGATCCCAAACCCCCTCCCAGCGTCTGCCAGTGATCCCAAACCCCCTCCCCAGCGTCTGCCAGTGATCCCAAACCCCCTCCCCAGCGTCTGCCAGTGATCCCAAACCCCCTCCCCAGCATCTGCCAGTGATCCCAAACCCCCTCCCCAGCATCTGCCAGTGATCCCAAACCCCCTCCCCAGCATCTGCCAGTGATCCCAAACCCCCTCCCCAGCATCTGCCAGTGATCCCAAACCCCCTCCCCAGCATCTGCCAGTGATCCCAAACCCCCTCCCCAGCATCTGCCAGTGATCCCAACCCCCCCCCCCAGCATTTGAAAGTGATCCTACGCATCCCACCCACCCCTCCCCAGCATCTGAAAGTGATCCCAACCCCCCTCCCCAGCATCTGACAGTGATCTGACCCCCCCAAGCATCTGCCAGTGATCCCACCCCCCCCCCAACATCTGCCAGTGATCCCACCCACCCCTCCCCAGCATCTGCCAGTGATCCAAACCGCCCCCCCCCTGCATCTGCCAGTGATCCAAACCGCCCCCCCCTGCATCTGCCAGTGATCCAAACCGCCCCCCCCTGCATCTGCCAGTGATCCAAACCACCCCCCCCTGCATCTGCCAGTGATCCAAACCACCCCCCCTGCATCTGCCAGTAAACCCAACCACCCCCCCAGCATCTGAAAGTGATCCCAAACCCCCTCCCCAGCATCTGCCAGTGATCCCAAACCCCCTCCCCAGCATCTGCCAGTGATCCCAAACCCCCTCCCCAGCATCTGCCAGTGATCCCAAACCCCCTCCCCAGCATCTGCCAGTGATCCCAAACCCCCTCCCCAGCATCTGCCAGTGATCCCAACCCCCCCCCCAGCATTTGAAAGTGATCCTACACATCCCACCCACCCCTCCCCAGCATCTGCCAGTGATCCAACTACCCCCCCAGCATCTGCCAGTGATCCTCCCCCCAGCATCTGCCAGTGATTCCAGCCCCTCCCCCCAGCATCTGCCAGTGATTCCAGCCCCTCCCCCCAGCATCTGCCAGTGATTCCAGCCCCTCCCCCCCAGCATCTGCCAGTGATTCCAGCCCCTCCCCCCAGCATCTGCCAGTGATTCCAGCCCCCCCCAGCATCTGCCAGTGATGCCAGACCCCCCCCCCCAGCATCTGCCAGTGATGCTAGCCCCCCCCCAGCATCTGCCAGTGATGCCAGCCCCCCCCCCCAGCATCTGCCAGTGATGCCAGCCCCCCCCCCAGCATCTGCCAGTGATGCCAGCCCCCCTCCCATCATCTGCCAGTGATGCCAGCCCCCCCCCCCAGCATCTGCCAGTGATGCCAGCCCCCCCCCCAGCATCTGCCAGTGATGCCAGCCCCCCCCCAGCATCTGCCAGTGATGCCAGCCCCCCCCCCCCAGCATCTGCCAGTGATGCCAGCCCCCCCCCAGCATCTGCCAGTGATGCCAGCCCCCCCCCAGCATCTGCCAGTGATGCCAGCCCCCCCCCCAGCATCTGCCAGTGATGCCAGCCCCCCCCCAGCATCTGCCAGTGATGCCAGCCCCCCCCCAGCATCTGCCAGTGATGCCAGCCCCCCCCCAGCATCTGCCAGTGATGCCAGCCCCCCCCCCAGCATCTGCCAGTGATGCCAGCCCCCCCCCCCAGCATCTGCCAGTGATGCCAGCCCCCCCCCCCCAGCATCTGCCAGTGATGCCAGCCCCCCCCCCCCAGCATCTGCCAGTGATGCCAGCCCCCCCCCCCCCAGCATCTGCCAGTGATGCCAGCCCCCCCCCCCCCAGCATCTGCCAGTGATGCCAGCCCCCCCCCAGCATCTGCCAGTGATGCCAGCCCCCCCCCCCAGCATCTGCCAGTGATGCCAGGCCCCCCCCCCCCCCCCAGCATCTGCCAGTGATGCCAGCCCCCCCCCAGCATCTGCCAGTGATGCCAGCCCCCCCCCCCCAGCATCTGCCAGTGATGCCAGCCCCCCCCCCCCAGCATCTGCCAGTGATGCCAGCCCCCCCCCCCCAGCATCTGCCAGTGATGCCAGCCCCCCCCCCCAGCATCTGCCAGTGATGCCAGCCCCCCCCCCCCCCCCAGCATCTGCCAGTGATGCCAGCCCCCCCCCCCCCCCCCCCAGCATCTGCCAGTGATGCCAGCCCCCCCCCCCCAGCATCTGCCAGTGATCCCAACCAACCCCCCCAACATTTGAAAGTGATCCCACGCATCCCTCCTCAGCATCTGCTAGTGATCCCACCCCACCCCCACCCCCCAGTCTCTGCCAGTGATCTCAACCCCCCCCCAGCATCTGAAACCCTCCCCCAGCATCTAAAGGTGATACCTCTCACCTCTTCGAATCATCTGCCAGTGATCCCAACCACTCCCCCCCCCCCCCAGCATCTGCCAGTGATTCCACCCCCCCAGCATCTGCCAGTGATTCCACCCCCCCCCCCAGCATCTGCCAGTGATTCCACCCCCCCCCCCCAGCATCTACCAGTGATTCCACCCCCCCCCCCCCCCAGCATCTACCAGTGATTCCACCCCCCCCCCCCAGCATCTGCCAGTGATTCCACCCCCCCCCCAGCATCTGCCAGTGATTCCACCCCCCCCCAGCATCTGCCAGTGATTCCACCCCCCCCCCCAGCATCTGCCAGTGATTCCACCCCCCCCCCAGCATCTGCCAGTGATTCCACCCCCCCCCAGCATCTGCCAGTGATTCCACCCCCCCCAGCATCTGCCAGTGATTCCACCCCCCCCCCAGCATCTGCCAGTGATTCCACCCCCCCCCCCAGCATCTGCCAGTGATTCCACCCCCCCCCCCAGCATCTGCCAGTGATTCCACCCCCCCCCCCCAGCATCTGCCAGTGATTCCACCCCCCCCCCCCCCCCCAGCATCTGCCAGTGATTCCACCCCCCCCAGCATCTGCCAGTGATTCCACCCCCCCCCCCCAGCATCTGCCAGTGATTCCACCCCCCCCCCCAGCATCTGCCAGTGATTCCACCCCCCCCCCCCCCAGCATCTGCCAGTGATTCCACCCCCCCCCCAGCATCTGCCAGTGATTCCACCCCCCCCAGCATCTGCCAGTGATTCCACCCCCCCAGCATCTGCCAGTGATTCCACCCCCCCAGCATCTGCCAGTGATTCCACCCCCCCAGCATCTGCCAGTGATTCCACCCCCCCAGCATCTGCCAGTGATTCCACCCCCCCAGCATCTGCCAGTGATTCCACCCCCCCAGCATCTGCCAGTGATTCCACCCCCCCAGCATCTGCCAGTGATTCCACCCCCCCAGCATCTGCCAGTGATTCCACCCCCCCAGCATCTGCCAGTGATTCCACCCCCCCAGCATCTGCCAGTGATTCCACCCCCCCAGCATCTGCCAGTGATTCCACCCCCCCAGCATCTGCCAGTGATTCCACCCCCCCAGCATCTGCCAGTGATTCCACCCCCCCAGCATCTGCCAGTGATTCCACCCCCCCAGCATCTGCCAGTGATTCCACCCCCCCAGCATCTGCCAGTGATTCCACCCCCCCAGCATCTGCCAGTGATTCCACCTCCCCAGCATCTGCCAGTGATCCCCCCCCCCCCAGCATCTGCCAGTGTTTCCACCCCCCCACAGCATCTGCCAGTGATCCCACCCACCACCCTCCACAGCATCTACCAGTGTTTCCACCACCCCAAACATCTGCCAGTGTTTCTACCACCCCCAGCATCTGCCAGTGTTTCTACCCCCCCCAGCATCTGCCAGTGACCCCCCCCAGCATCTTCCAGTGACCCCCCCCCCCCCCCAGCATCTGCCAGTGTTTCCACCACCCCCAGCATCTGCCAGTGATTCCCCCCCCCCCCAGCATCCCAGAATCTGCCAGTGAGCCCCCCCCCCAGCATCTTCCAGTGATTCCACCTACCACCCCCCCCAGCATCTGACAGAGATCCCAACTACCACCCCCCCCCTAGCATCTGACAGTGATCCCAACCACCCCCCCAGCATCTGCCAGTGATCCCACCCACCCCCCTCCCCAGCATCTGCCAATTATCCCACCCCCAGCATCCAGGCTCTACCAGTGATCCCAACCTCCCCCCTAGCATCTGAAAGTGATCCCACCCCACCCCCCCAGCATCTGCCAGTGATCCCAACCTCCCTCCCCAGCATCTGCCAGTGATCTGACCCCCCCCTCCCGCAGAATCTGCCAGGGATCCCACCCACCCCCCAGCATTTACCAGTGATCCCAACCACCCCCCCCCCTCCAGCATTTGAAAGTGATCCCACGCATCCCTCCTCAGCATCTGACAGTGATTCCCCCCCCCAGCATTTGACAGTGATCCACCCACCCCCCAGCATCTGCCAGTGGTCCCACCCACCCCCAGCATCTGAAAGTGATCACACCCACCCCCAGCATCTGAAAGTTATCACACCCACCCCCCCAGCATCTGCTAGTGATCGAAACCCCCCCAACATCTGCCAGTGATCCCACCCCCCCAGCATCAAAGTGATCCCAACCACCCCCCCAGCATCTGCCAGTGATTCCAACCACCACCCCCCCAGCATCTGAAAGTGATCCCATCCCCCCTCCCCAGCATCTGCCAGGGTTTCCCCCCACCTTCCCCCCAGCATCTGCCAGGGATCCCCCCCCCACCTCCCCCCCAGCATCTGCCTGTGATCCCACCTCCCCCCCCAGCATCTGCCTGTGATCCCAACCACCCCCCCAGCATCTGCCTGTGATCCCAACCACCCCCCCAGCATCTGCCTGTGATCCCAACCACCCCCCCAGCATCTGCCAGCCAGTGATCCAAACCACCCCCCCTGCATCTGCCAGTGATCCAAACCACCCCCCCTGCATCTGCCAGTGATCCAAACCACCCCCCCTGCATCTGCCAGTGATCCAAACCACCCCCCCTGCATCTGCCAGTGATCCAAACCACCCCCCCTGCATCTGCCAGTGATCCAAACCACCCCCCCTGCATCTGCCAGTGATCCAAACCACCCCCCTGCATCTGCCAGTGATCCAAACCACCCCCCCTGCATCTGCCAGTGATCCAAACCACCCCCCCTGCATCTGCCAGTGATCCAAACCACCCCCCCTGCATCTGCCAGTAAACCCAACCACCCCCCCAGCATCTGAAAGTGATCCCAAACCCCCCCCCCAGCATCTGAAAGTGATCCCAAACCCCCTCCCCAGCATCTGCCAGTGATCCCAAACCCCCTCCCCAGCATCTGCCAGTGATCCCAAACCCCCTCCCCAGCGTCTGCCAGTGATCCCAAACCCCCTCCCCAGCGTCTGCCAGTGATCCCAAACCCCCTCCCCAGCATCTGCCAGTGATCCCAAACCCCCTCCCCAGCATCTGCCAGTGATCCCAAACCCCCTCCCCAGCATCTGCCAGTGATCCCAAACCCCCTCCCCAGCATCTGCCAGTGATCCCAACCCCCCCCCCCAGCATTTGAAAGTGATCCTACGCATCCCACCCACCCCTCCCCAGCATCTGAAAGTGATCCCAACCCCCCTCCCCAGCATCTGACAGTGATCTGACCCCCCCAAGCATCTGCCAGTGATCCCACCCCCCCCCCAACATCTGCCAGTGATCCCAACCCCCCCCCCCAGCATTTGAAAGTGATCCTACATATCCCACCCACCCCTCCCCAGCATCTGCCAGTGATCCAAACCGCCCCCCCCTGCATCTGCCAGTGATCCAAACCACCCCCCCTGCATCTGCCAGTGATCCAAACCACCCCCCCTGCATCTGCCAGTAAACCCAACCACCCCCCCAGCATCTGAAAGTGATCCCAAACCCCCTCCCCAGCATCTGCCAGTGATCCCAAACCCCCTCCCCAGCATCTGCCAGTGATCCCAAACCCCCTCCCCAGCATCTGCCAGTGATCCCAAACCCCCTCCCCAGCATCTGCCAGTGATCCCAAACCCCCTCCCCAGCATCTGCCAGTGATCCCAAACCCCCTCCCCAGCATCTGCCAGTGATCCCAAACCCCCTCCCCAGCATCTGCCAGTGATCCCAACCCCCCCCCCCCCAGCATTTGAAAGTGATCCTACGCATCCCACCCACCCCTCCCCAGCATCTGAAAGTGATCACAACCCCCCTCCCCAACATCTGCCAGTGATCCCAACCCCCCCCCCAGCATTTGAAAGTGATCCTACACATCCCACCCACCCCTCCCCAGCATCTGCCAGTGATCCAACTACCCCCCCCCAGCATCTGCCAGTGATCCTCCCCCCAGCATCTGCCAGTGATTCCAGCCCCTCCCCCCAGCATCTGCCAGTGATTCCAGCCCCTCCCCCCAGCATCTGCCAGTGATTCCAGCCCCTCCCCCCAGCATCTGCCAGTGATGCCAGCCCCCCCCCAGCATCTGCCAGTGATGCCAGCCCCCCCCCCAGCATCTGCCAGTGATGCCAGCCCCCCCCCCCAGCATCTGCCAGTGATGCCAGCCCCCCCCCCCAGCATCTGCCAGTGATGCCAGCCCCCCCCCCAGCATCTGCCAGTGATGCCAGCCCCCCCCCCCAGCATCTGCCAGTGATGCCAGCCCCCCCCCCAGCATCTGCCAGTGATGCCAGCCCCCCCCCCCCCAGCATCTGCCAGTGATGCCAGCCCCCCCCCCCCAGCATCTGCCAGTGATGCCAGCCCCCCCCCCCAGCATCTGCCAGTGATGCCAGCCCCCCCCCCAGCATCTGCCAGTGATGCCAGCCCCCCCCCCCAGCATCTGCCAGTGATGCCAGCCCCCCCACAGCATCTGCCAGTGATGCCAGCCCCCCCCCCAGCATCTGCCAGTGATGCCAGCCCCCCCCCCAGCATCTGCCAGTGATGCCAGCCCCCCCCCCAGCATCTGCCAGTGATGCCAGCCCCCCCCCCAGCATCTGCCAGTGATGCCAGCCCCCCCCCAGCATCTGCCAGTGATGCCAGCCCCCCCCCAGCATCTGCCAGTGATGCCAGCCCCCCCCCAGCATCTGCCAGTGATGCCAGCCCCCCCCCCAGCATCTGCCAGTGATGCCAGCCCCCCCCCCAGCATCTGCCAGTGATGCCAGCCCCCCCCCCCAGCATCTGCCAGTGATGCCAGCCCCCCCCCCAGCATCTGCCAGTGATGCCAGCCCCCCCCAGCATCTGCCAGTGATGCCAGCCCCCCCCCCCAGCATCTGCCAGTGATGCCAGCCCCCCCCCCAGCATCTGCCAGTGATGCCAGCCCCCCCCCCCCCAGCATCTGCCAGTGATGCCAGCCCCCCCCCCCCCAGCATCTGCCAGTGATGCCAGCCCCCCCCCCCCAGCATCTGCCAGTGATGCCAGCCCCCCCCCCCCCAGCATCTGCCAGTGATGCCAGCCCCCCCCCCCCCAGCATCTGCCAGTGATGCCAGCCCCCCCCCCCCCCAGCATCTGCCAGTGATGCCAGCCCCCCCCCCCAGCATCTGCCAGTGATGCCAGCCCCCCCCCCCCAGCATCTGCCAGTGATGCCAGCCCCCCCCCCCCAGCATCTGCCAGTGATGCCAGCCCCCCCCCCCAGCATCTGCCAGTGATGCCAGCCCCCCCCCCCCCAGCATCTGCCAGTGATGCCAGCCCCCCCCCCCCAGCATCTGCCAGTGATGCCAGCCCCCCCCCCAGCATCTGCCAGTGATGCCAGCCCCCCCCCAGCATCTGCCAGTGATGCCAGCCCCCCCCAGCATCTGCCAGTGATGCCAACCCCCCCCCAGCATCTGCCAGGGATCCAACCCACCCCCCAGCATCTGCCAGTGATCCCAACCACCCCCCCCCAGCATTTGAAAGTGATCCCACGCATCCCTCCTCAGCATCTGACAGTGATCCCACCCACCCTTCCCCTGCATTTGACAGTGATCCAGCTACCCCCCCCCCCCAAGCATCTGACAGTGATCTGATCCCACCCACCCCCAGCATCTGCCAGTGATCCAAACCACCCCCCAGCATCTGCCAGTGATCCCAACCAACCCCCCCAACATTTGAAAGTGATCCCACGCATCCCTCCTCAGCATCTGCTAGTGATCCCACCCCACCCCCACCCCCCAGTCTCTGCCAGTGATCTCAACCCCCCCCCCAGCATCTGAAACCCTCCCCCAGCATCTAAAGGTGATACCTCTCACCTCTTCGAATCATCTGCCAGTGATCCCAACCACTCCCCCCCCCCCAGCATCTGCCAGTGATTCCACCCCCCCAGCATCTGCCAGTGATTCCACCCCCCCCCCCAGCATCTGCCAGTGATTCCACCCCCCCCTCCCAGCATCTACCAGTGATTCCACCCCCCCCCCCAGCATCTGCCAGTGATTCCACCCCCCCCCCCAGCATCTGCCAGTGATTCCACCCCCCCAGCATCTGCCAGTGATTCCACCCCCACCCCCCCAGCATCTGCCAGTGATTCCACCCCCCCCCCCCAGCATCTGCCAGTGATTCCACCCCCCCCCCCCCAGCATCTGCCAGTGATTCCACCCCCCCAGCATCTGCCAGTGATTCCACCCCCCCCAGCATCTGCCAGTGATTCCACCCCCCCCAGCATCTGCCAGTGATTCCACCCCCCCCAGCATCTGCCAGTGATTCCACCCCCCCCAGCATCTGCCAGTGATTCCACCCCCCCAGCATCTGCCAGTGATTCCACCCCCCCCAGCATCTGCCAGTGATTCCACCCCCCCCAGCATCTGCCAGTGATTCCACCCCCCCCAGCATCTGCCAGTGATTCCACCCCCCCCAGCATCTGCCAGTGATTCCACCCCCCCAGCATCTGCCAGTGATTCCACCCCCCCAGCATCTGCCAGTGATTCCACCCCCCCAGCATCTGCCAGTGATTCCACCCCCCCAGCATCTGCCAGTGATTCCACCCCCCCAGCATCTGCCAGTGATTCCACCCCCCCAGCATCTGCCAGTGATTCCACCCCCCCAGCATCTGCCAGTGATTCCACCCCCCCAGCATCTGCCAGTGATTCCACCCCCCCAGCATCTGCCAGTGATTCCACCCCCCCAGCATCTGCCAGTGATTCCACCCCCCCAGCATCTGCCAGTGATTCCACCCCCCCAGCATCTGCCAGTGATTCCACCCCCCCAGCATCTGCCAGTGATTCCACCCCCCCAGCATCTGCCAGTGATTCCACCCCCCCAGCATCTGCCAGTGATTCCACCCCCCCAGCATCTGCCAGTGATTCCACCCCCCCAGCATCTGCCAGTGATTCCACCCCCCCAGCATCTGCCAGTGATTCCACCCCCCCAGCATCTGCCAGTGATTCCACCCCCCCAGCATCTGCCAGTGATTCCACCCCCCCAGCATCTGCCAGTGATTCCACCCCCCCAGCATCTGCCAGTGATTCCACCCCCCCAGCATCTGCCAGTGATTCCACCCCCCCAGCATCTGCCAGTGATTCCACCCCCCCAGCATCTGCCAGTGATTCCACCCCCCCAGCATCTGCCAGTGATTCCACCCCCCCAGCATCTGCCAGTGATTCCACCCCCCCAGCATCTGCCAGTGATTCCACCCCCCCAGCATCTGCCAGTGATTCCACCCCCCCAGCATCTGCCAGTGATTCCACCCCCCCAGCATCTGCCAGTGATTCCACCCCCCCAGCATCTGCCAGTGATTCCACCCCCCCAGCATCTGCCAGTGATTCCACCCCCCCAGCATCTGCCAGTGATTCCACCCCCCCAGCATCTGCCAGTGATCCCACCACTCCCCGAGCAGCTGCCAGTGAAACCCACCCACCCCACCAGCATCTACCAGTGATCCCACCGCCCCCCCACCCTAGCATCTGCCAGTGATCCCACCCCCAGCATTTGCCAGCGATCCCACCCACCCAACCCCCCCAGCATCTGCCAGTAATCCATCCCAACCCCCCCAGCATCTGCCAGTGATCCCACCCCCCCAGCATCTGCCACTGATCCCAACCCCCCCTCCCCAGCATCTGAAAGTGATCCCAACCCCCCTCCCCAGCATCTTAAAGTGATCCCAATCCCCCCCAGCATCTGCCAGTGATCCGACCCCCCCCCCCCCCACAGCATCTGCCATTGAACCCAACCACCCCCTCCCCAGCATCTGAAAGTGATCCCACCCCTCCCCAGCATCGGACAGTGATCCCAACTACCCCCCCCCCGATATCTGCCAGTGATCCGACCCCCCCCCCCTCCCCCCCCCCCCCCCAGCATCTGCCAGTGTTCCCACTCTCTCCCCAACATCTGCCAGTGATCCCACCCCCAGCATCTGCCAGTGATCCCAACCACACCCTCCCCTGGACAGAGATGGAGCTCAGGTAAGTAATTAGGGGGTGCTGGGGAGGCTGCTACACACAGAAGGGTTTTTTTTTTTTTTTTCTTGTGATCAGCCGAGTCAATGAAACTCGGCGAGTAAGGGGTCGATCTCGACCCCTTACCACGTGATCATCTGTCAGCCAATGACATCTGAACATGTGATGTAAACAAAAGATGAGTAATCAGCCTTTTCTTTTTGCTCGTGCTAACAGCGCGAGCAGAAAAAAAAATGCCAATCAATGGCTTTTGTCAGAGGGACAGCGTCTGCTCTCCGCCACGCCCTACACGTTACGTCCCCAGATGAAGTCACGAGCGGTGACATAACGCGTAGGGCGTGGCGGAGAGCAGACGTAAACCGGAAGTCACGTAAGGATGCGCCTCAGATGCCGCTCCTTCTGTTTAATGCTATTTTAACAGTTTTTAAATGTAAGAGACCACTTTTTAGATAATCATAAAGCAGTTCATCCATTATACTACACCATTGGAGGCTTCTTTCTCTTCCCTCCCCCTTTTTCACCCCACCGGGCTGGTGGAGCCTGGGTGGGAAATCTTTTTCAATAGATTATCCTCACATTAATTGAGAAGACAAATCAGCCACTAACAGATGTTAAACCTGGACTACTATCATGCTATAATGCAGAGTGCCAACCAAAAGAAATCCATCGATGCCTGAATTAACTTCTCTTAAGGTGAGAGTTCTGAGAGCCTGATAAGACCGGGACTTTCTATATGAAGATTACCATTAATATCTACAAATTTTCCCACTTATTTGATCCCAGCTGATTCACTTCGCTATTATGAACTTTACACTTTATCATTCATTCAATATCACGATATTTGCATATTTGTCTATTCAGGTGTAATTGTTTTCCTTTTACACATATGTATGAGTCACGTTCCACAATACAAGGTGAAAGATTTGATGCGCGAGATCCTTTCATCTTCACGGTCATTAGAGTGTAATGTGAACATTTTTGATTTTGCTGCAGTCTATTTTAGACATCATCACATTTAGTTACTATTATTGCTCACGTTAGATTATTTTTGATATTTTGTTGTCACTATTCCACTATTTCTCGCATTAGCGCGAAGGACATTTCCACTTCTTCTAGTTTGACACCCAAGTATCTGTGCTGCCTGCCAGTGACCACCAGTGGCACCTGCCAGTGCATAGCAATGCCAACCAGTGCCCACCTGTGCAACCTTTCAGTGTCACCTAGTGCCTTATCAGTGCCCAACAGTGCCGCCTCATCAGTACACATCAATGAAGGAGAAAAATTAACTGTTTACAAAATTTTATAACAAACTTAGCAGTGATTAAATACCACCAAAAGAAAGCTCTATTTGTGGTAAAAAAAATGATAAAAATGTCATTTGGGTACAGTGTTGCATGACCGTGCAATTGTCATTCAAAGTGTGACAGCATTGAAAGCTGAAAATTGGCTTGGGCAGGAAGGGGTTTTAACCACTTGCCACCTGCTATATAGCAAAACGACGGCAGCAAAGTGGTTTCAATACCCTGACCAGATGTCATATGACATTTTCAGGTTATTAAAATTATTAAGCCGCTGCGAGCCCCCGGGGACGCGCATTGCGGCGATCGTTGTTGCGCTGTGTCAATCTGACACACCGTAACTCCGATCTAGGTAGTCTCTGACGGATACTCTTTACCATGTGATCAGCCTGTCCAATCACGGCTGATCACGATGTAAACAGGAAGAGCCGGTGATCGGCTTTTCTTCACTCGCGTCTTGATTATCAGCGCAGCCCCCCGAGGATGCCACCAGACCACCAGGGATGCCCACCACTAGGTATGCCACCCTAGACCACCAGGGATGCCAATCAGTGCCCACAATGGGCATCACCGATTGGCAGGCATTATTGTTTGGCACTGATTGGCATCCATCAGTACCATTTCTTAGTTTACAGTGCCGCCTATCAGTGCCGCATATTAGTTCCCATCATCAGTGCCCATCAGTGAAGGAGAAAACTTACTTTTTTACAAAGTTTTGTAACTGAATCAAAAAAAAAAAAATGTCAAAATTTTCTCTTCTTTTTTTTTTTTTTTTATTTGTTTAGCAGAAAATAAAAACCGCAGAGGTGATCAAATACCACCAAAAGAAATCTCTATTTGTGGGAACAAAAAGATAAAAATTTTGTTTGGGTACAGTGTAGCATGACCACGCAATTGTCAATCAAAGTGCGACAGTGCTGAAAATTGGTCTGGGCAGGAAGGTGTATAAGTGCCCGGTATTGAAGTGGTTAAAGTGATTGTAAAGGCTCTTATGTTTTTTATTAAAAAAAAAAAAAAAAAAATCATACTTACCTCCACTGTGCAGCTCGTTTTGCACAACCTCTTCTGGGGTCCCTCGGCGGCTCTCACGGCTCCTCCCCGCATCAGATAACCACCTAGGAGAAGCGCTCTTCTGGGGGGTTACCTTGCGGGCACGCTCCCGAGGCCAGCATTTGCATCCACAGACACGAATGCCGGACTTGGCCCCGCCCCCCGGAGCCTGCGTCATTGGATTTGATTGACAGCAGCGGGAGCCCATGGCTGCAATGCTATCAATCTATCCAATCAAGAGAGGAGAACCCCAGGCAGAGGAAGAGAACGTCTCCGGTGGGTGAAATTCCAGAGCTCAGGTAGGTAAAATGGGGGGGGGGGGGGGGGCGGTCACTGCTAGGTGTTTTTTCACCTTAATGCATAGGCTGCATTAAGGTGAAAAAACACGAGGGTTTACAACTCCTTTAACCACTTCAGCCCTGGAAGACTTGGCCGTTGAATGACCAGGCCATTTTTTGCGATTCGGCACTGCGTCGTTTTAACTGACAATTGCACGGTCGTGCGGCGTTGCACCCAAACAGAGTTGACGTCCTTTTTTTCCCACAAATAGAGCTTTCTTTTAGTGGTATTTGATCATCTCTGCTGCGTTTTTTATTGTTTGCGCTATAAACAAAAAAAGAGCGACAATTTTGAAAAAAACATAATATTTTGTACTTTTTGCTATAATAAATATCCCCTTTTTTTTTTTGTTTTTTTTTTTTTGTTTTTGTTTTGTTTTTGGGACTGCAACATTATGGCGGACACATCGGACACTTTTGACACATTTTTGGGACCATTGGCATTTATACAGCGAAGGGGTTAACACTAGGGGGCGATCAAGGGGTTAATTGTGTTCCCTGTGTGTGTTTATAACTGTGGGGGGAGGGGACTGACCTAGAAGAAATGACAGATCGTGATTCCTAGCTATGAAGAACACACGATCTGTCTCTCCTCACAGAACAGAACAGGGATTTGTGTGTTTACACACACATGTCCCTGTTCTGCCTCTCGTGCCCGCGATCACTCGCCTGCAGCGGTCATGAGCATCGGCACCCCAGCGATGCAGTGCACGCGCCCCTGCTATCCCGCTTAAAGTGATCGACGTATAGCTACGATGGTTCGCAGGATCGTGCCGACCTGCCGCTGTATAATGACGGTGGCTGGTCGGCAAGTGGTTAAGTGCCCAGTAAGCAAGTGGTTATTGCACAGAATGCATTAAGATAAAAAACCTTCTGCCTTTACAACTCCTTTTAACCACGTCAACCAGCCGCCGCAGTTATACTGTGGCAGGGTGGCTCTATTGTGCGAATCGCTGCACTGGTATGGCGCTTCGTGTAATAGATACAGTGGGCACGTGCACGGCGCTGCCCCAGAGCCAATATGTGTGGCTGGCCGCTGCGATCACTCCACAGAGATCGCTCCGCCAGTTTACACTGGCAGAACAGGGATCTGCCAGTGTAAACAAAGCAGAGCCCCGTTCTGTCAGGGCAATACAGTGTGATCGTCTGTTCCTAGTGATTAGGAACAGTGATCTCTCTCTACTCCAAGTCAGTCCACTCCCCCCATAGTTAGGCTTAATGTACATGGGACATTTTACAACCTCCCCTGAACAATTTAACTTGACAGATAGTAAATGACATTTAAAAAGTCTGTTTTGCCATGTTTACATGCCTTGTTTAGGAGCGTTTTTTTTTTTTTTTTTTGTTTTTTTTTTCAAATAGGCAAAAATGTATCTCCATTAAAAAATGCTTGTAAACGAAACGCAGCTAAATGCGAGTTGCCACGTTTATAAGCTGTTACAGGCATTTGGCATTCCAAATGCCTTTGAACATCCGTCCTGAAGGCATTTTTTTGCATTCCAACTGCCTAGAAACGACTATAAACTATAAACGAACATAGAGGAGACTTCAGAGGCAGCTGAAGAAAAAATGCCCAACTGCTCCTAATAGTCCGTTTATCAGCAGCAGTGTACATGAGGCCTTAGAAACCCTTCCTTCACACTTAACCCTTTGATCACCCCCTAGTGTTAACCCCTTTCCTGCCAGTGTCATTTATACAATAATCAGTGCATTTTTATAGCACTGATCGCTGTATTAATATCCATGGTCCCCAAAAAAGTGTCAGAAGTGTCCGATCCGTCCATTGCAATGTCGCAGTTCAGGAAAAAAAAAAAAAACGCCGATCACTGCCATTTCTCCTCACCACGATCATGGGCATCGAGTCCGGAGGCGCGCACGCCCACTATCCTGCTTGCACAGAGTCACTCCCCCCGGCACAGCCGGCGTCTGTAACCATGAAAATGGCTAGCGGCATGCCTCTGATAGGACTCTTCAGCAATGTTTTTCCCCTTTTATAAATATATATTTCTGTTATTTTTTTATAGTAATAGGTAATACTTAATAAATATGGAATACATATACGCTAATGCCGGCTGTGCCTTCCTCCTGAGGGGAGACTGGTCATTGGAGGAACGAGCAGAAGTTGTGCACCTGGCAGTGGGAAATACTGTGTGCCTGGCTGTGGGGGCTGCAACAAGGGAAGATCCTGGAAAGTACTAAAGGCTCCTACAGGAGTAGCGCTACAAATTTAAAAGACTGTTTCCAGTGAGTGTATGGAGACTCTGGACTTGTAGAGAAGAACTTTATGATGAAATAAGCCACCAGGACACGGTAATTATTTCGTAGTATTTGGAGACAGAACGGAGAGATGAAGCTTTGCTCATCAACCTTAACCGTGTAGATATCCAACTTCTTAATGAGACACGAGTTTGTGACCAGTTGCTTGGGATCAACAAAAGGTTCCTTGATGGCTACATCTTGATACTCAACATGTCAAAACCATAGACATTCTCCCACCATCTTGTAGGCCTTGTACTGTCCATCTTCTATAGCAGCTGCATAAAGTGTTGCACGATCAGAAAATATTAGCCAATCAGGTGTCAGCCATTTGCTCCGTAACCGTGTTGAGCATTGTTTTATAGAGCAGACAACATCCCATCCATTCCAGTGGTGTATTTAGGTTTTGTGCTGCCCTAGGCCTGACTAAGCTTGCGCACCCCCTAATTTAAATATGACCCACCCCTTCCTGTCAAGGCCACACCTCTTCCTTTTTAAGATCCGCCCTGTCATCTTCATGGGAAGAGGACAGAGAGGGATGCTGCATTTTTTCATTTGGGGGGTGAGGGGATATGTGCTGGGTGCTTTGGGAGAGGAGGATCAGACCCCCCCCCCCCCCCCACTAGCACATATCCTCTCCCCTCTCAAAGCACCCAGCACCTATCCCATTACCCCCCCTCCCCTCATCCATGTGTGCATCTGTTATCTGCCCCCCTTCCCGGTTACTGTGTCCCCCTCCACTGTAAGAAAAAATAAATAACTGCGCATCAAAAATAAATAATGTTAACCATCTATGCTGCAGAGTCCTATATGTGACACAAACACACAGAAATCAAGTGGGAAAAATATTGACTCGCGCTCAAAACAAAAACTAACGTGTATGACTGGAAAAGAGTACTCAGCCGATATTTAAATAAATGTTATGAAAACATATGATAAATGTGGCAAACTGAATATTAGATTGGAAAATTGATCCCACTTCCCCTTAAAGGAAATATATTCAATAGCAAATCAAATTCATACATAAAAACCATGAAGGATTGCAGTATATATAAAAGGGTAATATCTTAAGTTAAAGAAAATATTTTAAAAAAAGGGGAAAGTCCATATACAAAAAACACCCTACAAGTGCTGTGGTAATGCAAAAAAAGTCCAATTTAAATGAAATCCCAGATGTGTGGGTCCACCACCATGAATGAAGTGCCTGGCCGCTTACCGGAACCCCATGACCCCCCTTTTTTTGCATTACCACAGCACTTGTAGGGTGTTTTTTGTATATGGACTTTCCCCTTTTTTTAAAATATTTTCTTTAACTTAAGATATTACCCTTTTATATATACTGCAATCCTTCATGGTTTTTATGTATGAATTTGATTTGCTATTGAATATATTTCCTTTAAGGGGAAGTGGGATCAATTTTCCAATCTAATATTCAGTTTGCCACATTTATCATATGTTTTCATAACATTTATTTAAATATCGGCTGAGTACTCTTTTCCAGTCATACACATGTTAGTTTTTGTTTTGAGCGCGAGTCAATATTTTTCCCCCTCCACTGTAAACTATACACAGACCTCAGACCGGCAGCGTGGCTTTTGCACTGAAGTCGTGTCCCTCCTCTGTGGCTCCTCCTCCTCCTGACTGTGTACACTAGAACATTAGAGCCGAGAAGGAGGAGGAGCCGAGGAGTGTGTGTGGCTGACAGTGGGGAGAGAGGTGGTGGCTGCTACGAAAAGCTGATCGGTGCTTGTGGGACCCCAGGTGGCAGATGTCCTGGGTGCCCACGCTAGCGCACCCTGTATGGCCAGTTACCGAAGCTCAGTGCCGGAACTTGTGGGCTCCGGGACAGTGGCGTCACTAGGTTTGGTGTCACCTGGTGCGGTAAAAATTGTGTCCCCCCCCCCTCTTAATTTTTGGACTGGAGGCCCAGCGTTGGAGCTCATTTTGGCGGTCAATAAGGCCTAGAGGATATCAGGTTAGGCACTTCCTAATAGCTCAGTCCCTGGGAACAGTAATGGACAATGGCCAACAGGCTCTCTTACCAGACCCTGCAACAGTGATCCCTCCGGCTGGACATTCGCTCACTCTGGGTTGCCCAGGCTGACTCTAATCAGTAGTGTAGCATGTCTGTACCCCAGCAGTGGCTTCATCTTTCTCCCCCTCTGGTGGTGCAGATACAGCGTGGCTCTCTCTTTGGTGGTGCGGGAAAAGCGTGGCTCTCTCTGGTGGCGTGGCTCCTTGTCTGGTGGTGCAGATACAGCGTGGCTCTCTCTGGTGGCGTGGCTCCCTGTCTGGTGGTGCAGGTACAGCGTGGCTCTCTCTATGGTGGTGCGGGTACAGCGTGGCTCTCTCTCTGGTGGTGTGAGTACAGCGTGGCTCTCTGGTGGTGAAGGTACAGTGTGGCTCCCTCTCTGGTGGTGCGGGAACAATGTGGCTTTCTTTCTGGTGGTGCGGGTACAGCGTGGCTCTCTCTGGTGGTGCGGGTACAGCGTGGCTCTCTCTGGTGGTGCGGGAACAGCGTGGCTCTCTCTGGTGGTGCGGGAACAGCGTGGCTCTCTCTGGTGGTGCGGGTACAGCGTGGCTCTCTCTGGTGGTGCGGGTACAGCGTGGCTCTCTCTGGTGGTGCGGGTACAGCGTGGCTCTCTCTGGTGGTGCGGGTACAGCGTGGCTCTCTGGTGGTGCGGGTACAGCGTGGCTCTCTCTGGTGGTGCGGGTACAGGGTGGCGCTCTGGTGGTGCGGGTACAGGGTGGCTCTCTCTGGTGGTGCGGGTACAGGGTGGCTCTCTCTGGTGGTGCGGGTACAGGGTGGCTCTCTCTGGTGGTGCGGGTACAGGGTGGCTCTCTGGTGGTGCGGGTACAGGGTGGCTCTCTGGTGGTGCGGGTACAGGGTGGCTCTCTGGTGGTGCGGGTACAGGGTGGCCTTGGTGGTGCGGGTACAGCGTGGCTCTCTGGTGGTGCGGGTACAGCGTGGCTCTCTGGTGGTGCGGGTACAGCGTGGCTCCCTCTCTGGCTTCCCCCAGCACAGTACTCTCTCTTTTTCTTCTCCTGTAACACCCCCCAGCAGAGTGCATGCATGCTGGGGGCTGTAGCATGTTTGTGGACACACAGGGGCCGCCACTCTTCAGGGACTACTTTTCCCATGATGCCCCCAGAGTCTTCTGATTGGCCCTCTGCTGTGGCCAATTATGGGGAGGGAAACAGCGGGCAGGAAGCTGGGCGGCAGCGCAGGGAAACCAATTAGAGCCGCTCTCTCTCTCTTCGGCTGACAGAAAGGGGAGGGGGGGCGAGCGGGGGAGATACAGACAGCCGCATCTCTCCTCTCCCTGTCACAGCGCTGCTGCTCAATTTACCAGAGAACTCCCCCTTTCTGTCAGCCGAAGAGAGAGAGAGCGGCTCTAATTGGTTTCCCTGCGCCACCGCCCAGCTTCCTGCCCGCTGTTTCCCTCCCCATAATTGGCCACAGCAGAGGGCCATTCAGAGAGAGAAGCAAGACTTCACAGGGGCGGCTTGACGGCTTTCTGGCTCCCTCCGCACACGCGACGCCACGCCATTTCCCCGTTCTGCCTTGTGATATGACAGAGATCACTGCTCCCTGTCATTATGAGCAGTGATCGCTGTCATGTGACTAGTAGTCCATCCCCCCCACAGTTAGAATCACTCCCTAGGACACACTTAACCCCTTCATCGCCCCCTAGTGGTTAACTCCTTCACTGCCAGTGTCATTTACACAGTAGTCAGTGCATTTTTATGGCACTGATCGCTGTATAAATGACAATGGTCCCAAAATTGTGTCAAAAGTGTCCGATGTGTCTGTTATAATGTCGCAGTCCCAATGAAAATCTCAGATTGCCGCCATTACTAATAAAAAAAAAAAAATTAATAATAAAAATGCCATAAACTATCCCCTATTTTATAGACACTATAACTTTTGCGCAAACCAATCAATATACGCTTATTGCGATTTTTTTTTTTTTTTTTTTTTTTTTTTTTTTTTTTTTTTTTACCAAAAATATGTAGAAGAATACATATCAGCCTAAACTGAGGAAAAAAATGTTTTTTTATACATTTTTTGGGTATATTTATTATAGTAAAAATAATTATTTTTTTTTAAATAGCGCAAAAAATAAAAACCACAGAGGTGATCAAATACCACCGAAAGAAAGCTCTATTAGTGTGGGAAAAAAAGGACGTCAATTTTGTTTGGGTGCAATGTCGCACGACTGCGCAATTGTCAGTTAAAGCGATGCAGTGCTGAATCGCAAAAAGTGCTCTGGCCAGGAAGGGGTTAAAATCTTCCAGGGCTGAAGCGGTTAATCAGTACGGTTTTCGTACAAAAAAAAATTGTAAGAGCAAGACTACGCATGCTCAGAAACGAAAGAATACATACAAAACTATTCATTACATCACTTCTGAAGTTGTATTCTGTCGTACGAGAATTTTCGTATGGTGAGTAACCTTTTCACTTTCGACATGAGACGAGCATGCAACAAAAAACGGACAAACGGTCATCCGAAAATCTGATCGCGTGTACGAAGCTTTAGCTGCCAATATGCAGAGCATTCCTGTCCCACTTCCTACATCCAAGATAACTTTGTCCTTGAACAAGTGTCTGTTGTGAAGCATTTAGTTTTGATAGGTCAGAGTTCGAACTTCATCTTCAACAATTTCTTGTGGATACCAAAGTTTACAAATGATTCAAAGTAGTAGTCTTTAGAAGTCATCTCTTCAGCTGATGGTTTGATGCTGCTCTCTGGTTGGATACAGAGAACCTCCATGCTGCGGGTGCTTGCTTCCACCATGTTGCCAGCACCGAGTCTCCCTCGCCTGCTGCACTGCACACAACCAGAAGCCTATGAATGTAAAACAGGCTTCCTGTGAGAGAACTGCGACATGTAGCGAGGCCTGGCTCTATATGAATCCTTGGAGAACCCTGTCCACCACTTCAGCAAGTCAGATAGAACCTGCCTCATTTCCTGGCTCATCTCGCCCTTTCCTTCCTTCAATCGTGGAGACTCATCGTTACATGTGAGCATTATCTAGAATGGTCTGTATGCTTATGGAACACTCATTCCTCAGGGGTGGACAACTGCAACCCAATAGCTGATCCCAAGGCAAGTCCCTTCATGCCTCTGCCTCTGGGAGTCATGCTTGTAACTGTCAGTCTTGCAATGCCTCATGGGACATGTAGTTCCACAACAGCTGGAGGGCTTTAGTTGCCCACTCCTGCTCCAGACTGACATCCACCCATCAAAACTTTGTGATATTTGCATAACTCCTTACAAGTGCCAGCCTACTGCTTGCATTAGGACTGAGGGTTCTTGAGAGGTGTACTTAGGCAGGGTGCTGTGATGTTGTCAGGAAGGTATATACACACCCAGCCATGATCTGCCTTTATTGTATAGAGAAACACAGAGACCCAGTGATGATGTCAAAGGGTCTAAAAAAAGGTACTGAGAACAGAAAGGTTTTTGATTTTTTTTTAATGTCCTTAGCATGTTGATGAAAGGAGGAACCAGGAAGGCAAAACATAAGCATAAAAAATGTAAATTTTAAGTGTGAGGTCCCCTTAACACACACATCATGATAACAGCAGGTGAAACACGTTTTATTACACATTACTTGGAATTTTGTGAGAATGTTAGAACTATATGGTCTACCTGTCAGGGCTGGGCTCAGCCTTTCCTTCTCTGAGCTGGCCGCTCAGCTGTCGGCTAATTGCCAGCTCCCATCTCTCTCCACAGTTACCCAGCTGTTGTTGATTCTGCTCGTCAATCCTGCCTACTTAGTCGTCCAGCTCACTTGATCTCTGCCTTCGCCTTTGTCAACATCATAGAGACTTTCTCTTGCATTCCTGTTGAAGACTTGCTCGGCTGACGTTCCTTCTGGCTCCTGATCCTGCTTGCTGTATTACTACGTTTATCTCTGGCTCTCTGACATTTGCTTGGCTGACTATCCGATCCGGTTACTGAACTCTGGCTTGTTTTGACTGCGTTTACTCTTTTTTACCTTATTATTATTATTATTATTAAACAAGTGTGATTTAACTTTACTTCTGTCTAGGTCTGATTAATGGTTCCTGATACTACCACATTGGCGGCTGGTGCTCCATTTTTTGGGGGGAACATAGTTTCCACATTCAGAATTATACTATCAAAATTAGCATGTGCTGTAAATTGCTTCCGGCATTGCTTCCGTTTCTTCTTGCCAGAGGCCACCATTTTGTTGAAGCCCAGAGCAGTCACTTTGTTACTGAGAACTCTCCCCCTCTCCTTGGTCTCAAAACCTATATGCCACTTTCTGTTATTTAAATGTGTGCATTTCCAGCCTGGCTTGTGTGTCTTGGCTTGGGTAGTAAGGGAGGCTGTAGAAACTTTTCAGTGCTGAAGGGAGGAAGGAGAGAATATCAGGAGGATAAGATAAGACGCTATCCTTTTAAATGTAACTCTTTTGTGTCTCCCTGGCAGCAGAGTTTGTCCTGTCACCTATGCTGCTTTTCTTTTCCTTCTCCCTAATCTGTGTTTGTTGGTCACAGTCTGTGTCATCTTGTTGTTTCCACCCCCCAGCAGCAGTAAATCTTGAGGCTATCCCAGATCGGCCTCTAGTGGCTCATTAATTATCAGCACAGTGCCAAGACTACAGGACAATTGAGGCTGAGCAGAGCAGGGTGAGACAGTGCCATACTGGATTTTAAACAGTATAGGCACTTATTTTTAAAATTTTACATAGCTATACCTGCAAAAGGGGCAGCATGAAGTGCTCTATCAGGACTTAATCAACTTAAAACATTTGACCCTTCGGAAGGTTTAACCCACTTGATGACCAGGGCATTTTTTGCTATTCAGGACTGCTCTACTTTGAGGCTGCATTCACACTACAGCGTTTTGAATCGCTGGCAGATCTGCCCACGATTTGACAGCACCAAAGTGTGAATGACAAAACGCGGAACTCGCATTTGAGATACCATTCATTTGAATGACACCTCACATCGCAGGGTGGGTCTGCCGCGATTTGTCGTGCGATAAAACGTGCCGCAATCGTGGCAACCCGCATCGCGGGACACATGTCGCCCAAAAAAAGGTTAAGGAGCTACTTTGGGGCAACACGCATCCCACGATTGCAGCACGTTTTATTTCACGACAATCGTGGCAAAGGTGTCATTCAAATGAATGGCATCTCAAATGCGAATTCCGCGTTTTGTCATTCACTTATCGGCACTGTCAAATTGCGGCCAGATAGTGCTGTAGTGTGAATGCAACCTAAGTGGCAATTGCACGGTCATGTAACACTGTATCCAAAAAAAATTGTATCACCTTTTTCACACAAATAGAGCTTTCTTTTGGTGGTATTTGATCATTACTGTTTTGTTTTTTTTTTGTTTTGTTTTTTGCGATATGAATGAAAAAAGACCGAAAAGTTTGAAAATAATAATATAAATATATATATATTTTGTTATAAAACATATCCCAATAAAATCTAATTTATTGGCAAATTTAGGCCAAAATGTATTTTGCTACATGTCTTTAGTAAAAAAAAAATCCCAATAAGTGTATATTATTGGTTTGTGTGAAAGTTATAGTGTCTACAAACTATGGTATATACAGTATCTCACATAAGTGAGTCCCGTCCCCCCCCCCCTTACATTTTTGTAAATATTTTATTATATTTTTTCATGTGACAACACTGAAGAACTGACACTTTGCTACAATGTAAAGTAGTGAGTGTACAGCTTGTATAACAGTGTAAATTTGCTGTCCTCTCAAAATAACTCAACCCACAGCCATTAATGTCTAAACTCCTGCCAACAAAAGTGAGTACACCCCTAAGTGAAAAGGTTCAAATTGGGCCCAATTAGCCATTTTCCCTCTCCGGTGTCATGTGGCTCGTTGGTGTTACAAGGTCTCAGGGGTGAATGGGGAGCAGGTGTGTTAAATTTGATGTTATCGCTCTCACTCTCTTATACTGGTCACTGGAAGTTCAACATGGCACCTCATGGCATAGAACTCTCTGAGGATCTGAAAAAAAGAATTGTTGTTCTACTTAAAGATGACTTAGGCTATAAGAAGCTTCTCAAGACCCTGAAACTGAGCTGCAGCATAGTGGCCAAGACCATACATAGGTTTAACAGGACAAGTTCCACTCAGAACAGGCCTCGCCATGGTTGACCAAAGAAGTTGAGTGCATGTGCTCAGCTTCATATCCAGAGGTCGTCTTTGGGAAATAGACATATGAGTGCTGCCAGCATTGCTGCAGAGCTTGAAGGGGTGGGGGGTCAGCCTGTCAGTGCTCAGACCATATGCCACACACTGCATCAAATTGGTCTGCATGGCTGTCGTCCCAGAAGGAAGCCTCTTCTAAAGATTATACACGAGAAAGCACAAACACAAACAGTTTGCTGAAGACAAGCAGACTAAGGACATGGATTATTGGAACCATGTCCTGTGGTTTGATGAGACCAAGATAAATTTATTTGGTTCAGATGGTGTCAAGTGTGTGTGTGGCGGCAACCAGGTGAGGAGTACAAACACAAGTGTGTTTTGCCTACAGTCAAGCATGGTGGTGGGAGTGTCATGGTCTGGGGCTGCATCAGTGCTTCCGGCACTGGGGAGCTACAGTTCATTGAGGGAACCATGAATGCCAACATGTACTGTGAGATACTGAAGCAGAGCATGATTCCCTCCCTTTTGGAGATGACCACTGCCTTCCTAAAGAAGGTAAGGGTAAAGGTGATGGACTGGCCAAGCATGTCTGCAGACCTAAACCCTATTGAGCATCTGTGGGGCATCTTCAAACGGAAGGTGGAGGAGCGCAAGGGCTTTAACATCCACCAGCTTTGTGATGTCCTCATGGAGAAGTGGAAGAGGACTCCTTTGGCAACCTGAGAAGCTCTGGTGAACTCCATGCCCAAGATTGTTAAGGCAGTGCTGGAAAATAATGGTGGCCACACAGAATATTGACACTCTGTCCCCAATTTGGACATTTTTACTTAGGGGTGTACTCACTTTTGTTGCCAGCAGTTTAGACATTAATGGCTGTGTGTTGAGTTATTTTGAGGGGACAGCAAATTTACACCGTTATACAAGCTGTACACTCACTACTTTACATTGTAGCAAAGTGTAATTTCTTCAGTGTTGTCACATAGATATAAAAAAATATATACAAAAATGTGAGGGGTGTACTCACTTTTTTGAGATACTGTGTGTATATATATATATAAATATATATTTTTATCTCTCTCTCTCTCTCTCTCTCTCTCTCTATCTCTATAATTTTTTTTTCTGTCCGTAATAAATCAAATGGTCAAAAGTCTAGAGAATTGATTCTTTCTACTGTTTTGTCAATTTTAACCAAAAGATTACAAGCCTGCCCACCACGACAAGGTAGACTCTTTTAGGGCAGGAGCTACACTAAACTACACTATGCTAACCTACTCAAAGCTAATCATCCTATCTTTAGTATTGTATACCTGTTTGAATTAGGCCCTATCCTCTAAACCTGCCTTCTTGCTTCACAGATTTGTTTACTAAAATCTACATAAAAGCAATCCTTTACTTACACAAAATAGACATCAGATTTGGAATGACTGAAACTGTTACAATATGGTGGGTGATGTGGTGGTCAGCAATGATCATCCTAATTTCCTTACACATTTTCCCCTTCTTTGATCATTGTTGAGCACTCTTCCATATAAATCCATCCACATTAGCCTGGAATAACGCAGGTGAAGTGTACAAGATGGGAAGAGTCCCCAAGATTTGTCTATTACCTGATTAGATCTGTAGAGACACTAGGGGTATTTCCACCAATCTTCCACACATATTCTCACCTACTGATCCTCTAATGCAGATGGATGCACATACATTTGTCCCTTACTAGCCTACCAATTAAAAGGCAGTGTCCTTTCCTGTCTTCACACACACCTAGACAGGTAAGTTCTCATCGAGATGGGAGACATCTCCCCACCAGGAATGGAAAGGAATAGTACAAAGCCTTTAAACAATCATCCAGCTTTACAAAAGCTCACACTCTAACTAAATATGAAATAAGATGAATTCAGTGCTTCTTATTCTGGCCCAACTGGTGGCGTCCAGCTCCGGGTGGGTTCCAGGTGCAAACCAACATCCAGCTGCAAACTCCAGGTTTCTTTCACTAACTTGACACTGAGATTTGAGCGGGTTAAGTTGACATTCCTCCTGAAGGTCCCTCCTTTAAGTAGCGGGAGGCCGATCCCCAACCCCCCTCCAGCCGGTACAGCATAAGGACCCAAAGATGAAGGTGGTACCCTACCCAGAGATCTCATCAACAGCTATGGGTCATCATAGAAATCTCCAGACTCATGGTCTGGCCAATCAAGTTGCCCCCTTCACACACTGAATAGCATCTTTCCAACATCACCCTAAACATCAGTCAGCTTTCTTACTTTCCAGATTTCTTTACCAAGATGTACAGTACTATTATTATGGATTTCTAAAGCAACAACCGTATATGCAGAACTTTAAAAGGAGACAGTACATTTACAATACAATGCAAGATGACTCAATACAATTTACTGATCCCCCAGTGCAGATAGATGCACATACATTTGTCCCTTACTAGCCTACTTTTAAAAGGCCGTGTATCTTCGTTCACTCACCAAGATGTATACACAGGCAAGCTAACTTGTAGATCATAGAAATCTTCTAAACATGAAAGCTACAAAAATTAAAATAATACCAACATGCAAACCAAAATGCAAACCAAACATAATATATATAATATATACCTGTAACTGTCTGTATCTTTTTGTTTATATATTTATATAGATAGAAAGATATCTATCTATCTATATATGTATTTTTATTTTCTGTCCGTAATAAATCTAAGAGTCTTTTAGTTGAATCAAATGGTCAAAAGTGAAACTGTCTAGAAAATTGATTTTTTTTCTACTGTTTTGTCAATTTTAACCAAAAGAATACAAGCCTGCCCACCACGACAAAGTAGACTCTTTTAGGGCAGGACCTACACTAAACTACACTATGCTAACCTACTGGATGCTAGACATCCTATCTTTAGTATTGTATACCTGTTTGAATTAGACCCTATCCTCTAAACCTGCCTTTTTGCTTCACAGATTTGTTTACTAAAATCTACAGAAGAGCAATTCTTTACTTACACAAAATAGACATCAGATTTGCAATGGCTGATACTGTTCCAATATGGCGGGAGATGTGGTGGTCAGCAATGATCATCTTAATTTCCTTACACATTTTCCCCTTCTTTGATCATTGTTGAGCACTCTTCCATATAAATTCATCCACATTAGCTTGGAATAATGCAGGTGAAGTGTAAAAGATGGGAAGAGTCCCCAAGATGTGTCTATTACCTGATTAGATCTGATTAGGCAAGTCTCCAGGGAGATGAACCATCGGTTGCAACCAAGAGGACTGGTGAGTGGCATGCACAGTCGGGAGGACTGGGGAGGCACACCTGAAAGGACTGGGAGAGTGCAGTCGGAGATGGGTGCAGAACCAGAGGAGAGGACTGTGGTGTCGTGGGCAGTGGAGTTGGGCAGCTGCAGCCAGGAGGGCTGGGAGGGCCTAAAGAGGGTTGACTGGGATCAGTAGCCGCATGTGGGTCAGCTAGTACCAGAACTTACTATTTTCTTTTTGCTACACCATAGGGGCCCGTGGTGCCTGCCTATAAAGGGCATTTGCTTTAGGCCTGGCTGGGACTACAGTGTTAGCTACAAAAGAGAGGAAGCGATGTGTAGGAGCAGTATGGAGTGTCACTCAGAAAATAGGAAGCGATGTGCAGGTGGTGTATGGAGCGATACTCAGAAGAAAGGAAGCGATGTGCAGGAGGATAAATGGAGTGATGTATATATAGGATGTATAGTCCTAAGTTCCAATGTTTGATCACCTGGGCATCTCATGAGTCCCTATCCAAGTTTAATATTCCCTCAATAAAACAAACAAAAACAAGATGCAAGGACTGCTTTATTGTCTGCCTGGCTGGGCAGGGTAACAGATGGACCAATATACTCAGCAGCATCTATGGGGGTACCGCTACACAATTTAAGCCATGCCCACATTTTGCAGTGGCTGTATCATGTCCACACACTCTGACCAACTCCTGTATCATGTCCGCACGCTCTCTGACCAACTCCTGTATCATGTCCGCACGCTCTCTGACCAACTCCTGTATCATGTCCGCACGCTCTCTGACCAACTCCTGTATCATGTCCGCACGCTCTCTGACCAACTCCTGTATCATGTCCGCACACTCTCTGACCAACTCCTGTATCATGTAAGCACACTCTCTGACCAACTCCTCTATCATGTAAGCACTCTCTCTGACCAACTCCTGTATCATGTAAGCACACTCTCTGATCAACTCCTGTATAATGTCCGCACTGTTGTGAATTCATGAAGAAATATATTTTATATTTACTGGCAGAAACATGAGAGATGCTTAGGCCTCACCAAGTAGATGAACTGTGATGTTAAATAGTTGAACTGTTGCCCTCTTGGGGACTTTTAGGATAAAATGGACATTCTCATGTTTGACCAAGCCTTTCTCTACTACCTCAAATATTGAAGACTTTTACAAGCATGTATTGTAAAGGAAGCTGTTGGAACAAAGACTATTCCTGTCACAAAACAAGGAGATATTTACATGGTATTGTGAATAAACAAAAACTGCCACAGGACACAAGGTGACATAGACTTTTATAGCATAGAGAAGCCTCACTCATTGTGTTCGAATGGAGAACTGTTTAAATAGCTAACACCTTGGCTAACAGAACCCATTGTATGAACTTTTAGGATGGCTTAGACAAACAAGTCAGTTCTAAACACCCAGTGGGAATGTTCAAGGTCCCTCTCAACACATTAGTGAAAGTTGAATATTGTGCTAGTCAAAAATAATATAAGGTATCAATAAGGTTATCATACGTCATTTTAAACTATCTCTGACATTGTAGGTCACAGAGACATTATAATGTTGGCGTCTGCTGACCCAACAACTTTGCTATGAAGAAAATGTATATGAAAGTGTGATTTTATAAGTAGAAGTGTTTTAACCACTTGCCGACCGCCGCACGACTATATACGTCGACAGAGCGGCACGGGCAGGCAAAAGGACTTACAGGTACGTCCTTGCCTGCCCGCGGGTGGGGGGTCCAATCGGACCCCCCCCCCGGTGCCTGCGGCGGTCGGCAAATCTCCCCCGGCGATCGGTGGTGAGGGGGAGGCCATCCATTCGTGGCCCCCCCCTCGCGATCGCTCCCAGCCAATGGGATCATTTCCCTGCCTCTGTATTGTACACAGAGGCAGAGGAAATGATGTCATCTCTCCTCGGCTCGGTATTTTCCGTTCCGGGCCGAGGAGAGAAGACTGCAATGTGAGTGCACAACATACTACACACACAGTAGAACATGCCAGGCACACATTACACCCCCGATCCCCCCCCCCGATCGCCCCCCGATCCCCCCCCAATCACCCCCCCCCTGTCACAAACTGACACCAAGCAGGTTTTTTTTTTTTTTTTTCTGATTACTGTATTGGTGTCAGTTTGTGACAGTTACAGTGTTAGGGCAGTGAGTGTTAGGCCCCCTTTAGGTCTAGGATACCCCCCTAACCCCCCCTAATAAAGTTTTAACCCCTTGATCACCCCCTGTCACCAGTGTCGCTAAGCGATCATTTTTCTGATCGCTGTATTAGTGTCACTGGTGACGCTAGTTAGTGAGGTAAATATTTAGGTTCGCCGTCAGCGTTTTATAGCGACAGGGACCCCTATATACTACCTAATAAATGTTTTAACCCCTTGATTGCCCCCTAGTTAACCCTTTCACCACTGATCACTGTATAACCGTTACGGGTGACGCTGGTTAGTTCGTTTATTTTTTATAGTGTCAGGGCAACCGCCGTTTATTACCGAATAAAGATTTAGCCCCCTGATCGCCCGGCGGTGATATGCGTCACCCCAGGCAGCGTCAGATTAGCGCCAGTACTGCTAACACCCACGCACGCAGCATACGCCTCCCTTAGTGGTATAGTATCTGTACGCATCAATATCTGATCCGATCAGATCTATACTAGCGTCCCCAGCAGTTTAGGGTTCCCAAAAACACAGTGTTAGCGGGATCAGCCCAGATACCTGCTAGCACCTGCGTTTTGCCCCTCCGCCCGGCTCGGCCCAGCCCACCCAAGTGCAGTATCGATCGATCACTGTCACTTACAAAACACTAAACGCATAACTGCAGCGTTCGCAGAGTCAGGCCTGATCCCTGCGATCGCTAACAGTTTTTTTGGTAGCGTTTTGGTGAACTGGCAAGCACCAGCCCCAGGCAGCGTCAGGTTAGTGCCAGTAGCGCTAACACCCACGCACGCACCGTACACCTCCCTTAGTGGTATAGTATCTGAACTGATCAATATCTGATCTGATCCGATCAGATCTATACTGGCGTCCCCAGCAGTTTAGGGTTCCCAAAAACGCAGTGTTAGTGGGATCAGCCCAGATACCTGCTAGCACCTGCGTTTTGTCCCTCCGCCCGGCCCAGCCCAGCCCAGCCCACCCAAGTGCAGTATCGATCGATCACTGTCACTTACAAAACACTAAACGCATAACTGCAGCGTTCGCAGAGTCAGGCCTGATCCCTGCGATCGTTAACAGTTTTTTTGGTAGCGTTTTGGTGAACTGGCAAGCGCCAGCGGCCTAGTACACCCCGGTTGTAGTCAAACCAGCACTGCAGTAACACTTGGTGACGTGGCGAGTCCCATAAGTGCAGTTCAAGCTGGTGAGGTGGCAAGCACAAATAGTGTCCCGCTGCCACCAAAAAGACAAACACAGGCCCGTCGTGCCCATAATGCCCTTCCTGCTGCATTCGCCAATCCTAATTGGGAACCCACCACTTCTGCAGCGCCCGTACTTCCCCCATTCACATCCCCAACCAAATGCAGTCGGCTGCATGAGAGGCATTTTCTTTATGTCCTCCCGAGTACCCCTACCCAACGAACCCCCCCAAAAAAGATGTCGTGTCTGCAGCAAGCGCGGATATAGGCGTGACACCCGCTATTATTGTCCCTCCTGTCCTGACAATCCTGGTCTTTGCATTGGTGAATGTTTTGAACGCTACCATTCACTAGCTGAGTATTAGCGTAGGGTACAGCATTGCACAGACTAGGACACACTTTCACAGGGTCTCCCAAGATGCCATCGCATTTTGAGAGACCCGAACCTGGAACCGGTTACAGTTATAAAAGTTACAGTTACAAAAAAAGTGTAAAAAAAAAAAAAAAAAAAACACAAACAAAAATATAAAATAAAAAATAATAGTTGTCGTTTTATTGTTCTCTCTCTATTCTCTCTCTCTCTATTCTCTCTATTGTTCTGCTCTTTTTTACTGTATTCTATTCTGCAATGTTTTATTGTTATTATGTTTTATCATGTTTGCTTTTCAGGTATGCAATTTTTTATACTTTACCGTTTACTGTGCTTTATTGTTAACCATTTTTTTGTCTTCAGGTACAGCATTCATGACTTTGAGTGGTTATACCAGAATGATGCTTGCAGGTTTAGGTATCATCTTGGTATCATTCTTTTCAGCCAGTGGTCGGCTTTCATGTAAAAGCAATCCTAGCGGCTAATTAGCCTCTAGACTGCTTTTACAAGCAGTGGGAGAGAATGCCCCCCCCCCATCGTCTTCCGTGTTTTTCTCTGGCTCTCCTGTCTCAACAGGGAACCTGAGAATGCAGCCGGTGATTCAGCCAGCTGACCATAGAGCTGATCAGAGACCAGAGTGGCTCCAAACATCTCTATGGCCTAAGAAACCGGAAGCTACGAGCATTTTATGACTTAGATTTCGCCAGATGTAAATAGCGCCATTGGGAAATTGGGGAAGCATTTTATCACACCGATCTTGGTGTGGTCAGATGCTTTGAGGGCAGAGGAGAAATCTAGGGTCTAATAGACCCCAATTTTTTCAAAAAAGAGTACCTGTCACTACCTATTGCTATCATAGGGGATATTTACATTCCCTGAGATAACAGTAAAAATGATTAAAAAAAAAAAATGAAAGGAACAGTTTTAAAATAAGATAAAAAAGCAAAAAAATAATAAAGAAAAAAAAAAAAAAAAGCACCCCTGTCCCCCCTGCTCTCGCGCTAAGGCGAACGCAAGCGTCGGTCTGGCGTCAAATGTAAACAGCAATTGCACCATGCATGTGAGGTATCACCGTGACGGTCAGATCGAGGGCAGTAATTTTAGCAGTAGACCTCCTCTATAAATCTAAAGTGGTAACCTGTAAAGGCTTTTAAAGGCTTTTAAAAATGTATTTATTTTGTTGCCACTGCACGTTTGTGCGCAATTGTAAAGCATGTCATGTTTGGTATCCATGTACTCGGCCTAAGATCATCTTTTTTATTTCATCAAACATTTGGGCAATATAGTGTGTTTTAGTGCATTAAAATGTAAAAAAGTGTGTTTTTTCCCCAAAAAATGCGTTTGAAAAATCGCTGCGCAAATACTGTGTGAAAAAAAAAAATTAAACACCCACCATTTTAATCTGTAGGGCATTTGCTTTAAAAAAATATATAATGTGTGGGGGTTCAAAGTAATTTTCTTGCAAAAAAAAATAATTTTTTCATGTAATCAAAAAGTGTCAGAAAGGGCTTTGTCTTCAAGTGGTTAGAAGAGTGGGTGATGTGTGACATAAGCTTCTAAATGTTGTGCATAAAATGCCAGGACAGTTCAAACCCCCCCCAAATGACCCCATTTTGGAAAGTAGACACCCCAAGCTATTTGCTGAGAGGCATGTCGAGTCCATGGAATATTTTATATTGTGACACAAGTTGCGGGAAAGAGACAAATTTTTTTTTTTTTTGCACAAAGTTGTCACTAAATTATATATTGCTCAAACATGCCATGGGAATATGTGAAATTACACCCCAAAATACATTCTGTTGCTTCTCCTGAGTACGGGGATACCACATGTGTGAGACTTTTTGGGAGCCTAGCCGCGTATGGGACCCCGAAAACCAAGCACCGCCTTCAGGCTTTCTAAGGGCGTAAATTTTTGATTTCACTCTTCACTGCCTATCACAGTCTCGGAGGCCATGGAATGCCCAGGTGGCACAAACCCCCCCCAAATGACCCCATTTTGGAAAGTAGACACCCAAAGCTATTTGCTGAGCGGTATAGTGAGTATTTTGCAGACCTCACTTTTTGTCACAAAGTTTTGAAAATTAAAAAAAGAAAAAAAAAATTTTTTTTTTTGTCTTTCTTCATTTTCAAAAACAAATGAGAGCTACAAAATACTCACCATGCCTCTCAGCAAATAGCTTGGGGTGTCTACTTTCCAAAATGGGGTCATTTGGGGGGGGTTTGTGCCACCTGGGCATTCCATGACCTCCGAAACTGTGATAGGCAGTGAAGAGTGAAATCAAAAATGTACACCCTTAGAAATCCTGAAGGCGGTGATTGGTTTTCGGGGTCCCGTACGCGGCTAGGCTCCTAAAAAGTCCCACACATGTGGTATCCCCGTACTCAAGAGAAGCAGCAGAATGTATTTTGGGGTGCAATTCCACATATGCCCATGACCTGTGTGAGCAATATATCATTTAGTGACAACTTTGTGCAAAAAATAAATAAATAAATAAATAAATTGTCACTTTCCCGCAACTTGTGTCAAAATATAAAATATTCCATGGACTCAACATGCCTCTCAGCAAATAGCTTGGGGTGTCTACTTTCCAAAATGGGGTCATTTGGGGGGAGTTTGTGCCATCTGGGCATTTTATGGCCTTCAAAACTGTGATAGGTAGTGAGGAGTAAAATCAAAAATGTACGCCCTTAGAAATCCTGAAGGCAGTGATTGGTTTTCGGGGCCCCGTATGCGGCTAGGCTCCCAAAAAGTCCCACACATGTGGTATCCCCATACTCAGGAGAAGCAGCTAAATGTATTTTGGGGTGCAATTCCACATATGCCCATGGCCTGTGTGAGCAATATATCATTTAGTGACAACTTTTTGTAATTTTTTTTTTTTTTTTGTCATTATTCAATCACTTGGGACAAAAAAAATGAATATTCAATGGGCTCAACATGCCTCTCAGCAATTTCCTTGGGGTGTCTACTTTCCAAAATGGGGTCATTTGGGGGGGTTTTGTACTGCCCTGCCATTTTAGCACATCAAGAAACGACATAGGCAGTCATAAATTAAAGGCTGTGTAAATTCCAGAAAATGTACCCTAGATTGTAGGCGCTATAACTTTTGCGCAAACCAATAAATATACACTTATTGACATTTTTTTTACCAAAGACATGTGGCCAAATACATTTTGGCCTAAATGTATGACTAAAATTGAGTTTATTGGATTTTTTTTAGAACAAAAAGTAGAAAATATCATTTTTTTTCAAAATTTTCGGTCTTTTTCCGTGTATAGCGCAAAATATAAATACGGCAGAGGTGATCAAATACCATCAAAAGAAAGCTCTATTTGTGGGAAGAAAAGGACGCAAATTTCGTTTGGTTACAGCATTGCATGACCGCGCAATTAGCAGTTAAAGCGATGCAGTGCCAAATTGTAAAAAGTGCTCTGGTCAGGAAGGGGGTAAATCCTTCCGGGGCTGAAGTGGTTAAGTAACGAATTAGTATTAGGAAAAACATATAATCATGATTATAATCTTATAAGATTGTAGCCTACACTTAAGATAAACAAAAGTTCAGTGGAGATACCAGAAGTTATACAGGTATCCATATAGATAGTCATTTTTATGTAGTATTGATGAAATATATATCAATGTGTGTATTTCCTAGATAGACCAGTTTTACAGATATACATTTATAGAGATACAGTTATATAACCAAGTTATGTAATGATGATTAATCAAACTTATACTGAGTGTACTTTACATTAGACCGAGTACCAGAATATTTAAAGGTATATACTTATCCTTACCATTATACACCTTATGAAAATAGAACGCATTCATTTAAAAAGATGGACTCAAAACACGTGTGAGACACCTGGTGGTTGAAGGTGGTATTATTTGAACTCACTAAATTTCCAGAGGAAGTTAATCATTACGTCTCCTAACCCAATGGGAAGTGAGCCACCTCCTTTTGGGCAGAGCCATTATAATTTTTATGGTCTTATTATCTGAAATGGTATTTAGAGGCAAGGAAGAGGGGAGACAAGGACCAACGAACGGAAGGAGGAGAGAGCTCAGGGGGAGAGCTCAGGGATCCACCCTGAGGGGGGACACTGGGAGACACACACACACACCCAGACTGACACTCATGCACCATGCATGAATACATATCTTTACATTCATGAAGATTCCTCAACACCTAATACTTAGAACTCGGAGGTCACAAGAAGTAAATCCTCTTTAGGAGTATCCATTTTGAAACTACGGCAGCCATTTTAACTCTGGTAACCAGCCCATAGGAACTGCAGCCATCCTGGAATGGGTAATTATGTCATGTTGATTTTATCTTGTATGTTCTCTCAAATATTGATATGTTCTCACAGATATTGATGTATTGAATATTATACAGTTGATAATCATTCTTCCGAATCAATAACCGCCTTGTAGATTTTTCTCTAAAGATTCAGATTTTTTCATTATATTTTTCTTTTTGCATAGTTGCCACATTTATTGACAAAGCAAACGTCTAATTTATTTAACAATTTTAACCACTTACTTACCTGCAGTATAGTAACGGTTGTACGTGTGAAATACAGATGTTCTGTTCAATTGTCAAGTTCACAAGGTTATTGATTCTACCGAGAAGTTATCATGGTGGTATTATGTCAAAGGGACGGTGTGCCCATTTTTGCAAGTGTTTTTATTGATGTTCAAGACGTTCATGTAACGCAATCGGTATCTTAATTTCATGTGATTATTTGTATTTGTTTACCAATAAATAACTTTTTCGTATGACCACACGTCTCCGTGAATAAGTTTCACAAGCATAGACTGTGTCATATTGATTGATTTTGTATCTTAAAAATATCTTCGTTAAAAATTACTCAAGGATAATTATTGTGCGGGAAACCTGTCCTTAAAAAGGCACAGCTTATTCTGACTGAATATTCACGACAGCACACTCTCTGATCAACTCCTGTATCATGTAAGCAGAGTCTCTGATCAACTTCTGTATCATGTGGATGGATGGATATGGGATATGACAGGATGGATATGACAGGATGGAGATATTTGGGTCATGATTAGACGGCTATGATTCGAGCAAAAGGTGGGGATGGGAAGAGAAATTGTGGTGCAGGCTGGGGAGGAGGACTTCTTTAATCCTTAATGATGTTTGTACAAGAAAATATAGACTTGGTGTGAGCAGTCAGGTGACACGGGTAAGGACTTGATGGGAGCAGTCAGGTGACCCATGTAGGGACTTGGTGGGAGCAGTCAGATGACTCATGTAGGGACTTGGTGGGAGCAGTCAGGTGACTCCTGTAGGGACTTGGTTGGAACAGTCAGGTGACTCGTGTAGGGACTTGGTGGGAGCAGTCAGGTGACACTGTTAGGGACTTGTAGGGAGCAGTCAGGTGACACTGTTAGGGACTTGGTGGGAGAAGTCAGGTGACATTGTAGGGACTTGGTGGGAGCAGTCAGGTGACTTGTGTAGGGACATGGTGGGAGCAGTCAGGTGACACTAATAGGGACTTGGTGGGAGCAGTCAGGTGACACTGCTAGGGACTTGGTGGGAGCAGTCAGGTGACACTGTTAGAGACTTGGTGGGAGCAGTCAGGTGACTTGTGTAGGGACTTGGTGGGAGCAGTCAGGTGACGCGTGAAGGGACTTGGTGGGAGCAGTTAGGTGACACTGTTAGGGACTTGGTGGGTCAGTCAGGTGACTCATGTAGGGACTTGGTGGGAGCAGTCAGGTGACTCGTGTAAGGACTTGGTGGGAGCAGTCGGGTGACATGGGTAGGGACTGGGTGGGAGCAGTCAGGGACAGGTGTAGGGACTTGGTGGGAACAGTCAGCTGACATGGGTAGGGACTTGGTGGGAGCAGTCAGGTGACACGGGTAGGCTGTAAGCTTTGAGCCTATTCAGCCTTACTTGGTATAATCTATGAAAAGTGAGACATCCACCCCTCCCCCACATAACACATCCTTGTGATCATAATTAATGCCGCAACTGTGATCAGGTGACCTCAGACACACACACTGGACCATAACAATAATCCAATCACTGGAGCATCTCCTCTGCCCATCTCTGAGTAGATACAGCTCCCCTAAATCAAATAATTCATCTGTGTCTTCTGCTACCCATCCTGTGAGTTCACTGCACTATACATACATTTCCTCCTTTCACACTGATCTGTGGATCACACCCCATGATGAGAAATATCCAGTCAAAACTCAGAAAAGGCACCACATGACTTCAGCATGCCCAATCATGCTGAGGTGTGGAGCAGCCAATCCTGGGAGAGCTGTAGAAGTAAGGAGGGGGGATATAAAGTATACAGAATGCCTCTCTCTGGCTCTTGCATGAGATAAGGAAATCACCTGTCTGTCACAGCAAAGGGGAAGATCTGACTCCTATTTCTCCATGTGTCAGTTTTTATCTTACTGAAAAAAGATGAGGATTGCTCAGAGTTGGATTAACCCTTCATGACAAGACTGGGCACAGATGAAATTAAATCCTATACTCTACAAGGTACAAATCTTAATTACATTTTTTGGGGGGGTTTACATCCACTTTAAGCTCAGTGTATCATCTGAGGCAGTTCACTTCACTGGGTATATGTGAGGGTTTACATCCACTTTAAGTGGGCTTGAGTTTAAAACATTTTTTTATAAACATACATATATTCAAAAAATAAGCATATCCATGTTCATGGTTCTATCAAAAGAAAAAGTATATATCATTTGTTTTAATTTAACAAGCTGTGACCCAAACAATGTCTACGAATTATTTTGACATATATGTTTTTTATATTCTATTTAACGTCATTCATTGGGCAGATAATTTTATGCTACAGAACAGCATGGCCAAAGTAAAATTAAAGGAATAGCTTAAAACTAATAACGTCATTGTACAGGAGGTTTAGCTCTACCGGACATTAAACGATACTATTTGGCAGCAATTCTATCTAGGATCTCAGATTGGAGATACCACAAGGGCTCGAAGCTTTGGGTGTCTCTGGAGATAGCAATTAGTGGTACTGACCTCTACCCATTAATCTGGATTCCAAGGAAATTTAGATCCCTATCTCCTACTACGTCTCCACTCACTCGCTCTACCTTAATATGTTGGGACTTGCTATGCAAAACTCATAAGTGGCAATACAACTCCCCTCTTATGCCTCTGACTGGTCACAATTATTTCCCACCGGGGAATATTGATCCCAGACTCCACTCTTGGAACCTCGGGAACGCTATTTTATTACACCAGGTCATTAAGGACTCGAATATTGTGCCACTATCTACGCTCACCTCAACACCGACTACGTCGCTAATGGATCAGTGGAGATATCTTCAATTATCAGACGTTATTCAGGCCCTCCCAAAACCCTTGCGCAATACATCCAGCTTAACACCGATTGAATCAGCGTTTGTGGACGACCTCCCAGTGGAGAGACCTCTCTCTTATTTTTACCAAGCATTAGGATCACTTACGTCCGCTAGTTGTCCCAATTTCCTTCATAACTGGGAGAAAGATTTACACAGGAACCTGACGGACTATCAGAAGGCATCTATCCTCTTACTTTCTCATTCATCCTCTATATCCTCTAAAACTGCAGAGGTCAATTACAAACTATTGACTAGGTGTCATTACACGCCTGCGATTCTCCACAAACTCTTCCCTCAAAAGTCACCGCTATGCTGGCGGGGCTGCGGAGAAGTAGCATCGCATGCTCATGTTTGGTGGTTTTGTCCATTTATCAGGCCTTTTTGGCTTAGTATCCTATATTGGATTAAGGAGATTCAGGGTTCTGAGGTTCCCAATGACCCCTGGTATGTACTATTACATTGTACGGATGAGTCAACAGGATCATATAAAAAATCTATCACACCACATTTATTAAACGCTGCTAAAGCTCTCATACCTCGGTTTTGCAAAACTCCCAGGATACCTTCCTTACGCCAATGGCTGAGTGAGGTGGATCATTTATACTTTATGGAAGATTTAACTTACTCCATCAAAAATAAATGTGAATTGGGGAAGAAGATATGGTCCTGTTGGTTCGCCTTTAAATACACTGCAGCTTATGCTGAAATTATGGCTTCAAACCCGTAACCTGTTTATGATAAGACTTAGCTTTGTTTAATTCCACCAGAGGCAGACAACCTTCCCTTCCCACCCCCTCCTACCTCTACCCACTGCTTTTTCTACTTTTCTTTCTTTTTTTCTTTGTACACGTTTCTTTGTTAGTGTCCTTCTTTTTTTTTTTCTTTTCTCTCTTGTTCATACCAAAAATGCGACAGGATTTGGTGTTCTCAATCAGGGTTATTACTTTATTATGGACATATGTTTTGTGATGAGTCATTCGTTATACTTAGATGACCCTTCCTCTGGACTTTAATTTCATTAGTGTTTACAGTTTATGTATACATTATGGCTGGATGATGTACTTTACCAAACAACCTGTTTTCAATAAAAATACATTAAACAAAAAAAAAACTAATACTGTCATTTAGGCCTGGTGGTACAGTAGCTTTTAGACTATGGATCCATTTGGTTTTACGTTGCAGGACTCGTTTATTGAAGTCCCCACCTCTTTCCTCTTTGTAAACTCGATCAAAAGCCATAAACTGCATAACTGACACATCAAAGTTGTGAACAAGTCCCACATGTCTACCAATGGGAGACACCATTTTCCCAATTTGAGATATTGCAATGCATTCTCAAAAAATTACAGTGGCTGCAGATTGAAAAGGAAAGGAAATTTATAATAACATTCAATTACAATATGATTAGTGTCTCAATTATATGTGCTATATTATTTTTGCTTTATTTGCTATTTTTTTTCCCAATGAAAGTGGAGTTACCCTTTTAATCTGAGGGGTTTTTGCCTCAGAGTATTGACCCGGAAAGTATTATGTATAGTGCTGACTATATTCATTTTTCTTTTAGCAGGTAGGCTTTTATATTCAAGTGACACTGATGACAGGGTCACTTTAACCACCTACCCACTGGGCACTTAAACCCCCTTCCTAACCAGACCAATTTTCAGCTTTCGTTGTTCTTACATTTTGAATGACAATTACTCAGTCATGCAACTCTGTACCCATATGAAAAGTTTGTCCTTTTTTCACACAAATAGAGCTTTATTTTGGTGGTATTTGATCACCTCTGGGTGGTTGTTTTTTTTTGCACTATAAATGAAAAAATACCAAAAATTTCTGTAAAAAATTATATATTTTTAGTTTCTGCTTATAAAATTTAGCAAATTTGTAATTTTTCTTCATAAATTTTGGCCAAAATTTATACTGCTACATATCTTTGGTAAAAATAACCCAAATAAGTGTATATTATTTGGTCTGTGTGAAAGTTATAGAGTCTACAATCTAGGGTGCCAATCCTTGAAAATTGATCACACCTGATGCACCGATGGCCTATCTCATTTCTTGAGACCCTAACAAGCCAGGAAAGTACAAATACCCCCCAAATTATCCCTTTTTGGAAAGTAGACATTCCAAGGTATTTAGTAAGAGGCATGGTGAGTTTTTTGAAGTTGTAATTTTTTCCCCACAATTCTTTGCAAAATGAAGATTTTTTTTCCCCAAAATTGTCATATTAACAGGTTTTCTCACACACAGCATATGCATACCACAAATTATACCCCAAAGCACATTCTACTATTCCTCACTGTATGGCGATACCACATGTGTGAGACTTTTACACAGCCTGGCTACATACAGAGGCCCAACATGCAGGGAGCACTGTCAGGCATTCTAGAGACATAAATTACACATATAATTTCTTGACTACCTCTTACGCTTTTGAAGGCCCTGGAGTACCAGGACAATGGAAACGCCCAAAAAATGACCCCATTTTGGAAAGCAAACACCATAACGTGAAGTTTATGAGGCATAATGAGTCCTTTGTTTTTCCACATTTTCCAAATGTTCAATGAAAACATTTTTTTTTTTTTTTTACTTACAAAGTTGTCCATTTATAAAATATTTCTAACACATAGCGTGTACATAGCCAAAATTACACCCCAAAATATATTCTGCTACTCCTCCTGAGTATACCGATATGACATGTGTGAGAGTTTTACACAGCCTGGCCAAATACAGAGGCCCAACCTGCAGGGAGCACCATCAGGTATTCTAGGGGCATAAATTTCAAATCTAATTTGACTATCTATTACACTTTTGTGGGGCACTGTAGTGGCATGGCTGTGGCACAGATGAGAACTGATGTGGCATGGATGAGTCATGGATGGGGATGGATGAGCTGTGGATGGGGATGGCTGAGTATGGATGGGGATGGCTGAGTATGGATGGGATGGCTGACACTATGTCTCTTAGAGAGCTTTCAACTAGGCCGCTTAGGTCATCAGCGTTATCTAGATGCAGTGGCGTGTCAGCGGTTGTGAGAGCCGGGGACACTATAGGAGAGGGTACTCTGTGTGGCAAGGGGGGAAAGTCCTCCTCCGCTGCAGAGGTAGATGCAGGAGCGCCCTTCTTACTTGAGGGTGTAGCGCCCGCCGTGCTGACTCGAGGTGGCGCCATCTTGCTGGAATCTGCTGTTGCCGCAGAAAGTAGTGGGAGATTTCGGGTCCCCTCCGTTCGTCAGTGACCGGTGGGCGCCTGCGGCCTCCTGGCATGAATGGATGGCTTAGCTGATCGGTGCTACGGGTGATTCACGGCCCGTTTCAGTGCAGAGCTCCCGACGACGCGTTCTTACGTTTCCATAGCTAGGTCACGTCTCCCTCCTGTAATAAATTTTGTGCTGAAGTTTCTGTGCCTCATGCAGGCGTTGGGGGGCCTACGCCAAGCAGTAGTGAGCAAGCGAGTGTTGGAGCCTGTCTGCAGGGTCAGGGGTAATCAAGCAGTAAGTGTGGTGCAGTGTGTGACCCTTTTTGATGAGTTATAGTATTGGAGAGGACACAGGAAGGGTACAGGCTTTGCAAACTGCGGTTATGTCACCCCCAGCAACAGTACCTTGTTGTAGAATCTGCAGACTGTTCTTTAGGATATAGGCTGGGAGGGAGAGGGGGGAACGGCTCAGCGATTTCACAATGACCTTTTGCTGTTTGTTCCCTCTTGTGCAGATCCCAGGACGAGTGGCAGCTCTCTCCCCCAAGCCTCTGCACCCCAGGACAGTGTTAGTAGGACCCTGACCTCCAAGATGGCTGCCGCTGCATGGAGCCCACCGAGGGCCTTTATGGAGTTTTCTGTATCCCCCTCTCATGTCCTCCGGGTCCCGCTGCCGCTTTCAGGTAGGTGGCTCTAATGTTAAGCCTGCGGTGACCCCCTCTCCGCTGATTGCGGTACCCGAGGCCGGGGATGGCGGGGGCTCCACAGGCCGCAGGATGGCGGATCGCGGCCGGGTTGTGGTGCCGACCGGGGGTCTTTACAGTGCGGTCGCTGGATGCCTGTCTCCTCCGGTGCTCGCCTCCTTTCACCTCCAGCCGCGACCGATGCGCGAAGCGCTGGGGTCCCCCCGCCGCCGAACGAGGCACTCCAGGCCGGGGATCGTGAGGCCGCAGTAGGCCGCAAGATGGCGGAATGCCTTCCAGGGGTGATGCTGGCCTGTTACCTCACTCTCGGGCGGCTGTCCTTTACAATAGCCTCCTCCCCTGTTGAGGATGGTTCCCTGCCACACTTGGGAAGCCTTGTGATTTTACAAAAAGTGGTTTTAAGGGCAGGATGGCTGTGGATAGAGCCAGGACCGGCGGAGCTTCTCTGAAACACGTCCTGCTCCTTGCTGCATCCGGACACGCCCCCCTGTTTATCAATTTTCAGTAAAAATACACTACTACGAAGTTAAAAGTAAGTTCTCGCTAAAGGTGCTAAAGATACTAAATGAACATTCTGCACACAGCTATATACCCTTCTAGCAAACTTTACATAAAAATAGGGATTTTTAGTTCACATGCATTGCAATGCATGTTTAAGCTGGCCAACTGCGTCAAAGTAATCCCTCTCTGGCCAGGCCCTACACTACACTATACTAATCTACACTACACTACATTACACTAATTTACTCTACACTAATCTGTTCCACCCTGCCCTAATCCTCTCCACCCTGCCATAATTCACTCCACCCCTGCCCTATAATCCAGCCTTAATCCACTCCACCCTGCCCTATAACCCAGCCCTAATCCACCCACCATGCCCTAAAACACAGCCGTAGTCCGCTCCACCTTGCCGTAGTCCACTCCACCCTGCCCTGTAACCTAGCCCAAATCCACCCAGCCTTAATCCACTCCACCCTACCCTATAAGCCAGCCCTAATCCACCATGCCCTATAACCCAGCCGTAGTCTGCTCCGCCCTGCTGTAGTCTGCTCCACCCTGCCCTGTAACCCAGCCCAAATCCACCCTGCCTTAATCCCCTCCACCCTGCCCTATAACCCTGCCCTAATCCACCCTGCCCTAATCCCCTCCACCCAGCCCAAATCCACTGTGCCTTAATCCCCTCCACCCTGCCCTGTAACCCAGCCCTAATCCTCTCCACCCTGCCGTAACTCACTCCACCCTGCCCTATAACCCAGCCCTAATTCACTCCACCCTGCCCTATAACCATGCCATAGTCTGCTCCACCCTGCCGTAGTCTGCTCCACCCTGCTGTAGTCTGCTCCACCCTGCCGTAGTCCACGCCACCCTGCCTTAATCCCCTCCACCCTGCCCTATAACCCTGCCCTAATCCACCCTGCCCTAATCCCCTCCACCCAGCCCAAATCCACCCAGCCTTAATCCACTCCACCCTACCCTATAGCCCAGCCCTAATCCACTCCACCATGCCCTATAACCCATCCGTAGTCTGCTCCACCGTGCCATAGTCCGCTCCACCCTGCCCTGTAACCCAGCCCTAATCCACTACACCCTGCCCTATAATCCTGCCGTAGTCTGCTTCACCCTGCCGTAGTCTGCTCCACCCTGCCGTAGTCTGCTACACCCTGCCTTAATCCCTCCACCCTGCCCTATAACCCTGCCCTAATCCACCCTGCCCTAATCCCCTCCACCCAGCCCAAAGATGAAGGGCGGTTCTAGCAACCAATCACCTGCTAGATCACTTGAAAAGTTAACTCCGTCAGTGCCTGCCCCTGCCCTCCATCCAAAGATGCTGTGTCTTCCGCTGTTTAGAGCTGAGTGGGGCTGCGCTGTAAATGGGGGTATAGAGCTGAGGGGGGCTGCACTGTGAATGGGGGGACAGAGCTGTGGGGTCATCTGTAATGTGAATTGGGAGGAGGGCAGACTTGTGGGGGGCAAAGCTGAGGAGGGCTTCCCAGTGAATGGGAGGAGCAGAGCTGAGGGGGCCAGTAATGTGGAATAGGGGAGGGGAGCAGAGCTTAGAAGGGCTGCATTGTGAAGGGGTAGGGGGGAGTGATGTGATGGGGACAGAGGACACCCCTGTCAAGGGAAAACTGTGGTGCAAAAACAAGATTGTGATTTCTAAAGAGGGGGCTGTGATGCGAATAATCTTAGTTATCGCACAAACAGGCGATTCACTCGGACCTTAGGTGGAATTTTTTTTATGGATTGGACCTCTGTGAATTTTAATTCAATACCCCTGGTGTACACTATACTATAATCCGCTCTACCCTGCCCTAATCTGCTCCACCCTACCCTAATCCGCACGTTGTAACAAATATACACTTTTATAACGCTAAATCAATATACATTTTTATAGAGAGAAGTGAATATAAATTTTTATAGAGATAAGCAAATATAAATTTTTATTTTTTGCTATATAATATATACACTATACTATAATCGTCTCTACTCCTCTGTGCCCCTCCGGGTCATGCGCCATCTGCCTAGTGCCCCTCCGGGCCAGGCTCCATCCGCCTAGTGCCCCTCGGGACTGCGCTCCATCCGCCTAGTGCCCCTCTGGGCCGCGCTACATCTGCCTAGTGCCCCTCTGGGCCATACTTCATCCACCTAGTGCCCCTCTGGGCCATGTTCCATCCACCTATTTCCCCCCTGGGCCGCACTTCATCCGCATTGTGCCTCTACGGGCCTGGCTCCATCCGCCTAGTGCTTCTATGAGTCTGACTCAATTCGCCTAGTGCCCTACCAGTCCTGGCTCCATCTGCCTAGTGCCTCTACGGGCCTGGCTCTATCTGCCTAGTGCCTCTACGGGCCTGGCTCCATCCTCCTAGTGCTTCCACAGGCCTGGCTTGATCCACCTAGTGCCTCTACGGGCCTGGCTCCATCCACCTAGTGCCTTTACGGGCCTGGCTCCATCCTCCTAGTGCCTCTACAGGCCTGGCTCCATCCGCCTAGTGCTTCTACGGGCCTGGCTCCATCCACCTAGTGCCACTACGGGCCTGGCTCCATCCGCCTAGTGCCCCGCCGGGCCTGGATCCATTTGCCTCGTGCCTCTATGGGCTTGGCTCTGTAGACCTAATGCCCAGCTGGGCCTGCCTCCATCTGTTTAGTGCCTCTATGTGCTTCGTGCCTATAAGGGCCTGGCTCCATACGCATACTGCCCTGCCGGGCCTGGCTCCATTTGCCTAGTGCCGAGTCTGGCTACATCCGTCTAGTGCCTCTATGGGCCTGGCTCCATCAGCCTAGTGCCTTTGCATGCCTGGCTCTATCAGCCTAATGCCTCTATGGGCCTGGCTCCATCCGCCTAGTGCCTCTATGGGCCCGGCTCCATCCACCTAGTGCCTCTACAGGCCTTGCTCCATCCGCCTAGTGCCTCTATGGGCCTTGCTCCATCCGGCTAGTGCCTCTACGGGCCTGGCTCCATCCGCCTAGTGCCTCTTTGGGCCTTGCTCCATCTGCCTACTGCCTCTATGGGCCTTGCTTAATCCGCATACTGCCCTGCCGGGCGTGACTCCATTTGCCTAGTGCCGAGTCTGGCTACATCCGTCTAGTGTCTCTACGGGCCTGGCTCCATCTGCCTAGTGCCTTTGCATGCCTGGCTCCATCCGCCTCTATGGGCTTGGCTCTGTAGACCTAATGCACAGCTGGGCCTGCCTCCATCCGTTTAGTGCCTCTACGTGCTTCGTGCCTATAAGGGCCTGGCTCCATCCGCATACTGCCCTGCCGGGCCTGGCTCCATTTGCCTAGTGCCAAGTCTGGCTACATCCGTCTAGTGCCTCTACGGGCCTGGCTCCATCCGCCTAGTGCATTTGCATGCCTGGCTCTATCAGCCTAATGCCTCTACGGGCCTGGCTCCACCTGCCTAGTGCATCTACGGGCCTGGCTCCATCTGCCTAGTGCCTCTACGGGCCTGGCTCCATCTGCCTAGTGCCTCTATGGGCCTGGCTCCATCCGCCTAGTGCCTCTACGGGCCTGGCTCCATCCGCCTAGTGCCTCTACGGGCCTTGCTCCATCCGCCTAGTGCCTCTACGGGCCTGGCTCCATCCGCCTAGTGCCTCTTGGGGCCTTGCTCCATCTGCCTAGTGCCTCTACGGGCCTTGCTTCATCCATATATTGCCCTGCCGAGCCTGGCTCCATTTGCCTAGTGCCGAGTCTGGCTCCATCCGTCAAGTGCCTCTACGGGCCTGGCTCCATCTGCCTAGTGCCTTTGCATGCCTGGCTCCATCCGCCTAGTGCCTCTACGGGCCTGGCTCCATCTGCCTAGTGCCTCTATGGGCCTGGCTCCATCTGCCTAGTGCCCCGCCGGGCCTGGCTCCATCTGCCTAGTGCCTCTACAGGCCTGGCTCCATCCACCTAGTGCCTCTACAGGCCTGGCTCCATCCTCCTAGTGCCTCCACGGGCCTGGCTCCATCCGCCTAGTGCCTTTGCATGCCTGGCTCCATCCACCTAGTGCCTCTACGGGCCTGGCTCCATCCACCTAGTGCCTCTACGGGCCTGGCTTCATCCGCCTAGTGCCTCTATGGGCCTGGCTCCATCCGCCTAGTGCCTCTACAGGTCTGGCTCCATCTGCCTAGTGCCTCAACGGGCCTGGCTTCATCCGCCTAGTGCCTCTACGGGCCTGGTTCCATCCGCCTAGTGCCCCGCCGGGCCTGCCTCCATCCACCTAGTGCCTCTACGGGCCTGGCTCCATCTGCCTAGTGCCTCTGCGGGCCTGGCTCCATCTGCCTAGTGCCTCTATGGGCCTTGCTCCATCCGCCTAGTGCCTCTACGGGCCTTGCTCCATCCGCCTAGTGCCTCTACGGGCCTGGCTCCATCTGCCTAATGCCTCTTTGGGCCTTGCTCCATCTGCCTAGTGCCTCTACGGGCCTTGCTTCATCCACATATTGCCCTACCGGGCCTGGCTCCATTTGCCTAGTGCCGAGTCTGGCTACATGCGTCTAGTGCCTCTACGGGCCTGGCTCCATCTGCCTAGTGCCTTTGCATGTCTGGCTCCATCCGCCTAGTGCCTTTACGGGCCTGGCTCCATCCGATTAGTGCCTCTACGGGTCTGGCTCCATCCGTCTAGTGCCTCTACGGGCCTGGCTCCATCTGCCTAGTGCCTCTATGGGCCTGGCTCCATCTGCCTAGCGCCTCTACGGGCCTGGCTCCATCTGCCTAGTGCCTCTACAGGCCTGGCTTCATCTGCCTAGTGCCTCTACGGGCCTGGATCCATCTGCCTAGGGCCTCTACGGGCCTGGCTCCATCCTCCTAGTGCCTCTATGGGCCTGGCTTCATCCTCCTAGTGCCTCCACAGGCCTGGCTCCATCCTCCTAGTGCCTCCACAGGCCTGGCTCCATCCACCTAGTGCCTCTACGGGCCTGGCTCCATCCTTCTAGTGCCTCTACGGGCCTGGCTCCATCCTTCTAGTGCCTTTACAGGCCTGGCTCCATCCGCCTAGTGCCTCTACGGGCCTGGCTCCATCTGTCTATTGCCCCTATGGGCCTGGCTCCATCTGCCTAGTGCCTTTGCGTGCCTGGCTCCATCCGCCTAGTGCCTCTACGGGTCTGGCTCCATCCACTTAGTGCCTCTATGGGCCTGGCTCCATCCGCCTAGTGCCTCTACGGGCCTGGCTCCATCTGCCTAGCGCCTCTACGGGCCTGGCTCCATCTGCCTAGCGCCTCCACGGGCCTGGCTCCATCTGCCTAGTGCCTCTACGCGTCTGGCTTCATCCGCCTAGTGCCTCTACGGGCCTGGATCCATCTGCCTAGGGCCTCTACGGGCCTGGCTCCATCCTCCTAGTGCCTCCACAGGCCTGGCTCCATCCACCTAGTGCCTCTATGGACCTGGCTCCATCCACCTAGTGCCTCTACGGGCCTGGTTCCATCCTCATAGTGCCTTTACAGGCCTGGCTCCATCCGCCTTTTGCCTCTACGGGCCTGGCTCCATCCACCTAGTGCCTCTACGGGCATGGCTCCATCCACCTAGTGCCTCTACGGGCCTGGCTCCATCCACCTAGTGCCTCTACGGGCCTGGCTCTATCTGCCTAGTGCCTCTATGGGCCTGGCTCCATCCTCCTAGTGCCTCCACAGGCCTGGCTCCATCCACCTAGTGCCTCTATGGGCCTGGCTCCTTTTCACCTAGTGCCTCTACGGACCTGGCTCCATCCACCCAGTGCCCCCTGGGCCTGCCTCCATCCACCTAGTGCCTCTACGGACCTGGCTCCATCTGCCTAGTGCCTCTATGGGCCTGGCTCTATCTGCCTAGTGCCTTTACGGGCCTGGCTCCATCCTCCTAGTGCCTCCACGGGCCTGGCTCCATCCGCCTAGTGCCTTTGCACGCCTGGCTCCATCCGCCTAGTGCCTCTACGGGCCTGGCTCCATCCGCCTAGTGCCTCAACTGGCCTGGCTCCATCCGCCTAGTGCCTCTACGGGCCTTGCTCCATCCGCCTAGTGCCTCTACGGGCCTTGCTCCATCCGTCTAGTGCCTCTACGGGCCTGGCTCCATCCGCCTAGTGCCTCTACGGGCCTGGCTCCATCCACCTAGTGCCTCTACGGGCCTGGCTCCATCCTCCTAGTGCCTGCACAGACCTGGCTCCATCCACCTAGTGCCTTTACGGGCCTGGCTCCATCCTGCTAGTGCCTCCACGGGCCTGGCTCCATCCACCTAGTGCCTCTACGGGCCTGGCTCCATCCACCTAGTGCCTCTATGGGCCTGGCTCCATCCTCCTAGTGCCTCTACGGGCCTGGCTCCATCCACCTAGTGCCTCTACGGGCCTGCCTCCATCCATGTAGTGCCTCTACAGGCCTGGTTCCATCCTCCCAGTGCCTCTACGGGCCTGACTCCATCCTCCTAGAGCCTCTACGGGCCTGGCTCCATCCACCTAGTGCCTCTATGGGCCTGGCTCCATCCGCCTAGTGCCCCACCGGGCCTGACTCCATCCACCTGGTGCCTCTATGAGCCTGGCTCCATCTGCCTAGTGCCTCTACGGGCCTGGCTCTATCTGTGTAGTGCCTCTAGGGGCCTGGCTCCATCCGCCTTGTGCCTCTACAGGCCTGGCTTCATCCGCCTAGTGCCTCTACCAACCTGGCTCCATCCGCCTAGTGCCTTTACGGGCCTGGCTCCATCCGCTTAGTGCCTCTACGGGCCTGGCTCCATCCGCCTAGTGCCCCGTCGGGCCTGCCTCCATCCACCTAGTGCCTCTACGGGCCTTGCTCCATCTGCCTAGTGCCTCTACGGGCCTGGCTCTATCTGCGTAGTGCCTCTACGGGCCTGGCTCCATCCTCCTAGTGCCTCCACAGACCTGGCTCCATCCACCTAGTGCCTCTACGGGCCTAGCTCCATCCACATAGTGCCTCAACGGGCCTGGCTTCATCCGCCTAGTGCCTCTACGGGCCTGGCTCCATCTGCCTAGTGCCTCTACGGGCCTGGCTCCATCTGCCTAGTGCCTCTACGGGCCTGGCTTCATCCGCCTAGTGCCTCTACGGGCCTGGCTCCATCTGCCTAGTGCCTCTACGGGCCTGGCTCCATCTGCCTAGTGCCTCTACGGGCCTGGCTCCATCCACCTAGTGCCACCACGGGCCTGGCTCCATCCACCTAGTGCCTCTACGGGCCTGGCTCCATCCTCCTAGTGCCTCTACGGGCCTGGCTCCATCCACCTAGTGCCTCTACGGGCCTGGCTCCATCCATGTAGTGCCTCTACGGGCCTGGCTCCATCCTCCTAGTGCCTCTACGGGCCTGGCTCCATCCACCTAGTGCCTCTACGGGCCTGGTTCCATCCGCCTAGTGCCCCGCCGGGCCTGCCTCCATCCACCTAGTGCCTCTACGGCCTGGCTCCATCTGCCTAGTGCCTCTACGGGCCTGGCACTATCTGCGTAGTGCCTCTACAGGCCTGGCTTCATCCTCCTAGTGCCTCCACAGACCTTGCTCCATCCACCTAGTGCCTCTATGGGCCTGGCTCCATCCACCTAGTGCCTCTACGGGCCTGACTCCATCCTCCTAGTGCCTCTACGGGCCTGGCTCCATCCACCTAGTGCCTCTATGGGCATGGCTCCATCCGCCTAGTGCCCCACCGGGCCTGCCTCCATCCACCTGGTGCCTCTATGGGCCTGGCTCCATCTGCCTAGTGCCTCTACGGGCCTGGCTCTATCTGCGTAGTGCCTCTACGGGCCTGGCTCCATCCTCCTAGTGCCTCCACAGACCTGGCTCCATCCACCTAGTGCCTCTACGGGCCTGGCTCCATCCACATAGTGCCTCTACGGGCCTGGCTCCATCCGCCTTGTGCCTCTACAGGCCTGGCTTCATCCGCCTAGTGTCTCTACCATCCTGGCTCCATCTGCCTAGTGCCTTTATTGGCCTGGCTCCATCCGCTTAGTGCCTCTACGGGCCTGGCTCCATCCGCCTAGTGCCCCGTTGGGCCTGCCTCCATCTACCTAGTGCCTCTACGGGCCTAGCTCCATCTGCCTAGTGCCTCTACGGGCCTGGCTCTATCTGCGTAGTGCCTCTACGGGCCTGGCTCCATCCTCCTAGTGCCTCCACAGACCTGGCTCCATCCACCTAGTGCCTCTACGGGCCTGGCTCCATCCACATAGTGCCTCTACAGGCCTGGCTCCATCCGCCTAGTGCCTCTACAGGCCTAGCTCCATCTGCCTAGTGCCTCTACGGGCCTGGCTCCATCCGCCTAGTGCCTCTACGGGCCTGGCTCCATCTGCCTAGTGCCTCTACGGGCCTGGCTCCATCCTCCTAGTGCCTCTACAGGCCTGGCTCCATCCACCTCGTGCCTCTACAAGCCTGGCTCCATCCATGTAGTGCCTCTACGGGCCTGGCTCCATCCTCCTAGTGCCTCTACGGGCCTGGCTCCATCCACCTAGTGCCTCTACGGGCCTGGTTCCATCTGCCTAGTGCCCCGCCGGGCCTGCCTCCATCCACCTAGTGCCTCTACGGGCCTGGCTCCATCTGCCTGGTGCCTCTATGGGCCTGGCTCCATCCGCCTAGTGCCTCTTTGGGCCTTGCTCCATCTTCCTAGTGCCTCTACGGGCCTTGCTTCATCCGCATACTGCCCTGCCGGGCCTGGCTCCATTTGCCTAGTGCCGAGTCTGGCTACATCCGTCTAGTGCCTCTACGGGCCTGGCTCCATCTGCCTAGTGCCTTTGCATGCCTGGCTCCATCCACCTCTATGGGCTTGGCTCTGTAGACCTAATGCCCAGCTGGGCCTGCCTCCATCCGTTTAGTGCCTCTACGTGTTTCGTGCCTTGCCGGGCCTGGCTCCATCCGCATACTGCCTTGCCGGGCCTGGCTCCATTTGCCTAGTGCCTCTTTGGGCCTTGCTCCATCTGCCTAGTGCCTCTACGGGCCTTGCTTCATCCACATATTGCCCTGCCAGGCCTGGCTCCATTTGCCTAGTGCCGAGTCTGGCTACATTCGTCTAGTGCCTCTACGGGCCTGGCTCCATCCACATAGTGCCTCTACGGGCCTGGCTCCATCCACCTAGTGCCTCTACAGGCCTGGCTCCATCCACCTAGTGCCTCTACGGGCCTGGCTCCATCTGCCTAGTGCCTCTACGGGCCTGGCTCCATCCGCCTAGTGCCTTTGTATGCCTGGCTCTATCAGCCTAATGCCTCTACGGCCCTGGCTTCACCTGCCTAGTGCCTCTACAGGCCTGGCTCCATCTGCCTAGTGCCTCTACGGGCCTGGCTCCATCTGCCTAGTGCCTCTACGGGCCTGGCTCCATCCGCCTAGTGCCTCTATGGGCCTGGCTCCATCTGCCTAGTGCCTCTACGGGCCTGGCTACATCTGCCTAGTGCCTCTACGGGCCTGGCTCTATCTGCGTAGTGCCTCTATGGGCCTGGCTTCATCCACCTAGTGCCTCTACGGGCCTGGCTCCATCCACCTAGTGCCTCTACGGGCCTGGCTCCATCCACCTAGTGCCTCTACGGGCCTGGCTCCATCCACCTAGTGCCTCTACAGGCCTGGCTCCATCCTCCTAGTGCCTCTACAGGCCTGGCTCCATCCGCCTAGTGCCTCTACGGGCCTGGCTCCATCCACCTAGTGCCTTTATGGGCCTGGCTCCATCTGCCTAGTGCCTCTATGGGCCTGGGTCCATCCATGTAGTGCCTCTACGGGCCTGGCTCCATCCTCCTAGTGCCTCTATGGGCCTGACTCCATCCACCTAGTGCCTCTATGGGCCTGGCTCCATCCACCTAGTGCCCCGCCGGGCCTGCCTCCATCCACCTAGTGCCTCTACGGGCCTGGCTTCATCTGCCTAGTGCCTCTACGGGCCTGGCTCTATCTGCGTAGTGCCTCTACGGGCCATGGCTCTATCCTCCTAGTGCCTCCACAGACCTGGCTCCATCCACCTAGTGCCTCTACGGGCCTGGCTCCATCCACATAGTGCCTCTACGGGCCTGGCTCCATCTGCCTAGTGCCTCTACAGGCCTGGCTCCATCCGCCTAGTGCCTTTATGGGCCTGGCTCCATCCACCTAGTGCCTCTACGGGCCTGGCTCCATCCGCCTAGTGCCCCGCCGGGCCTGCCTCCATCCACCTAGTGCCTCTACGGGCCTGGCTCCATCTGCCTAGTGCCTCTACGGGCCTGGCTCTATCTGCGTAGTGGCTCTACGTGCCTGGCTCCATCCTCCTAGTGCCTCCACAGACCTGGCTCCATCCACCTAGTGCCTCTACGGGCCTGGCTCCATCCACATAGTGCCTCTACAGGTCTGGCTCCATCCGCCTAGTGCCTCTACGGGCCTGGCTCTATCCGCCTAGTGCCTCTACAGGCCTGGCTCCATCTGCCTAGTGCCTCTACGGGCCTGGCTCCATCTGCCTAGTGCCTATTCGGGCCTGGCTTCTTCCGCCTAGTGCCTCTACGGGCCTGGATCCATCTGCCTAGTGCCTCTACGGGCCTGGCTCCATCCGCCCAGTGCCCCCCGGGCCTGCCTCCATCCACCTAGTGCCTCTACGGGTCTGGCTCCATCTGTCTAGTGCCTCTATGGGCCTGGCTCTATCTACCTAGTGCCTTTACGGGCCTGGCTCCATCCTCCTAGTGCCTCCATGGGCCTTGCTCCATCCACCTAGTGCCTCTACAGGCCTGGCTCCATCCTCCTTGTGCCTCTACAGGCCTGGCTCCATCCACCTAGTGCCTCTACGGGCCTGGCTCCATCCATGTAGTGCCCCTACGGGCCTGGCTCCATCCTCCTAGTGCCTCTACGGGCCTGGCTCCATCCGCCTAGTGCCCCGCCGGGCCTGCCTCCATCCGCCTAGTGCCTTTATGGGCCTGGCTCCATCCACCTAGTGCCTCTACGGGCCTGGGTCCATCTGCTTCATGCCTATACTGCCCTGGTTCCATTCGCCTAGTGCCCCGCCGGGCCTGGCTCCATATGCCTAGTGCCCCGCCGGGTCTTGCTTTGTGCCCCACCGGCTCTCTGTGCCCCACCCGGACGTGCTCCATCCGTCCTAATCGAGTGCTCCCAGCCCTTCCCACAAATAAACATTTTTATCAATAACAGCAAATATACTTTTTTTATATAGTACACAGTACTACACCATGGGAGCAAGGTAGTTGGTGGTCCTGTTTTCCTCTTTATAGCGGTCTTAGCAGGTGTTATCTTATTTCCTGTATCTAAACAAACAGAAGAGATGTTACACATAGAAAACTAAGTTGGAATTGCCAAATTCATCAATTTCATAGAAGAAACCAAAGTTGATGGCGTCTTCCCCACGGAGGAAGGGTATATCCCAGAAGTTGATCCTCCGGACTTCTCTCCTGATGACAGCCTGCGGAGGAAAAAAATCTATTACTGCTCTGCAAAGAGGGCAGGTATTGCTTTGTTCCCTCCATGTATCGATGCAGTTTGAATGAAATTGGTGGGAGCAGTGTAAGGTAGTGTCCTCTCCCACTTCAATTTCACTTAAACAGATAGTACATGTGGGCAGCGCCTGATACTCCCTGGCCAGTGGTCTGGCTGGTGCTGGCTGGTCCTCAGCAACGATGCGGTCCCTTGGAGATCTACTTCTATTGGACCTGGCGTTCTCCTGTTGCTGTCGGCGAGCTGTCCTGGACCGTGTGCGGTGTGCAATCGGTGAATCCATGCCTGAAATAACAATGTCAGAGATTTCAGCATTTCTGTCATGTAACCCATTCTATCACAGTTTTAATCATTAAATGACTAAGGCAATTTTTAACAAATTTCAATTGCGCATGTGGCTGTCTCATAGGTAAACCAGAAAATTTGATATTATTTAAGACTTAAAGTGGTTCTGAAAGCAGTTTTTTTTTACCTTAATATGTCCTCTGCACTAAGGTAAAAAAAAACCTTCTGCATGCAGCTCTTCCCCTTATACTTACAAGAGCTTGATCGCAATGCAGCTCTGTGCACTAGATCAGAGGCTCCTGTAAGTTAATTTTAGTACACAGTATAATACCCAATATATATTTTTTAAAATAATATAAAAGATGTTTGTTCAATTAAATCGATATCAAATGTCAAGATTTAGATGTGCGTACTCCTGTGAGATGGCAACAAACTACACTACCTGAAATGTTCCATAGGCAACACTTGAAAAGCCTTTACAGGTTATCCATTTAGAGTTACATGTGAGCTCTGGCTCTAGAATTATTGCTCTCACTATGAAGTTCACAGTGATACCTATATACATGTACAGTGGGGCAAAAAAGCATTTAGTCGACCAGCAATTATGCAAGTTCTCCCACTTAAAAAGATGAGAAAGGCCTGTAATTGTCATCATAGGTATACCTCAACTATGAGAGACAAAATGTGGAAACAAATCCAGACATCACATTGTCTGATTTTTAAAAGAATTTATTTGCAAATTATGGTGGAAAAAAGTATTTGGTCAATATCAAAAGTTGATCTCAATACTTTGTTATATATCCTTTGTTGGCAATGACAGAGGTCAAACGTTTTCTGTAAGTCTTCACAAGGTTGTCACACACTGTTGCTGATATGTTGGCCCATTCCTCCATGCAGATCTCCTCTAGAGCAGAGATGTTTTGGGGCTGTCGCTGGGCAACACGGACTTTCAACTCCCTCCAAAGGTTTTCTATGGGGTTGAGATCTGGAGACTGGCTAGGCCACTCCAGAGCCTTGAAATGCTTCTTACGAAGCCACTCCTTTGTTGCCCGGGCGGTTTGTTTGGGATCATTGTCATGCTGAAAGACCCAGCCACGTTTCATCTTCAATGCCCTTGCTGATGGGAGGAGGTTTGCACTGGAGTGTGACTGTTTGAGGTTGTGGACAGGTGTCTTTTATACTGATAACAAGTTCAAACAGGTGCCATTAATACAGGTAATGAGTGGAGGACAGAGGAGCCTCTTAAAGAAGAAGATACAGGTCTGTGAGAGCCAGAAATCTTGCTTGTTTGTAGGTGACTTATTTTCCACCATAATTTGCAAATAAATTCTTTCAAAAATCAGACAATGTGATTGTCTGGATTTGTTTCCACATTTTGTCTCTCATAGTTGAAGTATACCTTTGATGACAATTACAGGCCTCTGTCACCTTCTTAGGTGGGAGAACTTGCACAATTGGTGGCTGACTAAATACTTTTTTGCCCCACTGTATGATGCAATCACGGTTTACATATGCTTGTCAATCTATATGTTCTAAAGGCAGAAGGTATACACCCTCACATGGTCAGTTTGGAATCAATTCAGACATTCTCCAAAGATTGGCTATTCTGTATAATTTGTTGCTCTACTGTCTGCCAGTCTCGAATTGGATAACCCGGCTTAATTCGTCCTTAGCGCTCGAGTGCCAGCCCCAATCCCCCCTCCCATTTTTTCCCCCTTCCCCCTCTCTACCTTACCTCACACTGTACACCCTTTCTCTGTCCTATATAGGTTACTTGCATAATGATTGATTTGCGGATGTCTATATACTGATTACTTCGATTACATCTACCACTTTATTACTTACCACATATTTATGACTACATAGATGGCAGAATTGATACTCGTGTCATTTAAGATATTGGCAGAGGCTCCTTATATACTTGGTTTCATAATGTTTCTATATTGTATTTTTTACAGCTATTAAAGTATTGTGTTTACGCCCATAAGCTCGCCCTTTACAGGTGATTACAATAACTTGGTACACACCCTCTATTTGGTCCAGAGTGCACTTAAGTTCTTTTTCCTACTAAATGCACCAGCATTCTCTTTGTATCGCCTAGAATGTACCGGTGGTGGAAAGTGCATTTTTTTGTGATCTACAATTTCTCTATTAGTTATGTAAGGTTGCTCTCAGCCTCTCATAATCTAGGGACTGCTGTACAGAAAATCCTTGGAGTACTAGGATCCAAAATAATTGTGATACATAAATAGTGCGTTGTCTAACAGTGACATTCAAAAAACAGTATGTCATATGTGCATCAAAGTATAAATAAATATCCAAAGAAATCAACCTTGTAAATATATAAATCAGTATAGAATTTAACACATGCAACACTTAAACCTTAATGAGTTAATAGCTGAATGTACTTAAAGGGGTTGTAAACCCTCATGGTTTTTCACCTTAATGCATTCTATGCATTAAGGTGAAAAACCTTCTGTAGTACTGCAGCCCCCCAGCCCCTCCGTTTTACTTACCTGAACGCTGTCATCCTCCTGCCGGGAACAAGCACACCAGATCTATCTGGTGTCTTGTGCCCTGATTGGATAGAAGCCATTGGCTTCTGCTGCTGTCAATCAAATTCAATGATGCAGTGCCAGGGGGCAGGCCGAGTCCTGCATTCTGTGTGAATGGACACAGATGCAGGACTCGGGAGTGCGCCCACACGGGTGTCCACCAAGAAGAGCCTTCTCCAACGTGACACTCGATACGGGGAGGAGCCACCAGCGCCGCTGAGGGACACCAGAAGAGGAGGACCGGGCCACTCTGTGCAAAACTAACTGCACAGTGGAGGTAAGTATGACATGTTTGTTATTTAAGAAAAAAACAAATGTTCATAAACAGGTGAGTAAAAGTCCACTAAAGTTGTCCATTCATATCCATGGTATTGCAGTGTCCTCGTGCACAACAAATGCAAAGTGTCAGTGCTCCACCACTGTGTTCTAAGCAAACTAACTGACCGCTTACCAGAAGTTTAGATCCACAGGTGATCCTATGCGCATTTCAAGTGTACTGATAGAATGGATACCAGTTTATATTTTTGATTTCACTATAATCTTTGTTTGATTTGTTTTTACATTTTTTGTCACATAATCCCTTTTAATTTGGGTTCTGAGTGTAATAGTCACTTCACACTGTTAAATTCAATACTGATTTATATATTTACAAGGTTGATTACTTTGGATTTTTATCTTTACTTTGATGCATATATGACATACTGTTTTTTGAATGTCACTGTTAGACAGCGCACTATTTATGTTTCATAGCAGTTTTTCTATTTGGTTTTCTTGTGTAAAATTTGAGAATGCAATAAAAACAGACTAAACATAAAGGCAGAAGGTTTTTTACCTTAATGCATTTTCTGCATTAGTGTTAAAAACATTCTGCATGCAGCTCTCCCCCTTACACTTACTTGAGCCTGATCTTGATCCAGTGCTATGCACGAGAGCAGAGGCTCTCTCTGCTCTCTCCCTCTTCATTGGCTCAGAGACAGCAGCGGAAGCCATTGTTTCTTAGCTGCTGTCAATCACAGCCAGTGAGAAGGGAGCAGGGGGGCAGGGTCATATGGCACACAGAGCCAGCTTAGGAGCGGGCCCACACGAGTGCCCTCATAGGAAGTGTATTGATGCGGGGGGTACTCTGTGGGGGTACTCTGCAGAGACGAGTAACCAGGAGAGCTGGAAGGGGGACCTGAAAAGAGGAGGATCTGGGTTGCCCTGTGCAAAACCATTGCACAGAGCCGGTAAGTATGACTTGTTTGTTATTTCAAAGATAAAAAAATTTGGTTTAGAATCACTTTAATGTTCAGATTCATGGATAAGTCCAATGATGACTAGTTAAATTGAAATTAAACCTTCCTAATCTTCTATTCACAGAGAACAGAGCCATCTATAATACATCATACTGCACATTTTCATGAAAAATATACGTAAATGAATTTTAGTGCACAAAATAATACCCAATTTTGCTGGTAAAATATAACAGATAATGTGTCAGGTAATTCATTACCAAACGCCAAGATTTAAAATTGCACACTCCTGTGAAAAGGCAACAAACTAAGGTACCTGAAATTGTCATAGGCCACACACAGAAGCCTTTATAGGTTATCTGTTTAGTGTTAAATGTGAGCTCTGGCTCTAGAATTATTGTTCTCACTATGAGGTTCACAGCGATACGTCACATGTATTTTTTTTATTACTTTTTTTTTTACACTTTTTTAAAATGTATTTTTTTCATACAACTTTATTGCTATTACAAGGGGTGGAAAAAACCCCTGTGATAGCTTTGGGCAGTGACAGCCAGGTACTTTTCATGGAGAAATCAGGGGTCTGTTGGATCCTTGATCCCTCCTCTGCCCTGCAAGACAGCTGATTAGATAGAGGTCTGCTTTTTACTGCACACAAACACAATATAATACACAATTTTTTTGCTAAACTATAAAAGATAATGTGTCAGGTAAATATATACCACCGGAAGACTCGATCTGCGATCCGCCACTTCCGGCGGCTATAGACAGACTGACATGAAGCCAGAAACGGCTTTGTTCCAGTCTCCTGAATGTAAACACGGAAGCAACGTCATGACGTCACTTTCTGTTTACTCGGCTGCCAATGGCGCCGGATTTTAAAAAATATACAGTATTTAGATACGCCGTTTTTGGTGATCTGAATACCTTGAAGTGCAAAGGAGGGATTGGAGGTCTTTTAGACCCCCGATCCCTCCATAAAGAGTACCTTTCACCACCTATTACTGTCACAAGGGATGTTTACATTCCTTGTGACAGCAATAAAAGTGATCAAATCTTTTTTGTAAAAAACACAATTTAATAATATAAAAATAAATAAGAAAAAAAAACATTTTTAAAGCGTCCCCGTCACCGCGAGCTCGCGCAGCAAAGAAAATGCATACGGAAGTCATGCCCGCATATGTAAACGGTGTTCAAATCACACATGTGAAGTATCACCGCAATCATCAGAGCAAGTGCAATAATTCTAGCTTTAGACCTCCTCTGTAACGCTAACCTGGTAACCGTAAAAAAAAAATTTATAGCGTCGCCTATGGAGATTTTTAGGTACCAAAGTTTGTCGCCATTCCACGAGTGCGTGCAATTATAAAGCGTGACATGTTTGGTATCTATTTACTCAGTGTGACATCATCTTTCAAATTATACAAAAAAAATTGGGATAACTATACTGTTTTGTTTTTTTTAAATTCATGAAAATGTCCCTTTTCCCAAAAAAGTTGTGTTTAAAACACCGCTGCACAAATACAGTGTGACATAAAATATTGCAACAATCGTCATTTTATTCTCTAGATTCTCTGCTAAAAATATATATATAATGTTTGGGGGTTCTATTGTTCTCACTCTGGTGTTCACAGCGGTACCTCATTGAGTGATGCAATCACTGTTTATATATGTGTGCAAGACCTACATGCGCATTTGGGTGTGTGAACAGGGGACGGGGTAGTTTAAATTTTTTTTCATATTTTAAAAATAAACAAAAGTGAATGGGCGGCTGTAAAAATTGATAACGGGATTGGTTAACATATAAACTCTAAATAAACAATTAGAAACTGGTAGCAAAATGTAATTATTTAACAAGGTTAGAAAAGGAATTCTTCTCTCTTTTAGCCTAGGTTTACACTGACAGCGGGAATGAAATCGATTTCTTTTTACCTCATGTCAGTCACTACATTGGGGCGATTTCAGAGACATCTGTGTTGGTTTCTGTACAGATGTCTATTGAAATCGCACCCCGAAGTCCCCAAAAGTAGTACAGAAACTACTTTTGGGAATCGGTGCGGCGTCGCACCGATTCAGACGGTGCCATTGCTGGCAATAGATGCCGATTTTGCATGCGATTTGACATGTCAAATCGTATGCCAAATCGCTGCAATGTGAACCAGGGCTTATGACCAGAGTCAATGCCCAATCCTAATTTTGCAACTGTGACATGTGATCGTAAAACTGTGCATATCATCACAACTACTTGTATCCAGGTGGATTATACCGTACCTTTTTTGTGCTAGAAATTTACTTAGAACCCCCAAACATTATATATATTTTTTAGCAGAGGCCCTATAGAATAAAATGATGGGTGTTGTAATTTTTTATGTCACACAGTATTTGTGCAGCAGTTTTTCAAACTCATTTTTTTTGGGGAAATAATAAAATAATAATAATACATCATATTGTTCGTGTGAAAGATGAAGTTACGCTGATTAAATAGATACCCAATATGTCACACTTTAAAATTGCATCTGCCCGTGGAATGGTGGCAAACTATAGTGCTTAAAATTCTCCATAGGCAACGCTTTCAACGCGACAATACCTCACATGTGTGGAATGATCACCCTTTACACATGCGTGTAAGCACAGTGGGATGGGAGTGCTTTAATTTTTTTTTTTAATTATTATTATTTATTTTATATAAACATTTTTTTTTATTTATTTATTTTACATTTAGAGCTCGGGAAAGGTGGCAGAGGGAGGGGGGGCCCCCTTCTGCCACCCACAGAAGTGATTGAGTGGCTGTTTAGACCTTCTAATCACTTCTGCCACAAACAGAATCGCTAACTGAAAAAACCCATACTGGAATGAGGCCTGTAGGTGCCGACATCATCCCAGTATAACTACTTTAACCCGAGGACTTCCATGGATGTCCTATAGGCAGGAAGTAGTTAGATTTAGCTGTATATTTTAGGACATTACAGTGTATCACCACCAAAAAAACTGCACAAATAATTCTCCTGTTCTTGACGATCACAGCAATACCACATGTGTGTGTGATTTGTTTTTTGTGCCCATAATAGAGCCAATAAACAATAGTATGTATTGTAAGAACACATATATGGAGCATCCAGGTTTAAAGCCCACTTCCTGGATGCCTCATATATGTGTTATGCGGTCATGAAGTGGTTAATATGGTACAATTGTCATACCTGTTGGGTCACGTCGTGGTATTTCACGATTGTTGCGCCGTTGACGCCGCGGCATCTTGATGGTACTAGATGGTATCGCAGGTGAATGAAGGTTTATCTAATAATAAATAACATAAATAATAAATAATTAGAGAAATGTAGAATAATACTACAAATAATAATACTAATACTTTCTGCTATAAAACATATCCAATAAAAAATTTAAAAAATTGAATTTCTTCATAAATGTATGCCAATGTGTATTCTGCTACATATTTTTGTTAAAAAAAATCCCAATAAGCGTATGTTGATTGGTTTGCACAAAAGTTATATCATCTACAAACAATAGGACATTTCTATTCATGTTTTACTAGTAATGGTGGTGATCAGCAACGTATAGTGGACTGTGATGTTGCGCCGGACATTCTGATACTGACACTTTTTGGGGACCAGTGACACTAATACTGTGATCAGTGCTAAAAATATGCACCGTCACTGTACTAATGACACTGGCTGGGAAGGGGTTAACATCAGGGGTGATCAAAGGGTTAACTGTGTGCCTCACCAGTGTTTATGTGAACTGTGTGAGGTGCTTTTACTAGGGGATAAGATGGAATGTAGCAGGGACACAAATGCCATCCCTTCCCTCTGTCAGAATGGCAATCTGCCTTGTTTACAGATCTGTCTCTCTGCCCAACGATCGGCTGGCAGACATCTAGTACCTTGCACCCGTCGATTGGCTTCCGCTGTGTATAATGAAGCGAGCTGTTGTATTTATACATGATCCAGCACACAACTGCCACCCTGTAGCAATAAAGCTAGTATAGGGCAGTCCGGAAGCGGTTAAAGGAGAAGTCCAGCCTGGACTCATTCGGTCAGATGCTGCATCCACCTAGGTAAGTATGAATATGGAATAAAAAAATTCCATACTTCTCTTTTAATATCCAAAGTAAATTCACTCATCCATACATGTCTCCATGCTTTATTTTATTGAGAAATCACTTTGAAAAACATCCTCAGCATTTTTAGCAATGACCTTCTTCAGTAAGGGCAAATGATTCATGTAGCATTTACTTCCTGGAATCCATCAGCCCTTAGTTCCGGCATGCAGGGAGGAGTGTGTGCTTAGCTGAGAAAGCCTCTCCTTCCCTCCTCCAGATGAAAGAAGAAAATACCCATGAAGACTCCTGGGAAGTATGACATAATTTTAGCCTAGGCCACAAACCAGGAAGCAACTGAAGAAATGTAAAAAAAAAAAAAAAAGATTAAGGGCCGGTTACTGCGATGTCCGAGATCGGATGTGATAAGCACCACACTGCAGTGAAAATCACATCCGATCTCTGTGCGATGTGCATCGCATTCGGACCAAACTCGCACAGGACCCTTTTTTTGGTCCGCAGCAGAATCGGATCGCATGGGTGTTTACACCATGTGATCCGATTCCTGTGCGTGTTTGCAGATCGCACTGCGATATGCGAACTGATTTGGGGGTGTCATTAACTTTTAACTGACACTCCCAGCAGTTCGCATAGGGCAGCCGGGAGACATGCGATGCGGGTACCTGCAGTAGATTTGCAGCGTTCCCGCATTGCAGCAGTGGGAACCGGCCCCAAAACAAGTAAATATGATATATCTTCTTATCTATTTACTCATGCGAGCAGCATAAACATTTAACCACTTCAATACAGGGCACTTATACACCTTCCTGCCCAAACCAATTTTCAGCTTTCAGTGCTGTCGCAGTTTGAATGACAATTGCGCAGTCATACAACACTGTACCCAAACTAAATTGTTAACATTTTGTTCCCACAAATAGAGCTTTCTTTTGGTGGTATTTGATCACTTCTGCGGTTTTTATTTTTTGCTAAAAAATTAAAAAAGACTGAAAATTTTGAAAAAAATAAAAGTTTTGCTTTTGTTTCGGTTAAAAATTTTTGTAAATAAGTAAGTTTTCTCTTTCACTGATGGGCACTGATAAGGCGGCACTGACAGGCACTGATAAGGCGGCACCGACGGGCACTGACGATGGGCATGTGACACTGATGGGCACTGGTAGGCGGCACTGATGGGTGGCACTGATATGCAGCACTGATGGGCATTGATAGGTGGCACTGATGGGCACTCATGGGTGGCACTGATGGGCACTGAAAGGCTGCAAAGATGGGTTCTTATGGGTGGCACTGATAGGCGGCACTGATGGGCACTGATAGGCACTGATACGTGGCACTGATGTGCACTGATACGCGGCACTAATATGAGGCACTGATAGGCATCCCTGGTGGCACTGGCAGTGGTAGGCATTGTGAGTGGGCACTGATTGTCAGCTGCCTGGGCACAGATTAGTATTTCCCTGGGGGTATACCTGGTGATCCAGTGTGGATGGCCATCCTGGTGGTCCTGGTCGGCTTTCCTGGTGGTCCTGGGCGGCTCCCCTGGTGATCCTGGGTGGGATCCGAGGGGGCACTGTGCTGATAAACAATCAGCACAGACCCCCCTGTCAGGAGAGCAGCCAATCGGCTCTCCTCTACTCGCGTCTGTCAGAGACGCCGATCACCGTCTTTTCCTATTTACATCATTATCAGTCGTGATTGGACACAGCTGATCCTGTGGTAAAGAGTATCCGTCAGAGACTCTTTACCTAGATCGGAGTTGCGGTGTGTCAGATTGACACACTGCATCAACGATCGCTGCGATGCGCACCCCCGGGGGCGCGCAGCAGCTTAATATCCTGAGAACGTCATATGACGCCCAGTCAGGTTATTGAAACCACTTTGCAGCCGTCATTTTGCTATATGGCGGGAGGCAAGTGGTGAAAATAGTTAATGTGATTGAGAGAGTTTAGTTGCACATTAAGACCCCTTTCACGCTGAGGCGGTTTTCAGGCATTTTAGCGATAGAAATAGCTTCTAAATAGCACCTGAAAACCACCTCCTATTAATTTCAGTGTGTCTTTTCACACTGGGGCGGTGCATTTGGGGGACGTTAGGAAAAGTCCTGCAAGCAGCATCTTTGGGGCGGTGTGGGAGCACTGTATACAGCGATCCTAAAACGACCTGCTCATTGAAATGAATGGGCAGCGCTTCCAAAGCACCTGAAAAAAGTTTCGGAAGTGCCGCAACACAGCGTTTTTAACCCCTTCTTTGGTGTTAAATGCGCCCCGCTTGCGGCCTAAAAGTGCCACTACAACTAGCAGCGCTTTAGCACTAATGCGGTCGGGGCCCCAGTGTGAAAGGGGTCTAATGTATTTATCTTTGATTGATTGACAACACCCGCTCACCACCATCACGTATAAGAGAGTGGAGAGATTGGCAATCTTATATGAGAACACAGCGCACCTGGCACTATGATATGGTAATAACAGAACACAGCGCGGTGTACTGCACCTTTTATTGTATGTATGCTTTGGACTGTAAATCTAGACTTTTTTTCCTTTTTATTTTTAGTTTGAAGATTAGTACAAAACGTTGTTGTGTTTTTTTTATTGCTCACTTTGTCACATTTATGACTTATTCTGTTCCAGTTCCAGCTACCACAGCACCAGTATGCTGTCATCGACATGCTAATTCATGTTTTTTTTCATTCTTTATTTATTCCAGATATGCCAGAAAGTAAAGACATAAAACTGGTCACAAGTTACACTGATTACAGATTGTTTCACAATTGAAAACAAGATCAACAATCATGAGAGGTCAAGGGGGTAGAGAAGAGACTTTCCAGGTAATTTCAGCAAATAGAGAGGAAGCACCAGCAAATACAGACATGCTTATGAATTGTGTCATAACACTTGACCACCATTAAGAGACGCTAATGAAATGACATTCCATTCCTTATTTTAGATGTCATTATATTACATTTTTGTGTTTCTGTGCTTCTTTATGCAATGCAGGCAGATCATGGTTGGTGCGAGGTGCTGGCAGGGAGCTGTACATAGCTTCCTGAAAACATCACCATACCCTCCCTCGGTACTGGTCCTAACAACCTTCAGCCCTGATGCAAGCAGTGTGTTGGCTCTTGAAATGAGTTATGCAAAAATACCTTGATGCACGGATGGCAATCTGGAGGAGTGGGTCTTCCTAGGCAGCCTTTAAAGAGGAAGGAAAATCCACTTTTTAACTTGTACCTATAATAAGGCTTACCTGTAGGTACAGTGAATATCTTCTAAACTTGCATTGTTTAGGAGAAATTCACATGGGATGCAGCCAGTGATGTCACCGGTGCATGCGATCTGAAGGGATGGCAAACCCTACCCAGAGCATCCATACAGCCCGCAAACCCAGAAGGGTGAAGATGGAAGCACAGGGGAGCCGTGACAGCACTGCGCTAGAGGACTCCATGCAAAGGTAAGTCTGTCATAATGTGCTAGTATCATAGGCGTGCGCACAGGGTGTGCCTGTTGTGCCTGGGCACACCCTAATCGCCTTGTGTGGTGCATATTCCCCCCTGTTTAGGCCACTGATATTTCATCCCCAAAAAAAATGTTACAAAAATAATTAAAAAAAAAAAAAAAATAAACAAAATTACACTGTCCACTGCCCTACTGACACCATCAGTACATATACACATGCATATGTATTTGAGCTTTGGGGTGCACACCCTAATGCAAGAGGCTGCGCACACCTATGGCTAGTATGCAGTGCATACTAGTACATAATGACTTAAACCTGTCATTTTTATATGTTTGTGGTGGTTTACTACCACTTTAATTAGCTGAAGTTTGCCTTTAATTTGTTGGTCAGATCCAACTAAATCTGCTAGTACATCTAACACTACCCTTTTCCCAGATTGACAATGCTGTTGTCCAAAGGTGGAGATGCTCTTAAGCTGTACAAAAATTCTTTGTACATTCAATCGAAAATCGCAAAAAATAGTGCAGGAACCTTATTTTTCAAATCAGTGTGGCACCGCAAAGTAGGAGCCACACCAATTTGAACCATTGTCGACAAGAGGCAGAGACTTTTCATGCGATTTAGAACCGCATGACAAGCAGTACCAGTGTGAATGGGGGCTTAATGATTTGTATTTCTGCCAGTCCTGAGAATTATGCCCTGTACACACGGTCGGACATTGATTGGACATTCCAACAACAAAATCCATGGATTTTTTCCGACGGATGTTGGCTCAAACTTGTCTTGCATGCACATGATCACACAAAGTTGTCGGAAAATCCGATCGTTCTGAACGTGGTGACGTAAAACATGTACATCGGGACTATAAACGGGGCAGTAGCCAATAGCTTTCGTCTCCTAATTTATTCTGAGCATGCGTGGCACTTTGTGCGTCGGATTTGTATACACATGATCGGAATTTCCGACAACGGATTTTGTTGTCGGAAAATTTTATAGCAAGCTCTCAAACTTTGTGTGTCGGAAATTCCGATGGAAAATGTGTGATGGAGCCCACACACGGTCGGAATTTCGGACAACAAGGTCCTATCACACATTTTCCGTCGGAAAGTCCGACCTTGTGTACAGGGCATTACACAGCTCTGCCACACAGCACAGCCAGGCTTGAAGTATAGTAGATCTGATTTTTCTTTGCTAACTGGATACTGAAAAGATATGCTGTAGTCTGATGAGCTTGTTTCTCTGTTACTTTGCTCTCTCCTCCCAAAACTGACTGGCTCCCTATGCTGCTTCTCCCTCCCCAATCTGAGCTCTGCTGTACAGGGACTATGAGTGGCTGATACCAGATTGAATATAGGTGTTTACACTGCTTGCATTGTAAAAAAAAAAAAAACATTTAAAGATGTAGTAATGAATATCCAGCAAATTCATTTATGTATTTTAAAGTAGAGCTATAAACAAAACCTTTCATTTAGGACAGAGTAAGGGAGGGTTATAATCCCTGTGGTATTTTATTATTATTTTTTTGCCATCTGTGCCCCATTGGGGAGATTTTCCTTCACTTCATGCCCCATAGCCAAGACAGGAATTGAAAGGAAATCCCTCCAAAATGAGGGACCCCCTGGTTGTCATCAGGGTCACCAGAACTAGTGTCCTCATTGGAACATTTCCCCTCTATTACCGCTTTAAGTGTCAAGCCAAAAATGGGATTTTCTTTCACTTTCATGGGGGCAAAAACAGCAAAATTACCCCAATGGAGTTCTAATACTTCTCCACTCTATCCAAAATACAAAAAAAAAAAAAAGTTTTGTCTTTATACATTAAATCTGCCCAGAGTGCACCATTAAATTTAATATTTAGGAAGGAGTTAAAGTATAGCTAAAGCAAAAACATTTTGGTTTTGGATAGAGTGAAGAGGGATGAGAACACCTGTCTGGTATTTATTGCTGTCTGTGCCCCTGTTAGGCTCTATTTACACCTGTGCATTCTGGAGATGAACACAGAAGTGTGCATTTTTGTGTATCTTGCTGTGACATGTGCAAAACATGTATTGTGCTTGCAGTGGCATTACCTTTCAATGGCACCCCAAAGGCAGACAGCATACAAGCAATTTGTGCATAGCAAAACGGGCCATAAATGTGCCAAGACACGCTGTAAAAATAAATAAAATGTGAAGCTTCTTTGACATGTTTGCCACGCATAGGGCAGCCCATTTAAGTGAATGGGCTACCCTATGTGTGTTGAGTAAAAAGACGTGAGGTGTGAATGGGGCCTTAGGGAGATTCACCCTCTCTATTTGTCCCTTTTAGGTTACCAAGCGTGAAAGTAAAAGAAAATCCCACATTTTGAGCTGTCACCAAGATAGAAATAGCGTTGAAATCTTTTCATGGGGACACTAGTTCTAGAATCCCCCCAATATGGAGTGTTTTTCTTTCACTTCCTGTTTCAGCTATTGAACAGGAAGTGAAGGGAAATCTCCCCAATTGGTAATGGCAAAATAAATCCTGACAGCCACTGCAACAATGCAAGTAACCTACTTTACTGTGCAATGTGATAATATTCATTCGCTATTGTCACACAACTGGGTGGACTAGGGGAGCAGTGCTCTGATCCACTGCTCTACTGACACCATCCACTGCTCTACTGACACCCTCCACTGCCCTACTGACACCATCCTCTGCCCTACTGACACCGTCCACTGCCCTGCTGACACCGTCCACTGCCCTGCTGACACCGTCCACTGCCCTGCTGACACCGTCCACTGCCCTGCTGACACCGTCCACTGCCCTACTAACACCGTCCATTGCCCTACTGACACCGTCCATTGTCCTACTGACACTGTCCACTGCCCTACTGACACCGTCCACTGCCCTTCTGACATCGTCCTCTGCCTTACTGACACCGTCCACCGCTCTACTGACACTGCCCACCGCCCTACTGACATTGTCCTCTGTTCTACTGACACTGTCCACTGCTCTACTGACACCATCCACTGCCCTACTGACCCATTCAATGTTCTACTGACACTGTCCACTGCTCTACTGACACCGCCCACCACCCTACTGACATCCTACTCTGCTCTACTGACGCCGTCCACTGCTCTACTGACACCGTCCACTGCCCTACTGACACCGTCCACTGCCCTACTTACACCATCCTCTGCCCTACTGACACCGCCCTCTGCCCTACTGACACCGCCCTCTGCCCTACTGACACCGCCCTCTGCCCTACTGACACCGTCCTCTGCCCTACTGACAACGTCCACTGTTCTACTGACACCACCCAATGCCATCCTGACACCGTCCACTGTTCTACTGACACCGTCCACTGTTCTACTGACACCATCCACTGTTTTACTGACACTGTCCACTTCTCTACTGACACCATCCACTGTTCTACTGACACTTTCCACTTCTCTACTGACACCGTCCTCTGCTCTACTGGCTGACAGTGTCCACTTTTAAGGTAGGCTAGTTTCATATTTTAACTGACATTTCTTTTATTAATCGAATCACATTTTATGGGTACACGAATGGTTTAGTTTCATTTAACCATGCCCCTTTAAGTACCCCCCCACTGTTATTGCATTTTGGCCACAGCCACTGTTCACCGAAGCACACCTCATTACTACTCTCTTTGGGTAACCCAAAAGGTGTCCCAGGTATTTTACACTCCTATAGTGTATACTTCAAAAAAATTGCCGTGTGCCGTGAAAATGTTCGGGTTTGGCTTGAAGAAAAGGTGGCAACCCTAGACTGAGAGAGAGTGGAGACAAGGACTGAGAGAGGGAAGACCGGGGACTGAGAGAGAGTGGAGACAAGGACTGAGAGAGGGAAGACCGGGGACTGAGAGAGAGTGGAGAAAAGGACTGAGAGAGGGAAGACCGGGGACTGAGAGAGAGTGGAGACAAGGACTGAGAGAGGGAAGACCGGGGACTGAGAGAGAGTGGAGAAAAGGACTGAGAGAGGGAAGACCGGGGACTGAGAGAGAGTGGAGACAAGGACTGAGAGAGGGAAGACCGGGGACTGAGAGAGAGTGGAGAAAAGGACTGAGAGAGGGAATACCAGGGACTGACAGAGTGGAGACAAGGACTGAGGCTGGATTCACACCTATGCATTTTTAGTGCTTTTTGCATTTTTCAGATTTGCACTGCATTACAAGTTCCATAGGAAACCATGTTAAATAGACTGTAGTGCAAATCTGCAAAATGCAAAAAGCACTAAAAATGCATAGGTGTGAATCCAGCCTGAGAGAGGGAAGACCAGGGACTGAGAGAGAGTGGAGACAAGGACAGAGAGAGGGAAGACCGGGGACTGACATTGAGTGGAGGCAAGGACTGAGAGAAGGAAGACCGGGGACTGACAGAGACTGGAGACAAGGACAGAGAGAGGGAAGACCGGGGACTGACATTGAGTGGAGGCAAGGACTGAGAGAGGGAAGACGGGGGACTGACAGAAAGTGGAGATAAGGACTGAGTGAGGGAATATCGGGGACTGACAGAGAGTGGAGGCAAGGACTGGGAGAGGGAAGATGGGGGGAGTGACAGAAAGTGGAGAGAAGGACTGAGTGAGGGAATATCAGGGACTGACAGAGAGTGGAGACAAGGACTGAGAGAGGGAAGACCAGCACTTTCTATTTATAATTACTTTACCTTTCGGACACTGCACCATAAGTTTATTTGCAATTTTTGCTATACACTGGGGATATCTGGTGGTAATTTTATGTATAATAGCACTTCAGTGTTTATATTATTGCATATTTTTCACGTTCACTTTATGTTAATTAATCCTCTAGGGACATCTAGCGGTCATTCATGATATTGCACTTATTTTGCACTTTATGATGTATATGTTTTGTTAAAGAGTAGGGTGTGTTGTTCATCACATTTTTCTTACTGCACTGATTAGAGCTCAGACACAGGCTCCATTGGCTCCTGCTGCTGTCAATCACAGCCAGTGAGTAGGGCGCAGGCCTGAGACGGCTAAGGAGTGAGCATGCACAAGTGCCCCCATAGCAAGCAGCTTCCTACGGGGACATTGGCAGGGAGGAGGGGCCAGGAGTTCCGACAGGGACCTAAGAAGAGGAGGATCAGGGCTGCTCTGTGCAAAACCATTACACAAAGCAGGTAAGTGTGTATATATATATATATATATATATATATATATTTTTTTTTTTTTTTTTGTATAATTTTCTTAAAGGAACATTTAAGATCACTTTAAGTCTAGGTGTAATGCAGTGCAGGAAACACTGCAATCAGTTGGGATTTCCCGTATCGCATGCAAAACACACTGCCCTTGTGACCTGCTCCAGGTGAACTGTGAGTGAAGGTTTGTGTATATGGGATTGTATTTGTATTTATTTTTTTGGTTGAACTAGATGGACTTGTGTCTATTTTGAACCTGACTAACTATGTAACAATATGTCAATGTTAACGACACTGCAAACACAGTGCATTTGCTTGCACCATAATGCCATTCTGTACCATGCGATCTAGTTGTGGCACAGCTTAAAAATGGTGCATGCAGTTCTTGGTTGCAATTTGAGCCCATTTAAAATGAATGGGCTCAAATCGCACTGCACTGAATCGAATGTGAATTGCAGGAATGCATTCCATTTCACATGCGATTCACATGAGCCTAAAGACTGCAAGCATAATACAAGATATGGTTAGTAACTGCAGTCATGAGACAAGAGATGGTCAGAGATTGTGGGCATGATACAAGAGGAAGTGGAAGTTTTACAAGAGACTACTGTCAGAGACTGTGATCAGAATATAGGAGTTGTTGGAGTCTGGGAACATGGTCCAAGAGACAGTAGTAGACTGGAGACACATCACATGAGACTGCTAGAAATTCCGGCTATTACAGGGAGATGGGGGACCCAAGAGTAGAGTCTGCAGGGCACTGGTTGGGCACCTAAGTTGTAAACGATTGTTTACAGCCCATGAAGCTGCCATCTTTGCCTCAGTTTGATTTGCAGTGGGTGCTGCACATGTGATCAGTTATAACAGCAGCCATTTGGTGGCTTGACAGTTTGGTTGAGAGCACAAGCAACTTTTACCTTTCTCTCTCACGGCATTCCCCAAATGTAACTGTTTTGAGAAGCTGATCGATGGGTTAAGTTCCACTTTAAAAGCTTCAGGTTAGGTTCACATATATGCATCCAATTTGCATGACAGGAGAGTGTGATCAGCTGTCAATGGAGCCGAATCACACAGGTCTGGGGTGACTGCAGTCCGGATTGCAGAAGGGTGCTGTGCATCTTTGGGTCCGGTTCAAGTGCGAAATAAGGCAAAAATTCACAGTTGAATCGCACATGAACCGGTGAATAGACACGCACCGCGCCCCATGCTGTGAACCGCGGCCAGACATATGTGAACCCGGCATCAAAAAGAAAAATGTTTCTGCAGCAGTTTAGCGCCCCGCCAGCATTGTACCTACAGAATGTCACACAGGGTCACTAGAGGGCGGAGGAACCGCTCACCTGTTTCTGTAGCGTCACTCCCTCATTGGCTGGATTATGGCGGTAATGCTCTCCCTCACTGGTGAAGGACAATTGTACGGTGTTTCCGCCATCGAGGGACTGACAACTCACTAATCCGACCAGAGAGGGAGCATCACCATGGAAACGGGTGAGTTATATCTCTACAGGTTAGTCGCTTGTAGCATGCCAAGATCACAAGTATTAGGGGGACCATACATGTCACAATCTGATTGTACAATCTTCTTTTAAACTTACCAATTTTTACATCAAAGAGCACAAATGTACACAATTTATTCAGTTTGTATCCAATGCACAGGGCCTTCTATGACAGAATTGGTGGTGGATGTAAAGCAGATTGTACAGAGCTTTAGCTGGAGTTGGGCTTTAGGATTTAAAATGTGAACATTGAATATGATATCCTGATGAGGGTCCATTACCAGCTGCATCTCTGCTGGTGTGTATACAAGGCCTATGCAGGCTCCTTCTGGACTGGTGTCTTAGTGATCAGTTATGCCCGATTATCATTCTTCCCAGGACTGGTATAGATAGTACATTGCAGGTACCCCTCATCTCCTCTATTACAGGGGATAATGAACAGTTGGTGCAGATGGCGGAGATCTGGGGAAATGAAGGTGTGGTACGGGCCGCCTCTGAAGGGTTTGTCACTATCAAGATCGACAGTAAGAAGTTTGTGAACCTTTATTACTTTAATTGTATGTAATAAGTTGTATTTAATAAAGTCTGATACAAGATCCATCTGTATGTTCTGTGGCGGTGTAATAATAAATACATTCTTGCATGATTACTGTCTGTGAAGGTTCCTATGTATCCAGGTCATAGCATAGCTAGTAGTAGTCACATTCAACTGGACTGGTTCTGTAATGTTGAACTCCAGAACTGAAGAAGTGGGATGAAGAAGCTATAAAATGACTTCAATATTACAGAAGGTCTGGCTGAATGTGACAATCTACTACCAGCTATGCTAATAAAATATTGTTAGACAGGGTTGGTAAAGGTTGGCACACTCAGCCTGAGGACTGACAGCTGTTGGACTGTTGCCAGGGCATGTTAAGAGGCAGTGTTGCCAACCTACCAGATTGAAATTTACTGACACAACACCCAAAATTTACTGGCATTTCCAAAAGTTACAAAATCACACTTTTAAGCGCATATTTTAGTATTTAGGCTACAAACAAGTACATAATGCAATTAGCGATGTCATTTAAGGTAGATTTTTTATTTTATTTACAATAGTAAATACAATTCATTTACACACACCTGAAATTGACTCTCACAGTGACACTGACAGCAGCACAGATCATAGACACATCACTGATATGACACCTGAGTGATAGTCTCTCTCTATGCCAGATGGTCCCTTCTGTCCAAACAGCACTGACAGTCCCGCTCCCAGCTACAGAAATATTACACCAATTCACATCAGTCCCCCCTGCCCTTACAATAAGTCAGAACTTCCCGGTGAGATAACCCAGGCGAGTTCAGATTTATATCCCAACATGGCTGAGCCCATCCTTAGTCTGGACATGAGCAGAGATAGGAGGACCGGGCTGTGTGACCAAGACAGGAACTTCAGTTGGGTTTTCTGTAAAGAAAAAACAAAACAAAAAAAAAACCAGCAGATACAAATACTATATATACATATTTTAAAAATCAGTAACTTACCATGTCCAGGATCCAGAGCTTCCCGCAGCCAGTTCTTATTACTGAAATAGAAGGGGAGAACAAAGGAAGCGCCACCTAAGTGCAGTATTAGAATCTGATTTTTAATGGCAAGGTATAAGGAAGATACAGGCTCATCTGTATAAATAGTCCCGAGGGCTCCTCGAGTCCGGAAAGGGTTCCTGGTGCGTGGTATGTTAATGGCAAGTCCATAGCACGTCCTGTGGCCACAGGAGAAGATCCGGAATCTGCGTGGAACGCATGGAAGTGACGTCACAGAATCACACACGGAGGAGTTAGTCACAGGAAAGGAAAAGAGACTGGCAGGCTACCCACTCGGAGCTTCAGCTCCTTCTATTGGCCTGGAATGTATAGGCTGAATGGTGCTATTTATATGTCCGTGCTGTGGGACAACAAATCACTGGACTGGTCTCTGAACAGCCACAAATCTTCTCTAAGTGATTACAATGTGGTTAATGCGTCCTGATAGATTTGACATGGATTGTGGCATAAGCTTATACATATAACGTGATTAGAAAATTAAATGATGGAAACATAATATTTGATTGGGTAAGAAAATATATGACAAGTAAATATATGTATAATATAATATAAATATACACACACACACACACACACACACGAAAACAACCAGTAAAAACTCACTTTTAAAATGTTATGAATATATAGATAAAAATAATAATAAAAATGACACCCTATCGTTCAACCACAAGGACAGAGTGATAGATAAGGGGCTAAAATTGTAAGGTTGATGTGTCATGAGAATTAATCGCAAAAGGGCGGAGCCCATGGATATATTAAGAGAGACACACTTAGGTGTATGTATGTGTGTATATATATATATATATATATATATATATATATATATATATATATACACACACATATACATACATATATACTACAGTAAAAATCATATGGACATATTCAAATAGCTTTTTAGCCATTTAGGTACACCTAAGTGTGTCTCTCTTAATATATCCATGGGCTCCGCCCTTTTGCGAGTAATTCTCATGACACATCAACCTTACAATTTTAGCCCCTTATCTATCACTCTGTCCTTGTGGTTGAACAATAGGGTGTCATTTTTAATTATTATTTTTATCTATATATTCATAACATTTTAAAAGTGAGCTTTTATTGGTTGTTTTCGTGTGTGTGTGTGTGTGTGTGTGTGTGTGTGTGTGTGTGTATATATATATATATTTTATTATACGCATATTTACTTGTCATATATATTTTCTTACCCAATCAAATATTATGTTTCCATCATTTAATTTTCTAATCACGTTATATGTATAGGCTTATGCCACAATCCATGTCAAATCTATCAGGACGCATTAACCACATTGTATTCACTTAGAGAAGATTTGTGGCTGTTCAGAGACCAGTCCATGCTGTGATTTGTTGTCCCACAGCACGGACATATAAATAGCACCATTCAGCCTATACATTCCAGGCCAATAGAAGGAGCTGAAGCTCCGAGCGCGTAGCCTGCCAGTCTCTTTTCCTTTCCTGTGACTAACTCCTCCGTGTGTGATTCTGTGACGTCACTTCCGTGCGTTCCAAGCTGATTCCGGATCTTCTCCTGTGGCCACAGGACGTGCTGTGGACCTGCCATTAACATACCACGCACCAGGAACCCTTTCCGGACTTGAGGAGCCCTCGGGACTACTTATACAGATGAGCCTGTATCTTCCTTACATCTTGTGAGTGTTTTATGTATACCTTGCCATTAAAAACCAGCTTCTAATACTGCACTTAGGTGGCGCTTCCTTTGTTCTCCCCTTCTATTTCTGTGTACAGAGCCAGCTCTCTGATGACAGCAGCCGTCCTTATCATCCCACCATTATTTCTATTATTGGACTACTATTGTTGTGCTTATGGACTAATGACCCCCCTTTCAATACAGACTCAGTAATAGTGATTTTTTTTATTACTATTATTCTGTTTTATATTGAATGGTACCTTGCGCTCACAGTTATTATCAAATTAACTATCTATGAATTTTTAACCCCGGAATTATTACTCTCACGCCGACGGTCACAGTGATACTTCACATAAATGCATCCTATGCTGAGTGTTTGCAATGGGGTGATATTACATTTTTTTTCACTTAATATAAAAAAAAAAAATTAACACTTTTTTTATTTCCTTTCTTTAAAGTGGAACTTCACTTCTAAAAAAAATTAATAAATAAACGGTCCCCTGCAACAAATATTGCAACTGTTGACCTTTTAAAATGAGGTACTGACCAGTCCCTGCTATCATTCAGCAGACGGTTCTTTGCACTTCTTTGGGTCCTCAGCACCTCCATCTTGGAATTTGGGAGTCTACTGTGACTTCCTGAGCAATCTCAACCGGCACCCCACTGTGCGGTGCAATAAGACTGCAGGCTCCTTACACGTGTGACATATCCCAGGAGGCTGGGGGCAGAGAAGGGGGCGGGGTGGGCAATGTCATTCTTGCCCATGTGAGATATGAGGAAGTGGGAAGGGGGTACCTGTCCAAAAAGGTACTGGCTCCCTGAAATTAAAAAAATAAAAACACATTTCAAAGTGTTTAGGGAGGTGGACTTTAAAGTGAAAGTCTGCTTTAAATGTCATTCCGGGATCAATGTCACCCGGCCACCTACCACCATCTATGTGATTGTTGAAAAAACAAAACAAAAAAAAAAAACATCTAAATACCCATTTTTACATAATAGGCCACAGCCCAGAGTCTTCTCCTATTCCTATTCTGCTTGGTGTCCTTTGATGGGCAGTGATATGGACAATCCCTACAGTATGACTATCGGCTGGGTCCTCTCAGGAGTTAGAAGACAACCAAGATAATGAGAGGGGGAAGGTAGGGGATTGGAGAGCACAGGGCACCATGGCAATGCTGGATTAGTGGTCCTGCACACAACTGGTAGCAATAAGGGACCTGGATGAGTCAGTTTGGGAAGGGGGTGGGGTGGGGGGTAAAAAGGTTATTTTACTCCTGAGTGGGGCTTCAATATAACATTCTGAAGATAGAAAGCAGCATAGATAATAATAACGCCACCCCAATTCCAAAAAGTTGGGAAACTGTGTAAAATCTACATTAAAAAGAAGCAATGATTTGCTAATATGTGTAATGAAAAACTAATCCTGAGCTGCCTCAGCGTGTTCCACACCAACCAGATTAATTTTTATAACATGTTGTAGTGCTACTTTTTAGTACCTACAACTTCTATTAAAATAATAATGACAAAATATTACATACACTATAATATATATATATATGTGAATAATGAAAAGGGGGCTCAAGGGGGATTTAGACCTAGAATTCTTGGGTCTGTAAGAGAGGTGAGCGGTGAATTCTCACAGTGGTGGAGAGTGAGGTGTGACACAGACATTGGGATCTAGTATACACCGATCTACACTCAGTTGTTGTATGAAGTGTTCCATCCACAAGCAACATCCAACAACATTCCTTGTGATAGCATGGGCAGTGACAGGTACTCTTTACTGAGACATCTATTAGACCCCAGATCTCTCTTCAGCCCTCAAAGTGGTAGTAAACTCTGAATTTTGATTTCTACCTACAGGTAAGCTTATAATGAAGCTTACCTGTAGGTAAAATGAATATCTAGATATTCTAGCAAGCATCAGGTGGTGACATCACCAGCGCATGCACTCTGAAGGAACAGCATACCGGTGCCCTTCCTTCAGAGCTGTGTGCCATAGCCGAGACTCCCGCACATGTGCGCAGGAACGATGTCTTTGCGGCTCGTGAACACGGAAGGAAGACCCGGTGAAGATGGAAGCCTCTACAGTGGTGACAGCACATCGCTAGAGGGCTTTGTTTCAAGGTAAGCCTTTCATAAAGTGCTAGTATGTGGTGCACACTAGCACATTATGATATTGCTTTGCAGGACGAAACTTTTTTTTTTTTTTTTAAAGTTTACTAACGTTTTGAAAGCATCTGATCACACCAAGATCGGTTTGATTTAATGCTTTCCCAAGCCAGTAATGACCTGTTTGCATCCGGCAAAACCGGAAATGAAAAAATACTTGTTGCTTCTGGTTTCTTAGACCAGCCTTTCTCAATCGGGGTGCCGTGGCATCCTGGTTGAAAAAGGACATCGTAACTCCCACTCAGCACAGCAGGAGCTGGGTCGGCACAGTACAGTGAAGAGTACAGAGAAGCTCTCTGCCTCTCCCTACAGGACATTACCGGTGTGAGTGCACCAAAATTGTTGGTCTTTTTTTTGTTTATAGCGCAAAAAATAAAAACCGCAGAGATGATCAAAGACCACTAAAAGAAAGCTCTATTTGTGGGGGGGGGGGGACATACATGTTAGGTACAGTGTTGCACGACCGCGCAAATGTCAGTTAAAGTGACGCTATGCCGTATCGCAAAAAATGGCCTGGTCATGAAGGGGGGTAAACCTTGCAGAGCTGAAGTGGTTAAAGTTCACATTTTCAAAAATGAACTAACACTCTACACCTCCCCCGATCCCCACTGTACTTACCCTTGTGGGTGCTGAGCTGTCAGTGCCCGCACAGCTGGTGTAGTGGTCCAGAGATATGAAATCCCAGCTCTTCTCCCTCTTCTTTCTGTAGGACTTCCAGGATGGATTAGAGCAGTTTTTATCCATCAGAATGGCTCTGATCTATCCAGGAAGCCTACAGAAAGAAGAGGGAGAAGAGCAGGGATTTCAAACCTCTGGATCGCTACACCAGCTGCGTGGGCACTGACAGCTCATTTATTTCTAGTTTTGCATGGCGTGTGGAAGGGTTAGAACCCCTGTAAGGTTTCTGATGCAGTCTCTTTCACCCTCACAATTGGTCACCATAACCATTGTCTCTGCAACAGAAAATGATGGGTTGTCACCGGAAATAGAGGTGAGGGGAAATATTTTGATAGGACACCTATGACTTCTCTCAATGTGGAGATTTTCTTTCACTTCCTGTTGGGTCTCCATGACAGGAAGTGAAAAGAAATCTCCCTATTGGAACACAGCAGATAATAACTGACTGAGGAATGAACTATTTTGCATTAACCATTTGGCGAATGGTTCATTGTAGCTTTACTGCTACAGGGCGGTCACACTGTGCAGAATCACGTATATATACACATGCAATTCTGCTCTCCTGGTTAAGGGGTGTGCACACTGCTTCTGCTGTGATTAGGTCACAGCAGAAGCCAATCAGTGGGTGCCGGCCAAAAGATGAACGACAGCACCCACTGATCGGCGAGGAGACACACTGGATGGAGCTCTATCTATGTAAACAAAGCAGAGCTCTGTCCTGTCAGCAAGGATTTGCTGAATTTTGTTTTCAGGGAATAAGATCCAGCACATTCCTTAGTGAAAGCAGCACATTGTACAAACACTGGTCAGGTACACATTTAACCCTTTAATCGCCCTAGATCTTTAACCCCTTCCCAGACAGTATCATTAGTACAGTGACAGTGCATCTTATTATTACTGTATTAGTGTCACTGGTTCCCACAAAGTGCCAAACGTGTCAGTTAGTATGCGATTGTCTGCCGCAATATTGCAGTCCCATAGTAGGTTGCTGATCGCCACCATTACTAGTATAAAAACAATATATACAAATTCCAGTGTATATATACCATGGTTTGTAGATGCGATAACATTCAAGCAAACCAAACAATATACGCTTATTGTGATTTTATTTTTTACAAAAAACATGTAGCAGAATACATATTTGCCTAAACTTATGAAGAAATACGATTTTTTAATTTTTTTTATTTTACAAGATGTGCTTCAGAAAGTAAAAGATTTTTATTTTAAGGTTTTTCTGTTAATAGCGCAAAAACTAAAAGACACAGAGGAGATCAAATACCACCAAAAGAAAGCTCTCTTTTTGGGGAAAATAAAGACATAACGTTTATGTACAGCGTTGCATGACCACGCAATTGTCAGGTAATGTAACGCAGTGCTGTATTGCAAAAACAGCCTGATCATGAAGGGGGGTAAATCTTCCGGTGGGTAAGTGGCTAATTGCAGTGTCTGTGCTGGGACATGCAGGGAAAACACTAGAGGGGTGCGGATGCTGTACATGGAAGGAATGTGTTTTCCTGCACTCATGTCTTCTAATAGCATTGTGCCTCATTCACACAGGCCTGACAGATGTGCCCAGCATGTCATTGTGTGTGTAGCTGTACATAGTGTGTGCTGTACTGCCCATCGTCATTTCTCTCTGCTGTTCAGCATTGTACAAAAAATAAAGAGTGCGCCCGAGTCCATATTTGGGCGGTAAGTAACGCTGTACACATGTATAGGTTTGTAAAAAGCTTTACAAATGTATGAGATTACAGGACTCATGAAGAGGAAGGCCCGGCACCAGGATAAAGCTGGACAGCCAACCTAGGGTGCCAGGATAGAGGGGGCAGTAAAATGCACCTTCACCTGTGTGGGTTAGAATCCTTCCACCGGCCCTGATCTCCATCCAGCGCTGTGCCTGAGGTCAGAGGCTCTCTCCCTTCTCATTGGCTCAGACACAGCACTGGGAGCAATTGGTTCCTGCTGCTGTCACTCACAGCCAGTAAGGGGGAGGGGGGGGGCGAAGCTGTGCTCTGTATGTCTAATGGACACACAGAGCAGGTCTTGGCATTGAGCAGAAATGAGTGTCCCCATAGCAAGCGGCTTGTTATGGGGGCACTTGTAGAAGAGGAGGAGCCAGGAGTGCTGGAGGGGGACTCGAGAGAAGGAGGATTGGGGCTGCTTTGTGCAAAACCATTACACAAAGCAAAGTATAACATGTTTGTTATTTCCCCCCCAAAAAATTTTACCTTTGGTATCGCCTTAAATCAGGTGAACCCATCGGAGGGCCTCCTTAAACACACACAAAACGTCCGTCCTCTCTTAGGTCTCCCTCCTCTGAGACAAGAGCCATGTGACGCAGTAGCTAAAGGGGCGGGACAATCGTCATCGAGTAGGCGGGCGCACTTAGATTGGACGCGTGGACTTGTTGACATTGGGTTGCTAGGTAACCGGCACGCTGTGCCTGAGGGGCCGCGCGGCACTGAGTGGCCTGTGATTGGACAGTACAGCCGGCCTTTGTAGTCCGTCAGATACTAATGGGCGGGACTTAAAATTTGACAGCTGGGATGCTCCTTGAGCCCGCGCCGCCCATTCAATGTATTGAGTGGCCGTGGAGAGAAGCTGGAGAGGAGAGCCCACCCCCTCCCCACCACGGTAAACACCTGGCATCTGTAACCATGACAACAGCATGGGGGCGTCTCTGACTCTTACACGACTCCGCTCCTGAGACGTCTATTGGCACCTTTATCACAACACCGACGTAAAATTAAATTCAGGCTCCGTAGCGTCAGGATTGGAGAAGGGTTGTGGGTGGGAGTTGAAATCTAGGATGAGAGGGCACAGCCGGCCTAGATCCGCCCATGATAAGTTTCCTTCTGTCCACGATTAAATATGTCCGCCGCGGCTTCAGTAAATCCCCGCCCCCTATCTCTCTAAATCCCCTAGTACAATCTCCGCCCTCTTACCAGCCAAAGGCGTTCCTTTAGGGAGACATCAAGGTGGGCGTGACAGAGAACTGGCGAATCAGTCTGTTCCTCTAACTGGCTGGACGCAGACTGCACCTCCCTCAGAGTGACGCACTAAGGTAACGTCCTCTCGCCGCGCGCTCGCACCTGATTGGCGCTTTTGTAGTCCGTCAGATACTAATGGGCGGGACTTAAAATTTGACAGCTGGGATGCTCCTTGAGACCGCGCCGCCCATTCAATGTATTGAGTGGCCGTGGAGAGAAACTGGAGAGGAGAGCCCACCCCCTCCCACCACGGTAAACACCTGGCATCTGTAACCATGACAACAGCATGGTGGCGTCTCTGACTCTTACACGACTCTGCTCCTGAGACGTCTATTAACACCTTTATCACAACACCGACGTAAAATTAAATTCAGCCTCCGCAGCGTCAGGATTGGAGAAGGGTTGTGGGTGGGAGGTGCCATTGAAATCTGGGATGAGGGGGCACAGCCGGCCTAGATCCGCCCATGATAAGTTTCCTTCAATCCAATACTAAAAATGTCAGCCGCGGCTTCAGTAAATCCCCGCCCCCTATCTCTCTAAATCCCCTAGTACAATCTCCGCCCTCTTACCAATCAAAGGCGTTCCTTCAGGGAGACATCAAGGTGGGCGTGACAGAGAACTGGCGAATCATTCTGTTTCTCTAACTGGCTGGACGCAGACTGCACCTCCCTCAGAGTGACGCACTAAGGTAACGTCCTCTCGCCGCGCGCTCGCACCTGATTGGCAGTCTCTGCTGCAGGCTCCGCCCTTCATTTCTGCTGTCTTTCAGCTCGCGGCCCCGCCTCTCACCAGCAGGCGTGGCCTGTGTTCTCCCGGCCCCTGACTCCTCCCCTACGATCTCTGGCTGTGCATCTTATTGATAACATGCTGCTGGATCAGCTTTTGTCAGCCGACCAGCCAGGTAGAGTGAAGGGGGAGGAGCCAGGGGAGGTCTAGGGAGACCCCACCTTGGGATAGTGACCTGGAGACTTGTGAAGGGAGCCGGAGCGTACATGGAACATGGAACATAGAGTCCAAAGCTGACATTGAGAGAGTGCAAGTGAGTAACTTCGATCCCAACCCACACCAACATCTGCCAGTGATCCACTCCCCCCATCATCTGCCAGTGATCCCACCCCCCCCCAGCATCTGCCAGTGATCCCACCCCCCCCCCCAGCATCTGCCAGTGATCCCACACCCCCCCATCATCTGCCAGTGATCCCAACCACCCCCCCCAGCATCTGCCAGTGATCCCCCCCCAGCATCTGCCAGTGATCCCAACCACCCCCCCCAGCATCTGCCAGTGATCCCACCCCCCCCCTCCAGCATCTGCCAGTGACCCCCCCCCAGCATCTGCCAGTGACCCCCCCCCCAGCATCTGCCAGTGATCCCAACCACCCCCCCCAGCATCTGCCAGTGATCCCCCCCCAGCATCTGCCAGTGATCCCAACCACCCCCCCCAGCATCTGCCAGTGATCCCACCCCCCCCTCCAGCATCTGCCAGTGACCCCCCCCAGCATCTGCCAGTGACCCCCCCCCAGCATCTGCCAGTGATCCCCCCACCAGCATCTGCCAGTGATCCCCCCCACCCCCCCATCATCTGCCAAAGATCCCCCCCCACCACCCCCCCAGCATCTGCCAGTGATCCCCCCCAACCCCCCCATCATCTGCCAGTGATCCACCCCCCCCCCAGCATCTGCGAGTGATTTCCCCCCCCCCCAGCATCTGCCAGTGATTTCTCCCCCCAGCATCTGCCTGTGATCCCACCCACCCCCCCCTCCCATCATCTGCCAGTGATCCCAACCACCCCCCTAGCATCTGCCAGTGATCCCAACCACCCCCCCCCCCAGCATCTGCCAGTGATCCCAACCACCCCCCCCCCAGCATCTGCCAGTGATCCTACCCCCCCCTCCCCAGCATCTGCCAGTGATCCTACCCCCCCCTCCCCAGCATCTGCCAGTGATCCTAACCCCCCTCCCCAGCATCTGCCAGTGATCCTAACCCCCCCTCCCCAGCATCTGCCAGTGATCCTAACCCCCCCCTCCCCAGCATCTGCCAGTGATCGTAACCCCCCCTCCCCAGCATCTGCCAGTGATCCTAACCCCCCCCTCCCCAGCATCTGCCAGTGATCCTAACCCCCCCCTCCCCAGCATCTGCCAGTGATCCTAACCCCCCCCTCCCCAGCATCTGCCAGTGATCCTAACCCCCCCCCCCCCAGCATCTGCCAGTGATCCTAACCCCCCCCCCTCCCCAGCATCTGCCAGTGATCCTAACCCCCCCCCCTCCCCAGCATCTGCCAGTGATCCTAACCCCCCCCCCTCCCCAGCATCTGCCAGTGATCCTAACCCCCCCCTCCGCAGCATCTGCCAGTGATCCTAACCCCCCCTCCCCAGCATCTGCCAGTGATCCTAACCCCCCCTCCCCAGCATCTGCCAGTGATCCTAACCCCCCCTCCCCAGCATCTGCCAGTGATCCTAACCCCCCCTCCCCAGCATCTGCCAGTGATCCACCCCCCGATCATCTGCCAGTGATCCACCCCCCCCCATCATCTGCCAGTGATCCACCCCCCCCATCATCTGCCAGTGATCCACCCCCCCCATCATCTGCCAGTGATCCACCCCCCCCATCATCTGCCAGTGATCCACCCCCCCCATCATCTGCCAGTGATCCACCCCCCCATCATCTGCCAGTGATCCACCCCCCCATCATCTGCCAGTGATCCACCCCCCCCATCATCTGCCAGTGATCCACCCCCCCCATCATCTGCCAGTGATCCACCCCCCCCATCATCTGCCAGTGATCCACCCCCCCATCATCTGCCAGTGATCCCACCCACCCCCCAGCATCTGCCTGTGATCCCCCCCACCCCCCCATCATCTGCCAGTGATCCCACCCCCCCAGCATCTGCCTGTGATCCCCCCCACCCCCCCCATCATCTGCCAGTGATCCCACCCCCCCAGCATGTGCCAGTGATCCCACCCACCATCCTCCCCATCATCTGCCAGTGATCCTACCCCCCCATCATCTGCCAGTGATCCTACCCCCCCCCATCATCTGCCAGTGATCCTACCCCCCCCCCCATCATCTGCCAGTGATCCCACCCCCCCCATCATCTGCCAGTGATCCCACCCCCCCCCATCATCTGCCAGTGATCCCACCCCCCCATCATCTGCCAGTGATCCCACCCCCCCCATCATCTGCCAGTGATCCCACCCCCCCATCATCTGCCAGTGATCCCACCCCCCCCATCATCTGCCAGTGATCCCACCCCCCCCATCATCTGCCAGCGATCCCACCCCCCCAGCATCTGCCAGCGATCCCACCCCCCCAGCATCTGCCAGCGATCCCACCCCCCCAGCATCTGCCAGTGATTACCCCCCCTCCCCCCCCAACAGCATCTGCCAGTGATAACACCCACCGCCCCCCCCAGCATCTGCCAGTGATTTCCCACCACCCCCCCACAGCATCTGCCAGTGATCCCACCCACCCCCCTCCAAGATCTGAAAGTGATCCCACCCACCCCTCCCCAGCATCTGCCAGTGATCCCAACCACCCCCCTCCCTCCCCAGCATCTGCCAGTGATCCCAACCACCCACTCACTCCCCGTCATCTGCCAGTGATCCCAACCACCCCCTCACTTGCCAACATCTGCCAGTGACCCCAACCCCCCCCCCCAGCATCTGCTAGTGATCCAAACCACCCCCCCCCAGCATCTGACAGTGATCCCCCCCCCAGCATCTGCCAGTGATTCCAACCCCCCCCCCCCGCATCTGAAAGTGATCCCAACCACCCCCCTCCCCAGCATCTGCCAGTGATCCTAACCCCCCCTCCCCAGCATCTGCCAGTGATCCTAACCCCCCTCCCCAGCATCTGCCAGTGATCCTAACCCCCCCTCCCCAGCATCTGCCAGTGATCCTAACTCCCCCTCCCCAGCATCTGCCAGTGATCCTAACCCCCCCTCCCCAGCATCTGCCAGTGATCCTAACCCCCCCTCCCCAGCATCTGCCAGTGATCCTAACCCCCCCTCCCCAGCATCTGCCAGTGATCCTAACCCCCCCTCCCCAGCATCTGCCAGTGATCCTAACCCCCCCTCCCCAGCATCTGCCAGTGATCCTAACCCCCCCTCCCCAGCATCTGCCAGTGATCCCACCCACCCCCCCTCCAAGATCTGAAAGTGATCCCACCCACCCCTCCCCAGCATCTGCCAGTGATCCCAACCACCCCCCTCCCTCCCCAGCATCTGCCAGTGATCCCAACCACCCCCTCACTCCCCAGCATCTGCCAGGGATCCCACCCACCACCCCCACAACATCTGCCAGTGATCCCACCCACCACCCCCCCAGCATCTGCCAGTGATCCCAACCACCCCCCCCAGCATCTGCCAGTGATCCCAACCACCCCCCCCAGCATCTGCCAGTGATCCCAACCACCCCCCCGCATCTGCCAGTGATCCCCACCACCCCCCCCAGCATCTGCCAGTGATCCCAGCCACCCCCCCAGCATCTGCCAGTGATCCTAACCCCCCCCTCCCCAGCATCTGCCAGTGATCCTAACCCCCCCCTCCCCAGCATCTGCCAGTGATCCTAACCCCCCCTCCCCAGCATCTGCCAGTGATCCTAACTCCCCTCAGCATCTGCCAGTGATCCCACCCACCCCCCTCCAAGATCTGAAAGTGATCCCACCCACCCCTCCCCAGCATCTGCCAGTGATCCCAACCACCCCCCTCCCTCCCCAGCATCTGCCAGGGACCCAACCACCCACTCACTCCCCAGCATCTGCCAGTGATCCCAACCCCCCCCAGCATCTGCCAGTGATCCCAACCCCCCCCCCCAGCATCTGCCAGTGATCCCAACCCCCCCCAGCATCTGCCAGTGATCCCAACCCCCCCCCCCAGCATCTGCCAGTGATCCCAACCCCCCCCCAGCATCTGCCAGTGATCCCAACCCCCCCCCAGCATCTGCCAGTGATCCCAACCCCCCCCCCCCAGCATCTGCCAGTGATCCCAACCCCCCCCCAGCATCTGCCAGTGATCCCAACCCCCCCCAGCATCTGCCAGTGATCCCAACCCCCCCCCAGCATCTGCCAGTGATCCCAACCCCCCCCCCCAGCATCTGCCAGTGATCCCAACCCCCCCCCCCCCAGCATCTGTCAGTGATCCCAACCACCACCCCCTAGCATATGCCAGTGATCCCAACCACCACCCCCTAGCATATGCCAGTGATCCCTACCACCCCCCCCAGCATATGCCAGTAATCCCAACCACCCCCAAGCATCGGCCAGTGATCCCAACCACCCCTCCCCCCAGCATCTGAAAGTGATCCCAACCCTCCTCCCCAGCATCTGCCAGTGATCCCACCCACCACCCAGCATCTGCCAGTGATCTCCACCCCCCCCCCAGCATCTGCCAGTGACCCCCCCCACCCCCCCCCCCAGCATCTGCCAGTGACCCCACCCCCTCCCCCCCCAGCATATGCCAGTAATCCCAACCACCCCCAAGCATCGGCCAGTGATCCCAACCCTCCTCCCCAGCTTCGGCCAGTGATCCCACCCACCACCCAGCATCTGCCAGTGATCTCCACCCACCCCCCCCCCCCAGCATCTGCCAGTGACCCCACCCACCCCCCCAGCATCTGCCAGTGATTCCCCCCCCCCAGCATCTGCCAGTGATTCCCCCCCCCCCAGCATCTGCCAGTGATCCCCCCCCAGCATCTGCCAGTGATCCCACCCTCCACCACAGCATCTGCCAGTGTTTCCACCACCCCCAGCATCTGCCAGTGATTTTCCCCCCCACAGCATCTGCCAGTGATTTTCCCCCCCACAGCATCTGCCAGTGTTACCACCCCCCCACAGCATCTGCCAATGATCCCACCCACCACCCCCCCACAGCATCTGCCAGTGATCCCACCTACTACCCCCCACAGCATCTGCCAGTGTTTCCACCACCCCCAGCATCTGCCAGTGATCCCAACCACCCCCCCCCCCAGCATCTGCCAGTGATCTTAACCACCCCCCCCCAGCATCTGCCTGTGATCCTCCCCACCACCCCCCATCATCTGCTAGTGATCCCACCCCCCCCCATCATCTGCCAGTGATCCCACCCCCCCATCATCTGCCAGTGATCCCACCCCCCCATCATCTGCCAGCGATCCCACCCCCCCCATCATCTGCCAGCGATCCCACCCCCCCCCATCATCTGCCAGTGATCCTAACCCCCCTCCCCAGCATCTGCCAGTGATCCTAACCCCCCCTCCCCAGCATCTGCCAGTGATCCTAACCCCCCCCTCCCCAGCATCTGCCAGTGATCCTAACCCCCCCTCCCCAGCATCTGCCAGTGATCCTAACCCCCCCTCCCCAGCATCTGCCAGTGATCCTAACCCCCCCTCCCCAGCATCTGCCAGTGATCCTAACCCCCCCTCCCCAGCATCTGCCAGTGATCCTAACCCCCCTCCCCAGCATCTGCCAGTGATCCTAACCCCCCCTCCCCAGCATCTGCCAGTGATCCTAACACCCCTCAGCATCTGCCAGTGATCCCACCCACCCCCCTCCAAGATCTGAAAGTGATCCCACCCACCCCTCCCCAGCATCTGCCAGTGATCCCAACCACCCCCTCATTCCCCAGCATCTGCCAGGGATCCCACCCACCACCCCCCCAGCATCTGCCAGGGATCCCACCCACCACCCCCCCAGCATCTGCCAGGGATCCCACCCACCACCCCCACAACATCTGCCAGTGATCCCACCCACCACCCCCCCCGCATCTGCCGGGGATCCCACCCACCACCCCCCCAGCATCTGCCAGGGATCCCACCCACCACCCCCACAACATCTGCCAGGGTTCCCACCCACCACCCCCGCCGCATCTGCCAGGAATCCCACCCACCACCCCCCCCCCGCATCTGCCAGGAATCCCACCCCCACAACATCTGCCAGGGTTCCCACTCACCCCCCCAGCATCTGCCAGTGATCCCAACCACCCCCCCCAGCATCTGCCAGTGATCCCAACCACCCCCCCCCAGCATCTGCCAGTGATCCCAACCAACCCCCCCCCCAGCATCTGCCAGTGATCCCAACCACCCCCCCCGCATCTGCCAGTGATCCCCACCACCCCCCCAGCATCTGCCAGTGATCCCAACCACCCCCCCAGCATCTGCCAGTGATCCCAACCCCCCCCCCCAGCATCTGCCAGTGATCCCAACCCCCCCCCCAGCATCTGCCAGTGATCCCAACCCCCCCCCCCCCCCAGCATCTGCCAGTGATCCCAACCACCCCCCCCCCCCCAGCATCTGCCAGTGATCCTAACCCCCCTCCCCAGCATCTGCCAGTGATCCTAACCCCCCCTCCCCAGCATCTGCCAGTGATCCTAACTCCCCTCAGCATCTGCCAGTGATCCCACCCACCCCCCTCCAAGATCTGAAAGTGATCCCACCCACCCCTCCCCAGCATCTGCCAGTGATCCCAACCACCCCCCTCCCTCCCCAGCATCTTCCAGGGACCCAACCACCCACTCACTCCCCAGCATCTGCCATTGATCCCAACCCCCCCCCCAGCATCTGCCAGTGATCCCAACCCCCCCCCCCCCCCCAGCATCTGCCAGTGATCCCAACCCCCCCCCCAGCATCTGCCAGTGATCCCAACCACCACCCCCTAGCATCTGCCAGTGATCCCTACCACCCCCCCCAGCATATGCCAGTGATCCCTACCACCCCCCCCCCAGCATATGCCAGTGATCCCAACCACCCCCAAGCATCGGCCAGTGATCCCAACCACCCCTCCCCTCAGCATCTGAAAGTGATCCCAACCCTCCTCCCCAGCATCTGCCAGTGATCCCACCCACCACCTGCCAGTGATCTCCACCCCCCCCCCAGCATCTGCCAGTGACCCCACCCACCCCCCCCAGCATCTGCTAGTGATCTCCCCCCCCCCCAGCATCTGCTAGTGATCTCCCCCCCCCCCCCAGCATCTGCCAGTGATCCCACCCTCCACCACAGCATCTGCCAGTGTTTCCACCACCCCCAGCATCTGCCAGTGATTTTCCCCCCCACAGCATCTGCCAGTGATTTTCCCCCCCACAGCATCTGCCAGTGATACCACCCCCCCACAGCATCTGCCAGTGATCCCACCCACCACCCCCCCACAGCATCTGCCAGTGATCCCACCTACTACCCCCCACAGCATCTGCCAGTGTTTCCACAACCCCAAACATCTGCCAGTGATCCCAACCACCCCCCCCCCAGCATCTGCCAGTGATCCCAACCACCCCCCCCCCCAGCATCTGCCAGTGATCCCAACCACCCCCCCCAGCATCTGCCAGTGATCCCAACCACCCCCCCCCCAGCATCTGCCAGTGATCCCAACCACCCCCCCCCCCAGCATCTGCCAGTGATCCCAACCACCCCCCCCCCCCAGCATCTGCCAGTGATCCCAACCACCCCCCCCCCAGCATCTGCCAGTGATTCCAACCACCCCCAAGCATCGGCCAGTGATCCCAACTACCCCTCCCCCCAGCATCTGAAAGTGATCCCAACCCTCCTCCCCAGCATCTGCCAGTGATCCCACCCACCACCCAGCATCTGCCAGTGATCTCCACCCACCCCACCCCCCCCCCCAGCATCTGCCAGTGACCCCCCCCCAGCATCTGCCAGTGACCCCCCCCCCCAGCATCTGCCAGTGACCCCCCCCTCCAGCATCTGCCAGTGACCCCCCCCCGGCATCTGCCAGTGACCCCCCCCCGGCATCTGCCAGTGACCCCCCCCCGGCATCTGCCAGTGACCCCACCCCCGGCATCTGCCAGTGACCCCACCCCCGGCATCTGCCAGTGACCCCACCCCCGGCATCTGCCAGTGACCCCCCCCCAGCATCTGCCAGTGACCCCCCCCCAGCATCTGCCAGTGACCCCCCCCCCAGCATCTGCCAGTGACCCCCCCCCAATATCTGCCAGTGACCCCCCCCCCCCCAGCATCTGCCAGTGACCCCCCCCAGCATCTGACAGTGATCCCCCCCCAGCATCTGACAGTGATTCCAACCCCCCCATCATCTGCCAGTGATCCACCCCCCCATCATCTGCCAGTGATCCACCCCCCCCCCCATCATCTGCCAGTGATCCACCCCCCCATCATCTGTCAGTGATCCACCCCCCCATCATCTGCCAGTGATCCACCCCCCCCATCATCTGCCAGTGATCCACCCCCCCCATCATCTGCCAGTGATCCCACCCCCCCATCATCTGCCAGTGATCCCACCCCCCCCCCCATCATCTGCCAGTGATCCCCCCCACCCACCCCCCAGCATCTGCCAGTGATCCCACCCCCCCCCATCATCTGCCAGTGATCCCACCCCCCCCCATCATCTGCCAGTGATCCCACCCCCCCCCATCATCTGCCAGTGATCCCACCCCCCCCCATCATCTGCCAGCGATCCCACCCCCCCCATCATCTGCCAGCGATCCCACCCCCCCCCATCATCTGCCAGCGATCCCACCCCCCTCAGCATCTGCCAGCGATCCCACCCCCCAGCATCTGCCAGTGATTCCCCCCCCCCAGCATCTGCCAGTGATTCCACCCCCCCCAGCATCTGCCAGTGATAACACCCACCGCCCCCCCCAGCATCTGCCAGTGATTTCCCACCACCCCCCCACAGCATCTGCCAGTGATCCCACCCACCCCCCTCCAAGATCTGAAAGTGATCCCACCCACCCCTCCCCAGCATCTGCCAGTGATCCCAACCACCCACTCACTCCCCAGCATCTGCCAGTGATCCCAACCACCCCCTCACTTGCCAACATCTGCCAGTGACCCCAACCCCCCCCCCCCAGCATCTGCTAGTGATCCAAACCACCCCCCCCCCCAGCATCTGCCAGTGATCCCACCCAGCACCCCCCCGAGCATCTGACACTGATCCCCCCCCCCCCTGCATCTGCCAGTGATTCCAACCCCCCCCCCCCTGCATCTGCCAGTGATCCCCCCCACCCCCCTCCAAGATCTGAAAGTGATCCCACTCACCCCTCCCCAGCATCTGCCAGTAATCCCAACCACCCCCTCACTCCCCAGCATCTGCTAGGGATCCCACCCACCACCCCCCCAGCATCTGCCAGGGATCCCACCCACCACCCCCCCCCGCATCTGCCAGTGATCCCACCCACCACCCCCCCCCCGCATCTGCCAGGGATCCCACCCACCACCCCCCCAGCATCTGCCAGGGATCCCACCCACCACCCCCACAACATCAGCCAGGGATCCCACCCACCCCCCCCCCAGCATCTGCCAGTGATCCCACCCACCCCCCCCCAGCATCTGCCAGTGATCCCCCCCACCCCCCCCACAGCATCTGCCAGTGATCCCAACCACCCCCCCCCGCATCTGCCAGTGATCCCCACCACCCCCCCAGCATCTGTCAGTGATCCCAACCACCACCCCCTAGCATGTGTCAGTGATCCCAACCACCCCCCCCTAGCATCTGCCAGTGATCCCTACCACCCCCCCCCAGCATATGCCAGTGATCCCTACCACCCCCCCCCAGCATTTGCCAGTAATCCCAACCACCCCCAAGCATCGGCCAGTGATCCCAACCACCCCTCCCCCCAGCATCTGCCAGTGATCCCACCCACCACCCCCCCCCAGCATCTGCCAGTGATTCCCCCCCCCCCCAGCATCTGCCAGTGATCCCCCCCCCCCCAGCATCTGCCAGTGATTCCCCCCCCCAGCATCTGCCAGTGATTCCCCCCCCCCAGCATCTGCCAGTGATTCCCCCCCCCCAGCATCTGCCAGTGATTCCCCCCCCCCAGCATCTGCCAGTGATTTCCCCCCCCCCAGCATCTGCCAGTGATTCCCCCCCCCCAGCATCTGCCAGTGATCCCCCCCCAGCATCTGCCAGTGATCCCACCCTCCACCACAGCATCTGCCAGTGATACCACCCCCCCAGCATCTGCCAGTGATACCACCCCCCACAGCATCTGCCAGTGATCCCACCCCCCCACAGCATCTGCCAGTGATCCCACCCACCACCCCCCCACAGCATCTGCCAGTGATCCCACCTACTACCCCCCACAGCATCTGCCAGTGTTTCCACAACCCCAAACATCTGCCAGTGTTTCCACCCACCCCCAGCATCTGCCAGTGATCCCAACCACCCCCCCCAGCATCTGCCAGTGATCCCAACCACCCCCCCCAGCATCTGCCAGTGATCCCAACCACCCCCTCCCAGCATCTGCCAGTGATCCCAACCCCCCCCCCCCCCAGCATCTTCCAGTGATCCCAACCACCCCCCCCAGCATCTTCCAGTGATCCCAACCACCCCCCCCCCCAGCATCTGCCAGTGATCCCAACCACCCCCCCCCCCAGCATCTGCCAGTGATCCCAACCACCCCCTCACTCCCCAGCATCTGCTAGTGATCCCAACCACCCCCCCAGCATCTGCCAGTGATCCCAACCACCCCCCCCAGCATCTGCCAGTGATCCCAACCACCCCCCCCCCAGCATCTGCCAGTGATTCCAAACACCCCCACAGCATCTGCCAGTGATCCCAACCACCCCCACAGCATCTGCCAGTGATCCCAACCACCCCCACAGCATCTGCCAGTGATCCCAACCATCCCCCCCAGCATCTGCCACTGATCCCAACCACCGCCCCCAGCATCTGCCACTGATCCCAACCACCGCCCCCAGCATCTGCCACTGATCCCAACCACCGCCCCCAGCATCTGCCACTGATCCCAACCACCGCCCCCAGCATGATCCCAACCACCCCCCCCCCAGCATCTCTCAGTGATCCCAACCACCCCCCCCCCCAGCATCTGGCAGTGATCTCCACCCCCCCCACCCCCCCCCCAGCATCTGCCAGTGATCCCAACCACCCCCCCCAGCATCTGCCAGTGATCCCAACCCCCCCCCCCAGCATCTGCCAGTGATCCCAACCCCCCCCCCCAGCATCTGCCAGTGATCCCAACCCCCCCCCCCAGCATCTGCCAGTGATCCCAACCACCCCCCCCAGCATCTGCCAGTGATCCCAACCACCCCCCCAGCATCTTCCAGTGATCCCAACCACCCCCCCCCCAGCATCTGCCAGTGATCCCAACCACCCCCCCCCCCAGCATCTGCCAGTGATCCCCCCCCCCAGCATCTGCCAGTGATTCCCCCCCCCCGGCATCTTCCAGTGACCCCCCCCCCCGGCATCTTCCAGTGACCCCCCCCCGGCATCTGCCAGTGACCCCCCCCCGGCATCTGCCAGTGACCCCCCCCCGGCATCTGCCAGTGACCCCACCCCCGGCATCTGCCAGTGACCCCCCCCCAGCATCTGCCAGTGACCCCCCCCCAGCATCTGCCAGTGACCCCCCCCCCAGCATCTGCCAGTGACCCCCCCCCAGCATCTGCCAGTGACCCCCCCCCAGCATCTGCCAGTGACCCCCCCCCCAGCATCTGCCAGTGACCCCCCCCCCCCAGCATCTGCCAGTGACCCCCCCCCCCCAGCATCTGCCAGTGACCCCCCCCCCCAGCATCTGCCAGTGACCCCCCCCCCCCCAGCATCTGCCAGTGACCCCCCCCCCCCAGCATCTGCCAGTGACCCCCCCCCCAGCATCTGCCAGTGACCCCCCCCCAGCATCTGCCAGTGACCCCCCCCCAGCATCTGCCAGTGACCCCCCCCCCAGCATCTGCCAGTGACCCCCCCCAGCATCTGCCAGTGACCCCCCCCAGCATCTGCCAGTGACCCCCCCCAGCATCTGCCAGTGACCCCCCCAGCATCTGCCAGTGACCCCCCCAGGATCTGCCAATGTTTCCACCACCCCCAGCATCTGCCAGTGATCCCACCCCCCCCCCCAGCATCCCAAAATCTGCCAGCGAGCCCCCCCCAGCATCTGCCAGGGATTCCACCTACCACCCCCCCAGCATCTGCCAGTGATTCCACCTACCACCCCCCCAGCATCTGCCAGTGATCCCAACCACCCCCCCAGCATCTGCCAGTAATCCCAACCACCCCCAAGCATCGGCCAGTGATCCCAACCACCCCTCCCCCCAGCATCTGAAAGTGATCCCAACCCTCCTCCCCAGCATCTGCCAGTGATCCCACCCACCACCCAGCATCTGCCAGTCATCTCCACCCACCCCACCCCCCCCCCAGCATCTGCCAGTGATCCCCCCCACCCCCCCCAGCATCTGCCAGTGATCCCACCCCACCCCCCCAGCATCTGCCAGTGATCCCAACCTCCCTCCCCAGCATCTGCCAGTGATCTGACCCCCCTCCCGCAGAATCTGCCAGGGATCCCACCCACTCCCCAGCATTTACCAGTGATCCCAACCACCCCCCCCCATCATCTGCCAGTGATCCCAACCACCCCCCTCCCCAGCATCTGAAAGTGATCCCGACCCCAAAACCCCCCCTCCCCAGCATCTGAAAGTGATCACACCCACCCCCAGCATCTGAAAGTTATCACACCCACCCCCCCAGCATCTGCTAGTGATCGAAACCCCCCCAACATCTGCCAGTGATCCCACCCCCCCCAGCATCAAAGTGATCCCAACCACCCCCCCAGCATCTGCCAGTGATTCCAACCACCACCCCCCCAGCATCTGAAAGTGATCCCATCCCCCCTCCCCAGCATCTGCCAGGGTTTCCCCCCACCTTCCCCCCAGCATCTGCCAGGGATCCCCCCCCACCTCCCCCCCAGCATCTGCCAGGGATCCCCCCTCCCCCCCCCCAGCATCTGCCTGTGATCCCAACCACCCCCCAGCATCTGCCTGTGATCCCAACCACCCCCCAGCATCTGCCTGTGATCCCAACCACCCCCCCCAGCATCTGCCTGTGATCCCAACCACCCCCCCAGCATCTGCCAGTGATCACAACCACCCCCCCCTGCATCTGCCAGTGACCCCCCCCCCAGCATCTGCCAGTGACCCCCCCCCCCCAGCATCTGCCAGTGACCCCCCCCCCCAGCATCTGCCAGTGACCCCCCCCCCCAGCATCTGCCAGTGACCCCCCCCCCCAGCATCTGCCAGTGACCCCCCCCCCCCAGCATCTGCCAGTGACCCCCCCCCCAGCATCTGCCAGTGACCCCCCCCCCAGCATCTGCCAGTGACCCCCCCCCAGCATCTGCCAGTGACCCCCCCCCCAGCATCTGCCAGTAACCCTCCCCCCAGCATCTGCCAGGGATTCCACCCACCACCCCCCCAGCATCTGACAGTGATCCCCAAAGCATCTTCCAGTGACCCCCCCCCAGCATCTTCCAGTGACCCCCCCCAGCATCTTCCAGTGACCCCCCCGGCATCTTCCAGTGACCCCCCCCCCAGCATCTGCCAGTGACCCCCCCCAGCATCTGCCAGTGACCCCCCCCCCCAGCATCTGCCAGTGACCCCCCCCCCCAGCATCTTCCAGTGACCCCCCCGGCATCTTCCAGTGACCCCCCCCCAGCATCTGCCAGTGACCCCCCCCCAGCATCTGCCAGTGACCCCCCCCCCAGCATCTGCCAGTGACCCCCCCCCCCCAGCATCTGCCAGTGACCCCCCCCCCAGCATCTGCCAGTGACCCCCCCCCCCAGCATCTGCCAGTGACCCCCCCCCCAGCATCTGCCAGTGACCCCCCCCCCAGCATCTGCCAGTGACCCCCCCCCCAGCATCTGCCAGTGACCCCCCCCCAGCATCTGCCAGTGACCCCCCCCCCAGCATCTGCCAGTGACCCCCCCCCAGCATCTGCCAGTGACCCCCCCCCCAGCATCTGCCAGTGACCCCCCCCCCAGCATCTGCCAGTGACCCCCCCCCCAGCATCTGCCAGTGACCCCCCCCCCCAGCATCTGCCAGTGACCCCCCCCCCAGCATCTGCCAGTGACCCCCCCCATCATCTGCCAGGGATCCCAACCCCCCCCCATCATCTGCCAGTGATCCCAACCACCCCCCTCCCCAGCATCTGAAAGTGATCCCGACCCCCCCCCCCCCTCCCCAGCATCTGCCAGTGATCCAACCCCCCCTCCCCAGCATCTGAAAGTGATCCCAACCCCCCAGCATCTGCCAGTGATCTACCCCCCCCCAGCATCTGCCAGGGATCCCACCCCCCCACCATCATGGGATCCCACCCCCCCACCATCATCTGCCATTGATCCCACCCAGCATCTGCCAGTGATCCCACCACCACCAACCCCCCCCTCCAGCATTTGAAAGTGATCCCACGCATCCCTCCTCAGCATCTGCCAGTGGTCCCACCCACCCCCAGCATCTGAAAGTGATCACACCCATCCCCAGCATCTGAAAGTTATCACACCCACCCCCCCAGCATCTGCTAGTGATCGAAACCCCCCTAACATCTGCCAGTGATCCCACCCCCCCAGCATCAAAGTGATCCCAACCACCCCCCCCAGCATCTGCCAGTGATTCCAACCACCACCCCCCCAGCATCTGAAAGTGATCCCATCCCCCCTCCCCAGCATCTGCCAGGGTTTCCCCCCCCCCCTCCCCCCCAGCATCTGCCAGGGATCCCCCCCACCTCCCCCCCAGCATCTGCCAGGGATCCCCCCCCACCTCCCCCCCAGCATCTGCCAGGGATCCCACCTCCCCCCCAGCATCTGCCTGTGATCCCAACCACCCCCCCAGCATCTGCCTGTGATCCCAACCACCCCCCCAGCATCTGCCTGTGATCCCAACCACCCCCCCAGCATCTGCCTGTGATCCCAACCACCCCCCCAGCATCTGCCTGTGATCCCAACCACCCCCCCAGCATCTGCCTGTGATCCCAACCACCCCCCCAGCATCTGCCTGTGATCCCAACCATCCCCCCTGCATCTGCCAGTGATCCAAACCACCCCCCCCCCAGCATCTGCCAGTGACCCCCCCCCCGGCATCTGCCAGTGACCCCCCCCCAGCATCTGCCAGTGACCCCCCCCCCCAGCATCTGCCAGTGACCCCCCCCCAGCATCTGCCAGTGACCCCCCCCAGCATCTGCCAGTGACCCCCCCCCCCAGCATCTGCCAGTGACCCCCCCCCCCGGCATCTGCCAGTGACCCCCCCCCAGCATCTGCCAGTGACCCCCCCCCCCAGCATCTGCCAGTGACCCCCCCCCCCAGCATCTGCCAGTGACCCCCCCCAGCATCTGCCAGTGACCCCCCCCAGCATCTGCCAGTGACCCCCCCCAGCATCTGCCAGTGACCCCCCCCCCCAGCATCTGCCAGTGACCCCCCCCCCAGCATCTGCCAGTGACCCCCCCCCCCAGCATCTGCCAGTGACCCCCCCCCCAGCATCTGCCAGTGACCCCCCCCTCCAGCATCTGCCAGTGACCCCCCCCCCCGGCATCTGCCAGTGACCCCCCCCCGGCATCTGCCAGTGACCGCCCCCAGCATCTGCCAGTGACCCCCCCCCAGCATCTGCCAGTGACCCCCCCCCCCCAGCATCTGCCAGTGACCCCCCCCCCCCAGCATCTGCCAGTGACCCCCCCCAGCATCTGCCAGTGACCCCCCCCCCAGCATCTGCCAGTGACCCCCCCAGCATCTGCCAGTGACCCCCCCCCAGCATCTGCCAGTGACCCCCCCCCAGCATCTGCCAGTGACCCCCCCCCCCAGCATCTGCCAGTGACCCCCCCCCCCAGCATCTGCCAGTGACCCCCCCCCCCAGCATCTGCCAGTGACCCCCCCCCCCAGCATCTGCCAGTGACCCCCCCCAGCATCTGCCAGTGACCCCCCCCCCTCAGCATCTGCCAGTGACCCCCCCCCTCAGCATCTGCCAGTGACCCCCCCCCTCAGCATCTGCCAGTGACCACCCCCCCCTCAGCATCTGCCAGTGACCACCCCCCCCTCAGCATCTGCCAGTGACCACCCCCCCCTCAGCATCTGCCAGTGACCACCCCCCCCTCAGCATCTGCCAGTGACCACCCCCCCCTCAGCATCTGCCAGTGACCACCCCCCCCCAGCATCTACCAGTGATCCCCACCCCCCCAGCATCTGCCAGTGATCCCAACCTCCCTCCCCAGCATCTGCCAGTGATCTGACCCCCCCTCCCGCAGAATCTGCCAGGGATCCCACCCACCCCCCAGCATTTACCAGTGATCCCAACCACCCCCCTCCCCAGCATCTGAAAGTGATCCCAACCCCCCCAGCATCTGCCAGTGATCTACCCCCCCCCCAGCATCTGCCAGGGATCCCACCCCCCACCATCATCTGCCATTGATCCCACCCAGCATCTGCCAGTGATCCCACCACCACCAACCCCCCCTCCAGCATTTGAAAGTGATCCCACGCATCCCTCCTCAGCATCTGACAGTGATTTCCCCCCCCCCAGCATTTGACAGTGGTCCCACCCACCCCCAGCATCTGCCAGTGGTCCCACCCACCCCCAGCATCTGCCAGTGTTCCCACCCACCCCCAGCATCTGCCAGTGGTCCCACCCACCCCCCCAGCATCTGCTAGTGATCCCACCCCCCCAGCATCAAAGTGATCCCAACCACCCCCCCAGCATCTGCCAGTGATTCCAACCACCACCCCCCCAGTATCTGAAAGTGATCCCATCCCCCCTCCCCAGCATCTGCCAGGGTTTCCCCCCACCTTCCCCCCAGCATCTGCCAGGGTTTCCCCCCACCTTCCCCCCAGCATCTGCCAGGGATCCCACCTCCCCCCCCCCAGCATCTGCCTGTGATCCCAACCACCCCCCCAGCATCTGCCTGTGATCCCAACCACCCCCCCTGCATCTGCCAGTGATCCCAACCATCCCCCCTGCATCTGCCAGTGATCCAAACCGCCCCCCCCTGCATCTGCCAGTGATCCAAACCACCCCCCCCCCTGCATCTGCCAGTGATCCAAACCACCCCCCCCCCTGCATCTGCCAGTGATCCAAACCCCCCCCCCCCCTGCATCTGCCAGTAAACCCAACCACCCCCCCAGCATCTGAAAGTGATCCCAAACCCCCTCCCCAGCATCTGCCAGTGATCCCAAACCCCCTCCCCAGCATCTGCCAGTGATCCCAAACCCCCTCCCCAGCATCTGCCAGTGATCCCAACCCCCCCCCCCCCCCCAGCATTTGAAAGTGATCTTCCGCATCCCACCCACCCCTCCCCAGCATCTGAAAGTGATCCCAACCCCCCTCCCCAGCATCTGACAGTGATCTGACCCCCCCCAAGCATCTGCCAGTGATCCCACCCTCCCCCAACATCTGCCAGTGATCCCAACCCCCCCCCCCCAGCATCTGCCAGTGATCCTCCCCCCAGCATCTGCCAGTGATCCTCCCCCCAGAATCTGCCAGTGATCCTCCCCCCAGAATCTGCCAGTGATCCTCCCCCCAGCATCTGCCAGTGATGCCAGCCCCCCCCAGCATCTGCCAGTGATGCCAGCCCCCCCCCAGCATCTGCCAGTGATGCCAGCCCCCCCCCCAGCATCTGCCAGTGATGCCAGCCCCCCCCCCCTGCATCTGCCAGTGATGCCAGCATCTGCCAGTGATGCCAGCCCCCCCCCCAGCATCTGCCAGTGATGCCAGCCCCCCCCCCAGCATCTGCCAGTGATGCCAGCCCCCCCCAGCATCTGCCAGTGATGCCAGCCCCCCCCAGCATCTGCCAGTGATGCCAGCCCCCCCCCAGCATCTGCCAGTGATGCCAGCCCCCCCCCAGCATCTGCCAGTGATGCCAGCCCCCCCCCCAGCATCTGCCAGTGATGCCAGCCCCCCCCCCAGCATCTGCCAGTGATGCCAGCATCTGCCAGTGATGCCAGCCCCCCCCCAGCATCTGCCAGTGATGCCAGCCCCCCCCCCAGCATCTGCCAGTGATGCCAGCCCCCCCCCCCAGCATCTGCCAGTGATGCCAGCCCCCCCCCCCAGCATCTGCCAGTGATGCCAGCCCCCCCCCAGCATCTGCCAGTGATGCCAGCCCCCCCCAGCATCTGCCAGTGATGCCAGCCCCCCCCCCAGCATCTGCCAGTGATGCCAGCCCCCCCCCCCAGCATCTGCCAGTGATGCCAGCCCCCCCCCAGCATCTGCCAGTGATGCCAGCCCCCCCCCCCCCAGCATCTGCCAGTGATGCCAGCCCCCCCCCCCAGCATCTGCCAGTGATGCCAGCCCCCCCCCCCCAGCATCTGCCAGTGATGCCAGCCCCCCCCCCCCAGCATCTGCCAGTGATGCCAGCCCCCCCCCAGCATCTGCCAGTGATGCCAGCCCCCCCCCCAGCATCTGCCAGTGATGCCAGCCCCCCCCCAGCATCTGCCCGTGATGCCAGCCCCCCCCCCCAGCATCTGCCAGTGATGCCAGCCCCCCCCCAGCATCTGCCAGGGATCCAACCCACCCCCCAGCATCTGCCAGTGATCCCATGCATCCCTCCTCAGCATCTGACAGTGATCCCACCCACCCTTCCCCTGCATTTGACAGTGATCCAGCTACCCCCCCAGCATCTGACAGTGATCTGATCCCACCCACCCCCAGCATCTGCCAGTGATCCAAACCACCCCCCAGCATCTGCCAGTGATCCCAACCAACCCCCCCAACATTTGAAAGTGATCCCACGCATCCCTCCTCAGCATCTGCTAGTGATCCCACCCCACCCCCACCCCCCAGTCTCTGCCAGTGATCTCCACCCCCCCCAGCATCTGAAACCCCCCCCCCCAGCATCTAAAGGTGATACCTCACACCTCTTCGAATCATCTGCCAGTGATCCCAACCACTCCCCGCCAGCATCTGCCAGTGATTTCACCCCCCCAGCATCTGCCAGTGATTTCACCCCCCCAGCATCTGCCAGTGATTCCACCCCCCCAGCATCTGCCAGTGATTCCACCCCCCCAGCATCTGCCAGTGATTCCACCCCCCCAGCATCTGCCAGTGATTCCACCCCCCCAGCATCTGCCAGTGATTCCACCCCCCCCAGCATCTGCCAGTGATTCCACCCCCCCCCAGCATCTGCCAGTGATTCCACCCCCCCAGCATCTGCCAGTGATTCCACCCCCCCCAGCATCTGCCAGTGATTCCACCCCCCCCAGCATCTGCCAGTGATTCCACCCCCCCCAGCATCTGCCAGTGATTCCACCCCCCCCAGCATCTGCCAGTGATTCCACCCCCCCAGCATCTGCCAGTGATTCCACCCCCCCAGCATCTGCCAGTGATTCCACCCCCCCAGCATCTGCCAGTGATTCCACCCCCCCAGCATCTGCCAGTGATTCCACCCCCCCAGCATCTGCCAGTGATTCCACCCCCCCAGCATCTGCCAGTGATTCCACCCCCCCAGCATCTGCCAGTGATTCCACCCCCCCCAGCATCTGCCAGTGATTCCACCCCCCCCAGCATCTGCCAGTGATTCCACCCCCCCCAGCATCTGCCAATGATTCCACCCCCCCCAGCATCTGCCAGTGATTCCACCCCCCCCAGCATCTGCCAGTGATTCCACCCCCCCCAGCATCTGCCAGTGATTCCACCCCCCCCAGCATCTGCCAGTGATTCCACCCCCCCCAGCATCTGCCAGTGATTCCACCCCCCCCAGCATCTGCCAGTGATTCCACCCCCCCCAGCATCTGCCAGTGATTCCACCCCCCCAGCATCTGCCAGTGATTCCACCCCCCCTGCATCTGCCAGTGATTCCACCCCCCCAGCATCTGCCAGTGATCCCACCACTCCCCGAGCAGCTGCCAGTGATCCCACCCACCCTACCAGCATCTACCAGTGATCCCACCCCCAGCATTTGCCAGCGATCCCACCCACCCAACCCCCCCAGCATCTGCCAGTAATCCATCCCAACCCCACCCCCCAGCATCTGCCACTGATCCCAACCCCACCCCCCAGCATCTGAAAGTGATCCCAACCCCCCCTCCCCAGCATCTTAAAGTGATCCCAATCCCCCCCAGCATCTGCCAGTGATTCGACCCCCCCCCCCCCCCCCAGCATCTGCCATTTAACCCAACCACCCCCTCCCCAGCATCTGAAAGTGATCCCACCCCTCCCCAGCATCGGACAGTGATCCCAACTACCCCCCCCCCCCCCCGATATCTGCCAGTGATCCGACCCCCCCCCTCCCCCCCAGCATCTGCCAGTGTTCCCACTCTCTCCCCAACATCTGCCAGTGATCCCACCCCCAGCATCTGCCAGTGATCCCAACCACACCCTCCCCTGGACAGAGATGGAACTCGGGTAAGTAATTAGGGGGTGCTGGGGAGGCTGCTACACACAGAAGGGTTTTTTTTTTTTTTTTTCTTGTGATCAGCCGAGTCAATGAAACTCGGCGAGTAAGGGGTCGATCTCGACCCCTTACCACGTGATCATCTGTCAGCCAATGACAGCTGATCATGTGATGTAAACAAAAGATGAGTAATCAGCCTTTTCTTTTTGCTCGTGCTAACAGTGTGAGCAGAAAAAAAAATGCCAATCAATGGCTTTTGTCAGAGTGACAGCGTCTGCTCTCCGCCACGCCCTACACGTTACGTCCCCAGATGAAGTCAGGAGCGGTGACATAACGCGTAGGGCGTGGCGGCGAGCAGACGTAAACCGGAAGTCACGTAAGGATGCGCCTCAGATGCCGCTCCTTCTGTTAAATGCTATTTTAACAGTTTTTAAATGTAAGAGACCACTTTTTAGATAATCATAAAGCAGTTCATCCATTATACTACACCACTGGAGGCTTCTTTCTCTTCCCTCCCCCTTTTTCACCCCACCGGGCTGGTGGAGCCTGGGTGGGAAATCTTTTTCAATAGGTTATCCTCACATTAATTGAGAAGACAAATCAGCCACTAACAGATGTTAAACCTGGACTACTATCATGCTATAACGCAGAGTGCCAACCAAAAGAAATCCATCGATGCCTGAATTAACTTCTCTTAAGGTGAGAGTTCTGAGAGCCTGATAAGACCGGGACTTTCTATATGAAGATTACCATTAATATCTACAAATTTTCCCACTTATTTGATCCCAGCTGATTCACTTCGCTATTATGAACTTTACACTTTATCATTCATTCAATATCACGATATTTGCATATTTGTCTATTCAGGTGTAATTATTTTCCTTTTACACATATGTATGAGTCACGTTCCACAATACAAGGTGAAAGATTTGATGCGCGAGATCCTTTCATCTTCACGGTCATTAGAGTGTAATGTGAACATTTTTGATTTTGCTGCAGTCTATTTTAGACATCATCACATTTAGTTACTATTATTGCTCACGTTAGATTATTTTTGATATTTTGTTGTCACTATTCCACTATTTCTCGCATTAGCGCGAAGGACATTTCCACTTCTTCTAGTTTGACACCCAAGTATCTGTGCTGCCTGCCAGTGACCACCAGTGGCACCTGCCAGTGCATAGCAATGCCAACCAGTGCCCACCTGTGCAACCTTTCAGTGTCACCTAGTGCCTTATCAGTGCCCAACAGTGCCGCCTCATCAGTACACATCAATGAAGGAGAAAAATTAACTGTTTACAAAATTTTATAACAAACTTAGCAGTGATTAAATACCACCAAAAGAAAGCTCTATTTGTGGTAAAAAAAATGATAAAAATGTCATTTGGGTACAGTGTTGCATGACCGTGCAATTGTCATTCAAAGTGTGACAGCATTGAAAGCTGAAAATTGGCTTGGGCAGGAAGGGGTTTTAACCACTTGCCGCCTGCTATATAGCAAAACGACGGCAGCAAAGTGGTTTCAATACCCTGACCAGATGTCATATGACATTTTCAGGTTATTAAAATTATTAAGCCGCTGCGAGCCCCCGGGGACGCGCATTGCGGCGATCGTTGTTGCGCTGTGTCAATCTGACACACCGTAACTCCGATCTAGGTAGTCTCTGACGGATACTCTTTACCATGTGATCAGCCTGTCCAATCACGGCTGATCACGATGTAAACAGGAAGAGCCGGTGATCGGCTTTTCTTCACTCGCGTCTGTCAGACGCGAGTAGAGGAGAGCTGATCGGCTGCTACTCTGACAGGGGGGGTCTGTGCTGATTGATTATCAGCGCAGCCCCCCGAGGATGCCACCAGACCACCAGGGATGCCCACCACTAGGTATGCCACCCTAGACCACCAGGGATGCCAATCAGTGCCCACAATGGGCATCACCGATTGGCAGGCATTATTGTTTGGCACTGATTGGCATCCATCAGTACCATTTCTTAGTTTACAGTGCCGCCTATCAGTGCCGCCTATCAGTGCCGCATATTAGTTCCCATCATCAGTGCCCATCAGTGAAGGAGAAAACTTACTTATTTACAAAGTTTTGTAACTGAATCAAAAAAAAAAAAATGTCAAAATTTTCTCTTTTTTTTTTTTTTTTTTTTTTTATTTGTTTAGCAGAAAATAAAAACCGCAGAGGTGATCAAATACCACCAAAAGAAATCTCTATTTGTGGGAACAAAAAGATAAAAATTTTGTTTGGGTACAGTGTAGCATGACCACGCAATTGTCAATCAAAGTGCGACAGTGCTGAAAATTGGTCTGGGCAGGAAGGTGTATAAGTGCCCGGTATTGAAGTGGTTAAAGTGATTGTAAAGGCTCTTATGTTTTTTATTAAAAAAAAAAAAAAAAAAATCATACTTACCTCCACTGTGCAGCTCGTTTTGCACAACCTCTTCTGGGGTCCCTCGGCGGCTCTCACGGCTCCTCCCCGCATCAGATAACCACCTAGGAGAAGCGCTCTTCTGGGGGGGTACCTTGCGGGCACGCTCCCGAGGCCAGCATTTGCATCCACAGACACGAATGCCGGACTTGGCCCCGCCCCCCCGGAGCCTGCGTCATTGGATTTGATTGACAGCAGCGGGAGCCCATGGCTGCAATGCTATCAATCTATCCAATCAAGAGAGGAGAACCCCAGGCAGAGGAAGAGAACGTCTCCGGTGGGTGAAATTCCAGAGCTCAGGTAGGTAAAATGGGGGGGGGGGGGGGGGCGGTCACTGCTAGGTGTTTTTTCACCTTAATGCATAGGCTGCATTAAGGTGAAAAAACACGAGGGTTTACAACTCCTTTAACCACTTCAGCCCTGGAAGACTTGGCCGTTGAATGACCAGGCCATTTTTTGCGATTCGGCACTGCGTCGTTTTAACTGACAATTGCACGGTCGTGCGGCGTTGCACCCAAACAAAGTTGACGTCCTTTTTTTCCCACAAATAGAGCTTTCTTTTAGTGGTATTTGATCATCTCTGCTGCGTTTTTTATTGTTTGCGCTATAAACAAAAAAAGAGCGACAATTTTGAAAAAAACATAATATTTTGTACTTTTTGCTATAATAAATATCCCCTTTTTTTTTTTTTTTTTTTTTTTTTTTTTTTTTTTTGTTTTTGTTTTTGTTTTGTTTTTGGGACTGCAACATTATGGCGGACACATCGGACACTTTTGACACATTTTTGGGACCATTGGCATTTATACAGCGAAGGGGTTAACACTAGGGGGTGATCAAGGGGTTAATTGTGTTCCCTGTGTGTGTTTATAACTGTGGGGGGAGGGGACTGACCTAGAAGAAATGACAGATCGTGATTCCTAGCTATGAAGAACACACGATCTGTCTCTCCTCACAGAACAGAACAGGGATTTGTGTGTTTACACACACATGTCCCTGTTCTGCCTCTCGTGCCCGCGATCACTCGCCTGCGGTGGTCATGAGCATCGGCACCCCAGCGATGCAGTGCACGCGCCCCTGCTATCCCGCTTAAAGTGATCGACGTATAGCTACGATGGTTCGCAGGATCGTGCCGACCTGCCGCTGTATAATGACGGTGGCTGGTCGGCAAGTGGTTAAGTGCCCAGTAAGCAAGTGGTTATTGCACAGAATGCATTAAGATAAAAAACCTTCTGCCTTTACAACTCCTTTTAACCACGTCAACCAGCCGCCGCAGTTATACTGTGGCAGGGTGGCTCTATTGTGCGAATCGCTGCACTGGTATGGCGCTTCGTGTAATAGATACAGTGGGCACGTGCACGGCGCTGCCCCAGAGCCAATATGTGTGGCTGGCCGCTGCGATCGCTCCACAGAGATCGCTCCGCCAGTTTACACTGGCAGAACAGGGATCTGCCAGTGTAAACAAAGCAGAGCCCCGTTCTGTCAGGGCAATACAGTGTGATCGTCTGTTCCTAGTGATTACGAACGGTGATCTCTCTCTACTCCAAGTCAGTCCACTCCCCCCATAGTTAGGCTTAATGTACATGGGACATTTTACAACCTCCCCTGAACAATTTAACTTGACAGATAGTAAATGACATTTAAAAAGTCTGTTTTGCCACGTTTACATGCCTTGTTTAGGAGCGTTTTTTTTTCAAATAGGCAAAAATGTATCTCCATTAAAAAATGCTTGTAAACGAAACGCGGCTAAATGCGAGTTGCCACGTTTATAAGCTGTTACAGGCATTTGGCATTCCAAATGCCTTTGAACATCCGTCCTGAAGGCATTTTTTTGCATTCCAACTGCCTAGAAACGACTATAAACTATAAACGAACATAGAGGAGACTTCAGAGGCAGCTGAAGAAAAAATGCCCAACTGCTCCTAATAGTCCGTTTATCAGCAGCAGTGTACATGAGGCCTTAGAAACCCTTCCTTCACACTTAACCCTTTGATCACCCCCTAGTGTTAACCCCTTTCCTGCCAGTGTCATTTATACAATAATCAGTGCATTTTTATAGCACTGATCGCTGTATTAATGTCCATGGTCCCCAAAAAAGTGTCAGAAGTGTCCGATCCGTCCATTGCAATGTCGCAGTTCAGGAAAAAAAAAAAAACGCCGATCACTGCCATTTCTCCTCACCACGATCATGGGCATCGAGTCCGGAGGCGCGCACGCCCACTATCCTGCTTGCACAGAGTCACTCCCCCCGGCACAGCCGGCGTCTGTAACCATGAAAATGGCTAGCGGCATGCCTCTGATAGGACTTTTCAGCAATGTTTTTCCCCTTTTATAAATATATATTTCTGTTATTTTTTTATAGTAATAGGTAATACTTAATAAATATGGAATACATATACGCTAATGCCGGCTGTGCCTTCCTCCTGAGGGGAGACTGGTCATTGGAGGAACGAGCAGAAGTTGTGCACCTGGCAGTGGGAAATACTGTGTGCCTGGCTGTGGGGGCTGCAACAAGGGAAGATCCTGGAAAGTACTAAAGGCTCCTACAGGAGTAGCGCTACAAATTTAAAAGACTGTTTCCAGTGAGTGTATGGAGACTCTGGACTTGTAGAGAAGAACTTTATGATGAAATAAGCCACCAGGACACGGTAATTATTTCGTAGTATTTGGAGACAGAACGGAGAGATGAAGCTTTGCTCATCAACCTTAACCGTGTAGATATCCAACTTCTTAATGAGACACGAGTTTGTGACCAGTTGCTTGGGATCAACAAAAGGTTCCTTGATGGCTACATCTTGATACTCAACATGTCAAAACCATAGACATTCTCCCACCATCTTGTAGCCCTTGTACTGTCCATCTTCTATAGCAGCTGCATAAAGTGTTGCACGATCAGAAAATATTAGCCAATCAGGTGTCAGCCATTTGCTCCGTAACCGTGTTGAGCATTGTTTCATAGAGCAGACAACATCCCATCCATTCCAGTGGTGTATTTAGGTTTTGTGCTGCCCTAGGCCTGACTAAGCTTGCGCACCCCCTAATTTAAATATGACCCACCCCTTCCTGTCAAGGCCACACCTCTTCCTTTTTAAGATCCGCCCTGTCATCTTCATGGGAAGAGGACAGAGAGGGATGCTGCATTTTTTCATTTGGGGGGTGAGGGGATATGTGCTGGGTGCTTTGGGAGAGGAGGATCAGACCCCCCCCCCCCCACTAGCACATATCCTCTCCCCTCTCAAAGCACCCAGCACCTATCCCATTACCCCCCCTCCCCTCATCCATGTGTGCATCTGTTATCTGCCCCCCTTCCCGGTTACTGTGTCCCCCTCCACTGTAAGAAAAAATAAATAAATAACTGCGCATCAAAAATAAATAATGTTAACCATCTATGCTGCAGAGTCCTATATGTGACACAAACACACAGAAATCAAGTGGGAAAAATATTGACTCGCGCTCAAAACAAAAACTAACATGTGTATGACTGGAAAAGAGTACTCAGCCGATATTTAAATAAATGTTATGAAAACATATGATAAATGTGGCAAACTGAATATTAGATTGGAAAATTGATCCCACTTCCCCTTAAAGGAAATATATTCAATAGCAAATCAAATTCATACATAAAAACCATGAAGGATTGCAGTATATATAAAAGGGTAATATCTTAAGTTAAAGAAAATATTTTAAAAAAAGGGGAAGTCCATATACAAAAAACACCCTACAAGTGCTGTGGTAATGCAAAAAAAGTCCAATTTCAATGAAATCCCAGATGTGTGGGTCCACCACCATGAATGAAGTGCCTGGCCGCTTACCGGAACCCCATGACCCCCCTTTTTTTGCATTACCACAGCACTTGTAGGGTGTTTTTTGTATATGGACTTTCCCCTTTTTTTAAAATATTTTCTTTAACTTAAGATATTACCCTTTTATATATACTGCAATCCTTCATGGTTTTTATGTATGAATTTGATTTGCTATTGAATATATTTCCTTTAAGGGGAAGTGGGATCAATTTTCCAATCTAATATTCAGTTTGCCACATTTATCATATGTTTTCATAACATTTATTTAAATATCGGCTGAGTACTCTTTTCCAGTCATACACATGTTAGTTTTTGTTTTGAGTGCGAGTCAATATTTTTCCCCATCCACTGTAAACTATACACAGACCTCAGACCGGCAGCGTGGCTTTTGCACTGAAGTCGTGTCCCTCCTCTGTGGCTCCTCCTCCTCCTGACTGTGTACACTAGAACATTAGAGCCGAGAAGGAGGAGGAGCCGAGGAGTGTGTGTGGCTGACAATGGGGAGAGAGGTGGTGGCTGCTACGAAAAGCTGATCGGTGCTTGTGGGACCCCAGGTGGCAGATGTCCTGGGTGCCCACGCTAGCACACCCTGTATGGCCAGTTACCGAAGCTCAGTGCCGGAACTTGTGGGCTCCGGGACAGTGGCGTCACTAGGTTTGGTGTCACCTGGTGCGGTAAAAATTGTGTCCCCCCCCTCTTAATTTTTGGACTGGAGGCCCAGCGTTGGAGCTCATTTTGGCGGTCAATAAGGCCTAGAGGATATCAGGTTAGGCACTTCCTAATAGCTCAGTCCCTGGGAACAGTAATGGACAATGGCCAACAGGCTCTCTTACCAGACCCTGCAACAGTGATCCCTCCGGCTGGACATTCGCTCACTCTGGGTTGCCCAGGCTGACTCTAATCAGTAGTGTAGCATGTCTGTACCCCAGCAGTGGCTTCATCTTTCTCCCCCTCTGGTGGTGCAGATACAGCGTGGCTCTCTCTTTGGTGGTGCGGGAAAAGCGTGGCTCTCTCTGGTGGCGTGGCTCCTTGTCTGGTGGTGCAGATACAGCGTGGCTCTCTCTTTGGTGGTGCGGGAAAAGCGCGGCTCTCTCTGGTGGCGTGGCTCCCTGTCTGGTGGTGCGGGAACAATGTGGCTTTCTCTCTGGTGGTGCGGGTACAGCGTGGCTCTCTCTGGTGGTGCGGGTACAGCATGGCTCTCTCTGGTGGTGCGGGAACAGCGTGGCTCTCTCTGGTGGTGTGGGTACAGCGTGGCTCTCTCTGGTGGTGCGGGTACAGCGTGGCTCTCTCTGGTGGTGCGGGTACAGCGTGGCGCTCTGGTGGTGCGGGTACAGGGTGGCGCTCTGGTGGTGCGGGTACAGGGTGGCGCTCTGGTGGTGCGGGTACAGGGTGGCGCTCTGGTGGTGCGGGTACAGGGTGGCTCTCTGGTGGTGCGGGTACAGGGTGGCTCTCTGGTGGTGCGGGTACAGGGTGGCTCTCTGGTGGTGCGGGTACAGGGTGGCTCTCTGGTGGTGCGGGTACAGGGTGGCTCTCTGGTGGTGCGGGTACAGGGTGGCCCTGGTGGTGCTGGTACAGCGTGGCTCTCTGGGGGTGCGGGTACAGCGTGGCTCTCTGGTGGTGCGGGTACAGCGTGGCTCCCTCTCTGGCTTCCCCCAGCACAGTACTCTCTCTTTTTCTTCTCCTGTAACACCCCCCAGCAGAGTGCATGCATGCTGGGGGCTGTAGCATGTTTGTGGACACACAGGGGCTGCCACTCTTCAGGGACTACTTTTCCCATGATGCCCCCAGAGTCTTCTGATTGGCCCTCTGCTGTGGCCAATTATGGGGAGGGAAACAGCGGGCAGGAAGCTGGGCGGCAGCGCAGGGAAACCAATTAGAGCCGCTCTCTCTCTCTTCGGCTGACAGAAAGGGGAGGAGGGGCGAGCGGGGGAGATACAGACAGCCGCATCTCTCCTCTCCCTGTCACAACGCTGCTGCTCAATTTACCAGAGAACTCCCCCTTTCTGTCAGCCGAAGAGAGAGAGAGCGGCTCTAATTGGTTTCCCTGCGCCACCGCCCAGCTTCCTGCCCGCTGTTTCCCTCCCCATAATTGGCCACAGCAGAGGGCCATTCAGAGAGAGAAGCAAGGCTTCACAGGGGCGGCTTGACGGCTTTCTGGCTCCCTCCGCACACGCGACGCCACGCCATTTCCCCGTTCTGCCTTGTGATATGACAGAGATCACTGCTCCCTGTCATCATGAGCAGTGATCGCTGTCATGTGACTAGTAGTCCATCCCCCCCACAGTTAGAATCACTCCCTAGGACACACTTAACCCCTTCATCGCCCCCTAGTGGTTAACTCCTTCACTGCCAGTGTCATTTACACAGTAGTCAGTGCATTTTTATGGCACTGATCGCTGTATAAATGACAATGGTCCCAAAATTGTGTCAAAAGTGTCCGATGTGTCTGTTATAATGTCGCAGTCCCAATGAAAATCTCAGATTGCCGCCATTACTAATAAAAAAAAAAAATTAATAATAAAAATGCCATAAACTATCCCCTATTTTATAGACACTATAACTTTTGCGCAAACCAATCAATATACGCTTATTGCGATTTTTTTTTTTTTTTTTTTTTTTTTTTTTTTTTTTTTTTTACCAAAAATATGTAGAAGAATACATATCAGCCTAAACTGAGGGAAAAAAATGTTTTTTTATACATTTTTTGGGTATATTTATTATAGTAAAAATAATTATTTTTTTTAAATTGTTGCTCTTTTTTTGTTGATAGCGCAAAAAATAAAAACCACAGAGGTGATCAAATACCACCGAAAGAAAGCTCTATTAGTGTGGGAAAAAAAGGACGTCAATTTTGTTTGGGTGCAATGTCGCACGACTGCGCAATTGTCAGTTAAAGCGATGCAGTGCTGAATCGCAAAAAGTGCTCTGGTCAGGAAGGGGTTAAAATCTTCCAGGGCTGAAGCGGTTAATCAGTACGGTTTTCGTACAAAAAAAATTGTAAGAGCAAGACTACGCATGCTCAGAAACGAAAGAATACATACAAAACTATTCATTACATCACTTCTGAAGTTGTATTCTGTCGTACGAGAATTTTCGTATGGTGAGTAACCTTTTCACTTTCGACATGAGACGAGCATGCAACAAAAAATGGACAAACGGTCATCCGAAAATCTGATCGCGTGTACGAAGCTTTAGCTGCCAATATGCAGAGCATTCCTGTTCCACTTCCTACATCCAAGATAACTTTGTCCTTGAACAAGTGTCTGTTGTGAAGCATTTAGTTTTGATAGGTCAGAGTTCGAACTTCATCTTCAACAATTTCTTGTGGATACCAAAGTTTACAAATGATTCAAAGTAGTAGTCTTTAGAAGTCATCTCTTCAGCTGATGGTTTGATGCTGCTCTCTGGTTGGATACAGAGAACCTCCATGCTGCGGGTGCTTGCTTCCACCATGTTGCCAGCACCGAGTCTCCCTCGCCTGCTGCACTGCACACAACCAGAAGCCTATGAATGTAAAACAGGCTTCCTGTGAGAGAACTGCGACATGTAGCGAGGCCTGGCTCTATATGAATCCTTGGAGAACCCTGTCCACCACTTCAGCAAGTCAGATAGAACCTGCCTCATTTCCTGGCTCATCTCGCCCTTTCCTTCCTTCAATCGTGGAGACTCATCGTTACATGTGAGCATTATCTAGAATGGTCTGTATGCTTATGGAACACTCATTCCTCAGGGGTGGACAACTGCAACCCAATAGCTGATCCCAAGGCAAGTCCCTTCATGCCTCTGCCTCTGGGAGTCATGCTTGTAACTGTCAGTCTTGCAATGCCTCATGGGACATGTAGTTCCACAACAGCTGGAGGGCTTTAGTTGCCCACTCCTGCTCCAGACTGACATCCACCCATCAAAACTTTGTGATATTTGCATAACTCCTTACAAGTGCCAGCCTACTGCTTGCATTAGGACTGAGGGTTCTTGAGAGGTGTACTTAGGCAGGGTGCTGTGATGTTGTCAGGAAGGTATATACACACCCAGCCATGATCTGCCTTTATTGTATAGAGAAACACAGAGACCCAGTGATGATGTCAAAGGGTCTAAAAAAAGGTACTGAGAACAGAAAGGTTTTTGATTTTTTTTTAATGTCCTTAGCATGTTGATGAAAGGAGGAACCAGGAAGGCAAAACATAAGCATAAAAAATGTAAATTTTAAGTGTGAGGTCCCCTTAACACACACATCATGATAACAGCAGGTGAAACACGTTTTATTACACATTACTTGGAATTTTGTGAGAATGTTAGAACTATATGGTCTACCTGTCAGGGCTGGGCTCAGCCTTTCCTTCTCTGAGCTGGCCGCTCAGCTGTCGGCTAATTGCCAGCTCCCATCTCTCTCCACAGTTACCCAGCTGTTGTTGATTCTGCTCGTCAATCCTGCCTACTTAGTCGTCCAGCTCACTTGATCTCTGCCTTCGCCTTTGTCAACATCATAGAGACTTTCTCTTGCATTCCTGTTGAAGACTTGCTTGGCTGACGTTCCTTCTGGCTCCTGATCCTGCTTGCTGTATTACTACGTTTATCTCTGGCTCTCTGACATTTGCTTGGCTGACTATCCGATCCGGTTACTGAACTCTGGCTTGTTTTGACTGCGTTTACTCTTTTTTACCTTATTATTATTATTATTATTATTATTAAACAAGTGTGATTTAACTTTACTTCTGTCTAGGTCTGATTAATGGTTCCTGATACTACCACATTGGCGGCTGGTGCTCCATTTTTTGGGGGGAACATAGTTTCCACATTCAGAATTATACTATCAAAATTAGCATGTGCTGTAAATTGCTTCCGGCATTGCTTCCGTTTCTTCTTGCCAGAGGCCACCATTTTGTTGAAGCCCAGAGCAGTCACTTTGTTACTGAGAACTCTCCCCCTCTCCTTGGTCTCAAAACCTATATGCCACTTTCTGTTATTTAAATGTGTGCATTTCCAGCCTGGCTTGTGTGTCTTGGCTTGGGTAGTAAGGGAGGCTGTAGAAACTTTTCAGTGCTGAAGGGAGGAAGGAGAGAATATCAGGAGGATAAGATAAGACGCTATCCTTTTAAATGTAACTCTTTTGTGTCTCCCTGGCAGCAGAGTTTGTCCTGTCACCTATGCTGCTTTTCTTTTCCTTCTCCCTAATCTGTGTTTGTTGGTCACAGTCTGTGTCATCTTGTTGTTTCCACCCCCCAGCAGCAGTAAATCTTGAGGCTATCCCAGATCGGCCTCTAGTGGCTCATTAATTATCAGCACAGTGCCAAGACTACAGGACAATTGAGGCTGAGCAGAGCAGGGTGAGACAGTGCCATACTGGATTTTAAACAGTATAGGCACTTATTTTTAAAATTTTACATAGCTATACCTGCAAAAGGGGCAGCATGAAGTGCTCTATCAGGACTTAATCAACTTAAAACATTTGACCCTTCGGAAGGTTTAACCCACTTGATGACCAGGGCATTTTTTGCTATTCAGGACTGCTCTACTTTGAGGCTGCATTCACACTACAGCGTTTTGAATCGCTGGCAGATCTGCCCACGATTTGACAGCACCAAAGTGTGAATGACAAAACGCAGAACTCGCATTTGAGATACCATTCATTTGAATGACACCTCACATCGCAGGGTGGGTCTGCCGCGATTTGTCGTGCGATAAAACGTGCCGCAATCGTGGCAACCCGCATCGCGGGACACATGTCGCCCAAAAAAAGGTTAAGGAGCTACTTTGGGGCAACACGCATCCCACGATTGCAGCACGTTTTATTTCACGACAATCGTGGCAAAGGTGTCATTCAAATGAATGGCATCTCAAATGCGAATTCCGCGTTTTGTCATTCACTTATCGGCGCTGTCAAATTGCGGCCAGATAGTGCTGTAGTGTGAATGCAACCTAAGTGGCAATTGCACGTTCATGTAACACTGTATCCAAAAAAAATTGTATCACCTTTTTCACACAAATAGAGCTTTCTTTTGGTGGTATTTGATCATTACTGTTTTTTTTTTTGTTTTGTTTTGTTTTTTGCGATATAAATGAAAAAAGACCGAAAAGTTTGAAAATAATAATATAAATATATATATATTTTGTTATAAAACATATCCCAATAAAATCGAATTTTTATTTTTATTGGCAAATTTAGGCCAAAATGTATTTTGCTACATGTCTTTAGTAAAAAAAAAATCCCAATAAGTGTATATTATTGGTTTGTGTGAAAGTTATAGTGTCTACAAACTATGGTATATACAGTATCTCACATAAGTGAGTCCCGTCCCCCCCCCCCCCCTTACATTTTTGTAAATATTTTATTATATCTTTTCATGTGACAACACTGAAGAACTGACACTTTGCTACAATGTAAAGTAGTGAGTGTACAGCTTGTATAACAGTGTAAATTTGCTGTCCTCTCAAAATAACTCAACCCACAGCCATTAATGTCTAAACTCCTGCCAACAAAAGTGAGTACACCCCTAAGTGAAAAGGTTCAAATTGGGCCCAATTAGCCATTTTCCCTCTCCGGTGTCATGTGGCTCGTTGGTGTTACAAGGTCTCAGGTGTGAATGGGGAGCAGGTGTGTTAAATTTGATGTTATCGCTCTCACTCTCTTATACTGGTCACTGGAAGTTCAACATGGCACCTCATGGCATAGAACTCTCTGAGGATCTGAAAAAAAGAATTGTTGTTCTACATAAAGATGACTTAGGCTATAAGAAGCTTCTCAATACCCTGAAACTGAGCTGCAGCATAGTGGCCAAGACCATACATAGGTTTAACAGGACAAGTTTCACTCAGAACAGGCCTCGCCATGGTTGACCAAAGAAGTTGAGTGCATGTGCTCAGCTTCATATCCAGAGGTCGTCTTTGGGAAATAGACAAATGAGTGCTGCCAGCATTGCTGCAGAGCTTGAAGGGGTGGGGGGTCAGCCTGTCAGTGCTCAGACCATATGCCACACACTGCATCAAATTGGTCTGCATGGCTGTCGTCCCAGAAGGAAGCCTCTTCTAAAGATTATACACGAGAAAGCACAAACACAAACAGTTTGCTGAAGACAAGCAGACTAAGGACATGGATTATTGGAACCATGTCCTGTGGTTTGATGAGACCAAGATAAATTTATTTGGTTCAGATGGTGTCAAGTGTGTGTGTGGCGGCAACCAGGTGAGGAGTACAAACACAAGTGTGTTTTGCCTACAGTCAAGCATGGTGGTGGGAGTGTCATGGTCTGGGGCTGCATCAGTGCTTCCGGCACTGGGGAGCTACAGTTCATTGAGGGAACCATGAATGCCAACATGTACTGTGACATACTGAAGCAGAGCATGATTCCCTCCCTTTTGGAGATGACCACTGCCTTCCTAAAGAAGGTAAGGGTAAAGGTGATGGACTGGCCAAGCATGTCTGCAGACCTAAACCCTATTGAGCATCTGTGGGGCATCTTCAAACGGAAGGTGGAGGAGCGCAAGGGCTTTAACATCCACCAGCTTTGTGATGTCGTCATGGAGAAGTGGAAGAGGACTCCTTTGGCAACCTGTGAAGCTCTGGTGAACTCCATGCCCAAGATTGTTAAGGCAGTGCTGGAAAATAATGGTGGCCACACAGAATATTGACACTCTGTCCCCAATTTGGACATTTTTACTTAGGGGTGTACTCACTTTTGTTGCCAGCAGTTTAGACATTAATGGCTGTGTGTTGAGTTATTTTGAGGGGACAGCAAATTTACACCGTTATACAAGCTGTACACTCACTACTTTACATTGTAGCAAAGTGTAATTTCTTCAGTGTTGTCACATAGATATAAAAAAATATATACAAAAATGTGAGGGGTGTACTCACTTTTGAGATACTGTGTGTGTATATATATAAATATATATTTTTATCTCTCTCTCTCTCTCTCTCTCTCTATCTCTATAATTTTTTTTTTTCTGTCCGTAATAAATCAAATGGTCAAAAGTCTAGAGAATTGATTCTTTCTACTGTTTTGTCAATTTTAACCAAAAGATTACAAGCCTGCCCACCACGACAAGGTAGACTCTTTTAGGGCAGGAGCTACACTAAACTACACTATGCTAACCTACTCAAAGCTAATCATCCTATCTTTAGTATTGTATACCTGTTTGAATTAGGCCCTATCCTCTAAACCTGCCTTCTTGCTTCACAGATTTGTTTACTAAAATCTACATAAAAGCAATCCTTTACTTACACAAAATAGACATCAGATTTGGAATGACTGAAACTGTTACAATATGGTGGGTGATGTGGTGGTCAGCAATGATCATCCTAATTTCCTTACACATTTTCCCCTTCTTTGATCATTGTTGAGCACTCTTCCATATAAATCCATCCACATTAGCCTGGAATAACGCAGGTGAAGTGTACAAGATGGGAAGAGTCCCCAAGATTTGTCTATTACCTGATTAGATCTGTAGAGACACTAGGGGTATTTCCACCAATCTTCCACACATATTCTCACCTACTGATCCTCTAATGCAGATGGATGCACATACATTTGTCCCTTACTAGCCTACCAATTAAAAGGCAGTGTCCTTTCCTGTCTTCACACACACCTAGACAGGTAAGTTCTCATCGAGATGGGAGACATCTCCCCACCAGGAATGGAAAGGAATAGTACAAAGCCTTTAAACAATCATCCAGCTTTACAAAAGCTCACACTCTAACTAAATATGAAATAAGATGAATTCAGTGCTTCTTATTCTGGCCCAACTGGTGGCGTCCAGCTCCGGGTGGGTTCCAGGTGCAAACCAACATCCAGCTGCAAACTCCAGGTTTCTTTCACTAACTTGACACTGAGATTTGAGCGGGTTAAGTTGACATTCCTCCTGAAGGTCCCTCCTTTAAGTAGCGGGAGGCCGATCCCCAACCCCCCTCCAGCCGGTACAGCATAAGGACCCAAAGATGAAGGTGGTACCCTACCCAGAGATCTCATCAACAGCTATGGGTCATCATAGAAATCTCCAGACTCATGGTCTGGCCAATCAAGTTGCCCCCTTCACACACTGAATAGCATCTTTCCAACATCACCCTAAACATCAGTCAGCTTTCTTACTTTCCAGATTTCTTTACCAAGATGTACAGTACTATTATTATGGATTTCTAAAGCAACAACCGTATATGCAGAACTTTAAAAGGAGACAGTACATTTACAATACAATGCAAGATGACTCAATACAATTTACTGATCCCCCAGTGCAGATAGATGCACATACATTTGTCCCTTACTAGCCTACTTTTAAAAGGCCGTGTATCTTCGTTCACTCACCAAGATGTATACACAGGCAAGCTAACTTGTAGATCATAGAAATCTTCTAAACATGAAAGCTACAAAAATTAAAATAATACCAACATGCAAACCAAAATGCAAACCAAACATAATATATATAATATATACCTGTAACTGTCTGTATCTTTTTGTTTATATATTTATATAGATAGAAAGATATCTATCTATCTATATATGTATTTTTATTTTCTGTCCGTAATAAATCTAAGAGTCTTTTAGTTGAATCAAATGGTCAAAAGTGAAACTGTCTAGAAAATTGATTTTTTTTCTACTGTTTTGTCAATTTTAACCAAAAGAATACAAGCCTGCCCACCACGACAAAGTAGACTCTTTTAGGGCAGGACCTACACTAAACTACACTATGCTAACCTACTGGATGCTAGACATCCTATCTTTAGTATTGTATACCTGTTTGAATTAGACCCTATCCTCTAAACCTGCCTTTTTGCTTCACAGATTTGTTTACTAAAATCTACAGAAGAGCAATTCTTTACTTACACAAAATAGACATCAGATTTGCAATGGCTGATACTGTTACAATATGGCGGGAGATGTGGTGGTCAGCAATGATCATCTTAATTTCCTTACACATTTTCCCCTTCTTTGATCATTGTTGAGCACTCTTCCATATAAATTCATCCACATTAGCCTGGAATAATGCAGGTGAAGTGTAAAAGATGGGAAGAGTCCCCAAGATGTGTCTATTACCTGATTAGATCTGATTAGGCAAGTCTCCAGGGAGATGAACCATCGGTTGCAACCAAGAGGACTGGTGAGTGGCATGCACAGTCGGGAGGACTGGGGAGGCACACCTGAAAGGACTGGGAGAGTGCAGTCGGAGATGGGTGCAGAACCAGAGGAGAGGACTGTGGTGTCGTGGGCAGTGGAGTTGGGCAGCTGCAGCCAGGAGGGCTGGGAGGGCCTAAAGAGGGTTGACTGGGATCAGTAGCCGCATGTGGGTCAGCTAGTACCAGAACTTACTATTTTCTTTTTGCTACACCATAGGGGCCCGTGGTGCCTGCCTATAAAGGGCATTTGCTTTAGGCCTGGCTGGGACTACAGTGTTAGCTACAAAAGAGAGGAAGCGATGTGTAGGAGAGGTATGGAGTGTCACTCAGAAAATAGGAAGCGATGTGCAGGTGGTGTATGGAGCGATACTCAGAAGAAAGGAAGCGATGTGCAGGAGGATAAATGGAGTGATGTATATATAGGATGTATAGTCCTAAGTTCCAATGTTTGATCACCTGGGCATCTCATGAGTCCCTATCCAAGTTTAATATTCCCTCAATAAAACAAACAAAAACAAGATGCAAGGACTGCTTTATTGTCTGCCTGGCTGGGCAGGGTAACAGATGGACCAATATACTCAGCAGCCTCTATGGGGGTACCGCTACACAATTTAAGCCATGCCCACATTTTGCAGTGGCTGTATCATGTCCACACACTCTCTGACCAACTCCTGTATCATGTCCGCACGCTCTCTGACCAACTCCTGTATCATGTCCGCACGCTCTCTGACCAACTCCTGTATCATGTCCGCACGCTCTCTGACCAACTCCTGTATCATGTCCGCACGCTCTCTGACCAACTCCTGTATCATGTCCGCACACTCTCTGACCAACTCCTGTATCATGTAAGCACACTCTCTGACCAACTCCTCTATCATGTAAGCACTCTCTCTGACCAACTCCTGTATCATGTAAGCACACTCTCTGATCAACTCCTGTATAATGTCCGCACTGTTGTGAATTCATGAAGAAATATATTTTATATTTACTGGCAGAAACATGAGAGATGCTTAGGCCTCACCAAGTAGATGAACTGTGATGTTAAATAGTTGAACTGTTGCCCTCTTGGGGACTTTTAGGATAAAATGGACATTCTCATGTTTGACCAAGCCTTTCTCTACTACCTCAAATATTGAAGACTTTTACAAGCATGTATTGTAAAGGAAGCTGTTGGAACAAAGACTATTCCTGTCACAAAACAAGGAGATATTTACATGGTATTGTGAATAAACAAAAACTGCCACAGGACACAAGGTGACATAGACTTTTATAGCATAGAGAAGCCTCACTCATTGTGTTCGAATGGAGAACTGTTTAAATAGCTAACACCTTGGCTAACAGAACCCATTGTATGAACTTTTAGGATGGCTTAGACAAACAAGTCAGTTCTAAACACCCAGTGGGAATGTTCAAGGTCCCTCTCAACACATTAGTGAAAGTTGAATATTGTGCTAGTCAAAAATAATATAAGGTATCAATAAGGTTATCATAAGTCATTTTAAACTATCTCTGACATTGTAGGTCACAGAGACATTATAATGTTGGCGTCTGCGGACCCAACAACTTTGCTATGAAGAAAATGTATATGAAAGTGTGATTTTATAAGTAGAAGTGTTTTAACCACTTGCCGACCGCCGCACGACTATATACGTCGACAGAGCGGCACGGGCAGGCAAAAGGACTTACAGGTACGTCCTTGCCTGCCCGCGGGTGGGGGGTCCAATCGGACCCCCCCCCGGTGCCTGCGGCGGTCGGCAAATCTCCCCCGGCGATCGGTGGTGAGGGGGAGGCCATCCATTCGTGGCCCCCCCCTCGCGATCGCTCCCAGCCAATGGGATCATTTCCCTGCCTCTGTATTGTACACAGAGGCAGAGGAAATGATGTCATCTCTCCTCGGCTCGGTATTTTCCGTTCCGGGCCGAGGAGAGAAGACTGCAATGTGAGTGCACAACATACTACACACACAGTAGAACATGCCAGGCACACATTACACCCCCGATCGCCCCCCGATCCCCCCCCAATCACCCCCCCCCGTCACAAACTGACACCAAGCAGGTTTTTTTTTTTTTTTTTTTTTTTTTCTGATTACTGTATTGGTGTCAGTTTGTGACAGTTACAGTGTTAGGGCAGTGAGTGTTAGGCCCCCTTTAGGTCTAGGATACCCCCCTAACCCCCCCTAATAAAGTTTTAACCCCTTGATCACCCCCTGTCACCAGTGTCGCTAAGCGATCATTTTTCTGATCGCTGTATTAGTGTCACTGGTGACGCTAGTTAGTGAGGTAAATATTTAGGTTCGCCGTCAGCGTTTTATAGCGACAGGGACCCCTATATACTACCTAATAAATGTTTTAACCCCTTGATTGCCCCCTAGTTAACCCTTTCACCACTGATCACTGTATAACCGTTACGGGTGACGCTGGTTAGTTCGTTTATTTTTTATAGTGTCAGGGCAACCGCCGTTTATTACCGAATAAAGATTTAGCCCCCTGATCGCCCGGCGGTGATATGTGTCGCCCCAGGCAGCGTCAGATTAGCGCCAGTACTGCTAACACCCACGCACGCACCGTACACCTCCCTTAGTGGTATAGTATCTGAACTGATCAATATCTGATCTGATCCGATCAGATCTATACTGGCGTCCCCAGCAGTTTAGGGTTCCCAAAAACGCAGTGTTAGTGGGATCAGCCCAGATACCTGCTAGCACCTGCGTTTTGTCCCTCCGCCCGGCCCAGCCCAGCCCAGCCCACCCAAGTGCAGTATCGATCGATCACTGTCACTTACAAAACACTAAACGCATAACTGCAGCGTTCGCAGAGTCAGGCCTGATCCCTGCGATCGTTAACAGTTTTTTTGGTAGCGTTTTGGTGAACTGGCAAGCGCCAGCGGCCTAGTACACCCCGGTTGTAGTCAAACCAGCACTGCAGTAACACTTGGTGACGTGGCGAGTCCCATAAGTGCAGTTCAAGCTGGTGAGGTGGCAAGCACAAATAGTGTCCCGCTGCCACCAAAAAGACAAACACAGGCCCGTCGTGCCCATAATGCCCTTCCTGCTGCATTCGCCAATCCTAATTGGGAACCCACCACTTCTGCAGCGCCCGTACTTCCCCCATTCACATCCCCAACCAAATGCAGTCGGCTGCATGAGAGGCATTTTCTTTATGTCCTCCCGAGTACCCCTACCCAACGAACCCCCCCAAAAAAGATGTCGTGTCTGCAGCAAGCGCGGATATAGGCGTGACACCCGCTATTATTGTCCCTCCTGTCCTGACAATCCTGGTCTTTGCATTGGTGAATGTTTTGAACGCTACCATTCACTAGCTGAGTATTAGCGTAGGGTACAGCATTGCACAGACTAGGACACACTTTCACAGGGTCTCCCAAGATGCCATCGCATTTTGAGAGACCCGAACCTGGAACCGGTTACAGTTATAAAAGTTACAGTTACAAAAAAAGTGTAAAAAAAAAAAAACACAAACAAAAATATAAAATAAAAAATAATAGTTGTCGTTTTATTGTTCTCTCTCTATTCTCTCTCTCTCTATTCTCTCTATTGTTCTGCTCTTTTTTACTGTATTCTATTCTGCAATGTTTTATTGTTATTATGTTTTATCATGTTTGCTTTTCAGGTATGCAATTTTTTATACTTTACCGTTTACTGTGCTTTATTGTTAACCATTTTTTTGTCTTCAGGTACAGCATTCATGACTTTGAGTGGTTATACCAGAATGATGCTTGCAGGTTTAGGTATCATCTTGGTATCATTCTTTTCAGCCAGCGGTCGGCTTTCATGTAAAAGCAATCCTAGCGGCTAATTAGCCTCTAGACTGCTTTTACAAGCAGTGGGAGAGAATGCCCCCCCCCCCATCGTCTTCCGTGTTTTTCTCTGGCTCTCCTGTCTCAACAGGGAACCTGAGAATGCAGCCGGTGATTCAGCCAGCTGACCATAGAGCTGATCAGAGACCAGAGTGGCTCCAAACATCTCTATGGCCTAAGAAACCGGAAGCTACGAGCATTTTATGACTTAGATTTCGCCAGATGTAAATAGCGCCATTGGGAAATTGGGGAAGCATTTTATCACACCGATCTTGGTGTGGTCAGATGCTTTGAGGGCAGAGGAGAAATCTAGGGTCTAATAGACCCCAATTTTTTCAAAAAAGAGTACCTGTCACTACCTATTGCTATCATAGGGGATATTTACATTCCCTGAGATAACAGTAAAAATGATTAAAAAAAAAAAATGAAAGGAACAGTTTTAAAATAAGATAAAAAAGCAAAAAAATAATAAAGAAAAAAAAAAAAAAAAAAAAAAAAAGCACCCCTGTCCCCCCTGCTCTCGCGCTAAGGCGAACGCAAGCGTCGGTCTGGCGTCAAATGTAAACAGCAATTGCACCATGCATGTGAGGTATCACCGTGACGGTCAGATCGAGGGCAGTAATTTTTGCAGTAGACCTCCTCTATAAATCTAAAGTGGTAACCTGTAAAGGCTTTTAAAGGCTTTTAAAAATGTATTTATTTTGTTGCCACTGCACGTTTGTGCGCAATTGTAAAGCATGTCATGTTTGGTATCCATGTACTCGGCCTAAGATCATCTTTTTTATTTCATCAAACATTTGGGCAATATAGTGTGTTTTAGTGCATTAAAATGTAAAAAAGTGTGTTTTTTCCCCAAAAAATGCGTTTGAAAAATCGCTGCGCAAATACTGTGTGAAAAAAAAAAATTAAACACCCACCATTTTAATCTGTAGGGCATTTGCTTTAAAAGAATATATAATGTGTGGGGGTTCAAAGTAATTTTCTTGCAAAAAAAAATAATTTTTTCATGTAATCAAAAAGTGTCAGAAAGGGCTTTGTCTTCAAGTGGTTAGAAGAGTGGGTGATGTGTGACATAAGCTTCTAAATGTTGTGCATAAAATGCCAGGACAGTTCAAACCCCCCCCAAATGACCCCATTTTGGAAAGTAGACACCCCAAGCTATTTGCTGAGAGGCATGTCGAGTCCATGGAATATTTTATATTGTGACACAAGTTGCGGGAAAGAGACAAATTTTTTTTTTTTTTTTTTTGCACAAAGTTGTCACTAAATTATATATTGCTCAAACATGCCATGGGAATATGTGAAATTACACCCCAAAATACATTCTGTTGCTTCTCCTGAGTACGGGGATACCACATGTGTGAGACTTTTTGGGAGCCTAGCCGCGTATGGGACCCCGAAAACCAAGCACCGCCTTCAGGCTTTCTAAGGGCGTAAATTTTTGATTTCACTCTTCACTGCCTATCACAGTCTCGGAGGCCATGGAATGCCCAGGTGGCACAACCCCCCCCCCAAATGACCCCATTTTGGAAAGTAGACACCCAAAGCTATTTGCTGAGCGGTATAGTGAGTATTTTGCAGACCTCACTTTTTGTCACAAAGTTTTGAAAATTAAAAAAAGAAAAAAAAATTTTTTTTTTTGTCTTTCTTCATTTTCAAAAACAAATGAGAGCTACAAAATACTCACCATGCCTCTCAGCAAATAGCTTGGGGTGTCTACTTTCCAAAATGGGGTCATTTGGGGGGGGTTTGTGCCACCTGGGCATTCCATGACCTCCGAAACTGTGATAGGCAGTGAAGAGTGAAATCAAAAATGTACACCCTTAGAAATCCTGAAGGCGGTGATTGGTTTTCGGGGTCCCGTACGCGGCTAGGCTCCTAAAAAGTCCCACACATGTGGTATCCCCGTACTCAAGAGAAGCAGCAGAATGTATTTTGGGGTGCAATTCCACATATGCCCATGACCTGTGTGAGCAATATATCATTTAGTGACAACTTTGTGCAAAAAAAAAAAAAATAAATAAATAAATTGTCACTTTCCCGCAACTTGTGTCAAAATATAAAATATTCCATGGACTCAACATGCCTCTCAGCAAATAGCTTGGGGTGTCTACTTTCCAAAATGGGGTCATTTGGGGGGAGTTTGTGCCATCTGGGCATTTTATGGCCTTCAAAACTGTGATAGGTAGTGAGGAGTAAAATCAAAAATGTACGCCCTTAGAAATCCTGAAGGCAGTGATTGGTTTTCGGGGCCCCGTATGCGGCTAGGCTCCCAAAAAGTCCCACACATGTGGTATCCCCATACTCAGGAGAAGCAGCTAAATGTATTTTGGGGTGCAATTCCACATATGCCCATGGCCTGTGTGAGCAATATATCATTTAGTGACAACTTTTTGTAATTTTTTTTTTTTTTTTGTCATTATTCAATCACTTGGGACAAAAAAAATGAATATTCAATGGGCTCAACATGCCTCTCAGCAATTTCCTTGGGGTGTCTACTTTCCAAAATGGGGTCATTTGGGGGGGTTTTGTACTGCCCTGCCATTTTAGCACCTCAAGAAACGACATAGGCAGTCATAAATTAAAGGCTGTGTAAATTCCAGAAAATGTACCCTAGATTGTAGGCGCTATAACTTTTGCGCAAACCAATAAATATACACTTATTGACATTTTTTTTACCAAAGACATGTGGCCAAATACATTTTGGCCTAAATGTATGACTAAAATTGAGTTTATTGGATTTTTTTTAGAACAAAAAGTAGAAAATATCATTTTTTTTCAAAATTTTCGGTCTTTTTCCGTGTATAGCGCAAAAAATAAAAACGGCAGAGGTGATCAAATACCATCAAAAGAAAGCTCTATTTGTGGGAAGAAAAGGACGCAAATTTCGTTTGGTTACAGCATTGCATGACCGCGCAATTAGCAGTTAAAGCGATGCAGTGCCAAATTGTAAAAAGTGCTCTGGTCAGGAAGGGGGTAAATCCTTCCGGGGCTGAAGTGGTTAAGTAACGAATTAGTATTAGGAAAAACATATAATCATGATTATAATCTTATAAGATTGTAGCCTACACTTAAGATAAACAAAAGTTCAGTGGAGATACCAGAAGTTATACAGGTATCCATATAGATAGTCATTTTTATGTAGTATTGATGAAATATATATCAATGTGTGTATTTCCTAGATAGACCAGTTTTACAGATATACATTTATAGAGATACAGTTATATAACCAAGTTATGTAATGATGATTAATCAAACTTATACTGAGTGTACTTTACATTAGACCGAGTACCAGAATATTTAAAGGTATATACTTATCCTTACCATTATACACCTTATGAAAATAGAACGCATTAATTTAAAAGGATGGACTCAAAACACGTGTGAGACACCTGGTGGTTGAAGGTGGTATTATTTGAACTCACTAAATTTCCAGAGGAAGTTAATCATTACGTCTCCTAACCCAATGGGAAGTGAGCCACCTCCTTTTGGGCAGAGCCATTATAATTTTTATGGTCTTATTATCTGAAATGGTATTTAGAGGCAAGGAAGAGGGGAGACAAGGACCAACGAACGGAAGGAGGAGAGAGCTCAGGGGGAGAGCTCAGGGATCCACCCTGAGGGGGGACACTGGGAGACACACACACACACCCAGACTGACACTCATGCACCATGCATGAATACATATCTTTACATTCATGAAGATTCCTCAACACCTAATACTTAGAACTCAGAGGTCACAAGAAGTAAATCCTCTTTAGGAGTATCCATTTTGAAACTACGGCAGCCATTTTAACTCTGGTAACCAGCCCATAGGAACTGCAGCCATCCTGGAATGGGTAATTATGTCATGTTGATTTTATCTTGTATGTTCTCTCAAATATTGATATGTTCTCACAGATATTGATGTATTGAATATTATACAGTTGATAATCATTCTTCCGAATCAATAACCGCCTTGTAGATTTTTCTCTAAAGATTCAGATTTTTTCATTATATTTTTCTTTTTGCATAGTTGCCACATTTATTGACAAAGCAAACGTCTAATTTATTTAACAATTTTAACCACTTACTTACCTGCAGTATAGTAACGGTTGTACGTGTGAAATACAGATGTTCTGTTCAATTGTCAAGTTCACAAGGTTATTGATTCTACCGAGAAGTTATCATGGTGGTATTATGTCAAAGGGACGGTGTGCCCATTTTTGCAAGTGTTTTTATTGATGTTCAAGACGTTCATGTAACGCAATCGGTATCTTAATTTCATGTGATTATTTGTATTTGTTTACCAATAAATAACTTTTTCGTATGACCACACGTCTCCGTGAATAAGTTTCACAAGCATAGACTGTGTCATATTGATTGATTTTGTATCTTAAAAATATCTTCGTTAAAAATTACTCAAGGATAATTATTGTGCGGGAAACCTGTCCTTAAAAAGGCACAACTTATTCTGACTGAATATTCACGACAGCACACTCTCTGATCAACTCCTGTATCATGTAAGCAGAGTCTCTGATCAACTTCTGTATCATGTGGATGGATGGATATGGGATATGACAGGATGGATATGACAGGATGGAGATATTTGGGTCATGATTAGACGGCTATGATTCGAGCAAAAGGTGGGGATGGGAAGAGAAATTGTGGTGCAGGCTGGGGAGGAGGACTTCTTTAATCCTTAATGATGTTTGTACAAGAAAATATAGACTTGGTGTGAGCAGTCAGGTGACATGGGTAAGGACTTGATGGGAGCAGTCAGGTGACCCATGTAGGGACTTGGTGGGAGCAGTCAGATGACTCATGTAGGGACTTGGTGGGAGCAGTCAGGTGACTCGTGTAGGGACTTGGTTGGAACAGTCAGGTGACTCGTGTAGGGACTTGGTGGGAGCAGTCAGGTGACACTGTTAGGGACTTGTAGGGAGCAGTCAGGTGACACTGTTAGGGACTTGGTGGGAGAAGTCAGGTGACATTGTAGGGACTTGGTGGGAGCAGTCAGGTGACTTGTGTAGGGACATGGTGGGAGCAGTCAGGTGACACTAATAGGGACTTGGTGGGAGCAGTCAGGTGACACTGCTAGGGACTTGGTGGGAGCAGTCAGGTGACACTGTTAGAGACTTGGTGGGAGCAGTCAGGTGACTTGTGTAGGGACTTGGTGGGAGCAGTCAGGTGACGCGTGAAGGGACTTGGTGGGAGCAGTTAGGTGACACTGTTAGGGACTTGGTGGGTCAGTCAGGTGACTCATGTAGGGACTTGGTGGGAGCAGTCAGGTGACTCGTGTAAGGACTTGGTGGGAGCAGTCGGGTGACATGGGTAGGGACTGGGTGGGAGCAGTCAGGGACAGGTGTAGGGACTTGGTGGGAACAGTCAGCTGACATGGGTAGGGACTTGGTGGGAGCAGTCAGGTGACACGGGTAGGCTGTAAGCTTTGAGCCTATTCAGCCTTACTTGGTATAATCTATGAAAAGTGAGACATCCACCCCTCCCCCACATAACACATCCTTGTGATCATAATTAATGCCGCAACTGTGATCAGGTGACCTCAGACACACACACTGGACCATAACAATAATCCAATCACTGGAGCATCTCCTCTGCCCATCTCTGAGTAGATACAGCTCCCCTAAATCAAATAATTCGTCTGTGTCTTCTGCTACCCATCCTGTGAGTTCACTGCACTATACATACATTTCCTCCTTTCACACTGATCTGTGGATCACACCCCATGATGAGAAATATCCAGTCAAAACTCAGAAAAGGCACCACATGACTTCAGCATGCCCAATCATGCTGAGGTGTGGAGCAGCCAATCCTGGGAGAGCTGTAGAAGTAAGGAGGGGGGATATAAAGTATACAGAATGCCTCTCTCTGGCTCTTGCATGAGATAAGGAAATCACCTGTCTGTCACAGCAAAGGGGAAGATCTGACTCCTATTTCTCCATGTGTCAGTTTTTATCTTACTGAAAAAAGATGAGGATTGCTCAGAGTTGGATTAACCCTTCATGACAAGACTGGGCACAGATGAAATTAAATCCTATACTCTACAAGGTACAAATCTTAATTACATTTTTTGGGGGGGGTTTACATCCACTTTAAGCTCAGTGTATCATCTGAGGCAGTTCACTTCACTGGGTATATGTGAGGGTTTACATCCACTTTAAGTGGGCTTGAGTTTAAAACATTTTTTTATAAACATACATATATTCAAAAAATAAGCATATCCATGTTCATGGTTCTATCAAAAGAAAAAGTATATATCATTTGTTTTAATTTAACAAGCTGTGACCCAAACAATGTCTACGAATTATTTTGACATATATGTTTTTTATATTCTATTTAACGTCATTCATTGGGCAGATAATTTTATGCTACAGAACAGCATGGCCAAAGTAAAATTAAAGGAATAGCTTAAAACTAATAACGTCATTGTACAGGAGGTTTAGCTCTACCGGACATTAAACGATACTATTTGGCAGCAATTCTATCTAGGATCTCAGATTGGAGATACCACAAGGGCTCGAAGCTTTGGGTGTCTCTGGAGATAGCAATTAGTGGTACTGACCTCTACCCATTAATCTGGATTCCGAGGAAATTTAGATCCCTATCTCCTACTACGTCTCCACTCACTCGCTCTACCTTAATATGTTGGGACTTGCTATGCAAAACTCATAAGTGGCAATACAACTCCCCTCTTATGCCTCTGACTGGTCACAATTATTTCCCACCGGGGAATATTGATCCCAGACTCCACTCTTGGAACCTCGGGAACGCTATTTTATTACACCAGGTCATTAAGGACTCGAATATTGTGCCACTATCTACGCTCACCTCAACACCGACTACGTCGCTAATGGATCAGTGGAGATATCTTCAATTATCAGACGTTATTCAGGCCCTCCCAAAACCCTTGCGCAATACATCCAGCTTAACACCGATTGAATCAGCGTTTGTGGACGACCTCCCGGTGGAGAGACCTCTCTCTTATTTTTACCAAGCATTAGGATCACTTACGTCCGCTAGTTGTCCCAATTTCCTTCATAACTGGGAGAAAGATTTACACAGGAACCTGACGGACTATCAGAAGTCATCTATCCTCTTACTTTCTCATTCATCCTCTATATCCTCTAAAACTGCAGAGGTCAATTACAAACTATTGACTAGGTGTCATTACACGCCTGCGATTCTCCACAAACTCTTCCCTCAAAAGTCACCGCTATGCTGGCGGGGCTGCGGAGAAGTAGCATCGCATGCTCATGTTTGGTGGTTTTGTCCATTTATCAGGCCTTTTTGGCTTAGTATCCTATATTGGATTAAGGAGATTCAGGGTTCTGAGGTTCCCAATGACCCCTGGTATGTACTATTACATTGTACGGATGAGTCAACAGGATCATATAAAAAATCTATCACACCACATTTATTAAACGCTGCTAAAGCTCTCATACCTCGGTTTTGCAAAACTCCCAGGATACCTTCCTTACGCCAATGGCTGAGTGAGGTGGATCATTTATACTTTATGGAAGATTTAACTTACTCCATCAAAAATAAATGTGAATTGGGGAAGAAGATATGGTCCTGTTGGTTCGCCTTTAAATACACTGCAGCTTATGCTGAAATTATGGCTTCAAACCCGTAACCTGTTTATGATAAGACTTAGCTTTGTTTAATTCCACCAGAGGCAGACAACCTTCCCTTCCCACCCCCTCCTACCTCTACCCACTGCTTTTTCTACTTTTCTTTCTTTTATTCTTTGTACACGTTTCTTTGTTAGTGTCCTTCTTTTTTTTTTTCTTTTCTCTCTTGTTCATACCAAAAATGCGACAGGATTTGGTGTTCTCAATCAGGGTTATTACTTTATTATGGACATATGTTTTGTGATGAGTCATTCGTTATACTTAGATGACCCTTCCTCTGGACTTTAATTTCATTAGTGTTTACAGTTTATGTATACATTATGGCTGGATGATGTACTGTACCGAACAACCTGTTTTCAATAAAAATACATTAAACAAAAAAAAAACTAATACTGTCATTTAGGCCTGGTGGTACAGTAGCTTTTAGACTATGGATCCATTTGGTTTTACGTTGCAGGACTCGTTTATTGAAGTCCCCACCTCTTTCCTCTTTGTAAACTCGATCAAAAGCCATAAACTGCATAACTGACACATCAAAGTTGTGAACAAGTCCCACATGTCTACCAATGGGAGACACCATTTTCCCAATTTGAGATATTGCAATGCATTCTCAAAAAATTACAGTGGCTGCAGATTGAAAAGGAAAGGAAATTTATAATAACATTCAATTACAATATGATTAGTGTCTCAATTATATGTGCTATATTATTTTTGCTTTATTTGCTATTTTTTTTCCCAATGAAAGTGGAGTTACCCTTTTAATCTGAAGGGTTTTTGCCTCAGAGTATTGACCCGGAAAGTATTATGTATAGTGCTGACTATATTCATTTTTCTTTTAGCAGGTAGGCTTTTATATTCAAGTGACACTGATGACAGGGTCACTTTAACCACCTACCCACTGGGCACTTAAACCCCCTTCCTAACCAGACCAATTTTCAGCTTTCGTTGTTCTTACATTTTGAATGACAATTACTCAGTCATGCAACTCTGTACCCATATGAAAAGTTTGTCCTTTTTTCACACAAATAGAGCTTTATTTTGGTGGTATTTGATCACCTCTGGGTGGTTGTTTTTTTTTGCACTATAAATGAAAAAATACCAAAAATTTCTGTAAAAAATTATATATTTTTAGTTTCTGCTTATAAAATTTAGCAAATTTGTAATTTTTCTTCATAAATTTTGGCCAAAATTTATACTGCTACATATCTTTGGTAAAAATAACCCAAATAAGTGTATATTATTTGGTCTGTGTGAAAGTTATAGAGTCTACAATCTAGGGTGCCAATCCTTGAAAATTGATCACACCTGATGCACCGATGGCCTATCTCATTTCTTGAGACCCTAACAAGCCAGGAAAGTACAAATACCCCCCAAATTATCCCTTTTTGGAAAGTAGACATTCCAAGGTATTTAGTAAGAGGCATGGTGAGTTTTTTGAAGTTGTAATTTTTTCCCCACAATTCTTTGCAAAATGAAGATTTTTTTTTCCCAAAATTGTCATATTAACAGGTTTTCTCACACACAGCATATGCATACCACAAATTATACCCCAAAGCACATTCTACTATTCCTCACTGTATGGCGATACCACATGTGTGAGACTTTTACACAGCCTGGCTACATACAGAGGCCCAACATGCAGGGAGCACTGTCAGGCATTCTAGAGACATAAATTACACATATAATTTCTTGACTACCTCTTACGCTTTTGAAGGCCCTGGAGTACCAGGACAATGGAAACGCCCAAAAAATGACCCCATTTTGGAAAGCAAACACCATAACGTGAAGTTTATGATGCATAATGTGTCCTCTGAACATTTGGAAAATGTGGAAAAACAATGAAAACATTTTTTTTTTTTTTTTTTTTTTTACTCACAAAGTTGTCCATTTATACAATATTTCTAACACATAGTGTGTACATAGCCAAAATTACACCCCAAAATATATTCTGCTACTCCTCCTGAGTATACCGATATGACATGTGTGAGAGTTTTACACAGCCTGGCCAAATACAGAGGCCCAACCTGCAGGGAGCACCATCAGGTATTCTAGGGGCATAAATTTCAAATCTAATTTGACTATCTATTACACTTTTGTGGGGCACTGTAGTGGCATGGCTGTGGCACAGATGAGAACTGATGTGGCATGGATGAGTCATGGATGGGGATGGATGAGCTGTGGATGGGGATGGCTGAGTATGGATGGGGATGGCTGAGTATGGATGGGATGGCTGACACTATGTCTCTTAGAGAGCTTTCAACTAGGCCGCTTAGGTCATCAGCGTTATCTAGATGCAGTGGCGTGTCAGCGGTTGTGAGAGCCGGGGACACTATAGGAGAGGGTACTCTGTGTGGCAAGGGGGGAAAGTCCTCCTCCGCTGCAGAGGTAGATGCAGGAGCGCCCTTCTTACTTGAGGGTGTAGCGCCCGCCGTGCTGACTCGAGGTGGCGCCATCTTGCTGGAATCTGCTGTTGCCGCAGAAAGTAGTGGGAGATTTCGGGTCCCCTCCGTTCCTCAGTGACCGGTGGGCGCCTGCGGCCTCCTGGCATGAATGGATGGCTTAGCTGATCGGTGCTACGGGTGATTCACGGCCCGTTTCAGTGCAGAGCTCCCGACGACGCGTTCTTACGTTTCCATAGCTAGGTCACGTCTCCCTCCTGTAATAAATTTTGTGCTGAAGTTTCTCTGCCTCATGCAGGCGTTGGGGGGCCTACGCCAAGCAGTAGTGAGCAAGCGAGTGTTGGAGCCTGTCTGCAGGGTCAGGGGTAATCAAGCAGTAAGTGTGGTACAGTGTGTGACCCTTTTTGATGAGTTATAGTATTGGAGAGGACACAGGAAGGGTACAGGCTTTGCAAACTGCGGTTATGTCACCCCCAGCAACAGTACCTTGTTGTAGAATCTGCAGACTGTTCTTTAGGATATAGGCTGGGAGGGAGAGGGGGGAACGGCTCAGCGATTTCACAATGACCTTTTGCTGTTTGTTCCCTCTTGTGCAGATCCCAGGACGAGTGGCAGCTCTCTCCCCCAAGCCTCTGCACCCCAGGACAGTGTTAGTAGGACCCTGACCTCCAAGATGGCTGCCGCTGCATGGAGCCCACCGAGGGCCTTTATGGAGTTTTCTGTATCCCCCTCTCGTGTACTCCGGGTCCCGCTGCCGCTTTCAGGTAGGTGGCTCTAATGTTAAGCCTGCGGTGACCCCCTCTCCGCTGATTGCGGTACCCGAGGCCGGGGATGGCGGGGGCTCCACAGGCCGCAGGATGGCGGATCGCGGCCGGGTTGTGGTGCCGACCGGGGGTCTTTACAGTGCGGTCGCTGGATGCCTGTCTCCTCCGGTGCTCGCCTCCTTTCACCTCCAGCCGCGACCGATGCGCGAAGCGCTGGGGTCCCCCCGCCGCTGAACGCGGCACTCCAGGCCGGGGATCGTGAGGCCGCAGTAGGCCGCAAGATGGCGGAATGCCTTCCAGGGGTGATGCTGGCCTGTTACCTCACTCTCGGGCGGCTGTCCTTTACAATAGCCTCCTCCCCTGTTGAGGATGGTTCCCTGCCACACTTGGGAAGCCTTGTGATTTTACAAAAAGTGGTTTTAAGGGCAGGATGGCTGTGGATAGAGCCAGGACCGGCGGAGCTTCTCTGAAACACGTCCTGCTCCTTGCTGCATCCGGACACGCCCCCCTGTTTATCAATTTTCAGTAAAAATACACTACTACGAAGTTAAAAGTAAGTTCTCGCTAAAGGTGCTAAAGATACTAAATGAACATTCTGCACACAGCTATATACCCTTCTAGCAAACTTTACATAAAAATAGGGATTTTTAGTTCACATGCATTGCAATGCATGTTTAAGCTGGCCAACTGCGTCAAAGTAATCCCTCTCTGGCCAGGCCCTACACTACACTATACTAATCTACACTACACTACATTACACTAATTTACTCTACACTAATCTGTTCCACCCTGCCCTAATCCTCTCCACCCTGCCATAATTCACTCCACCCTGCCCTATAATCCAGCCTTAATCCACTCCACCCTGCCCTATAACCCAGCCCTAATCCACCCACCATGCCCTAAAACACAGCCGTAGTCCGATCCACCTTGCCGTAGTCCACTCCACCCTGCCCTGTAACCCAGCCCAAATCCACCCAGCCTTAATCCACTCCACCCTACCCTATAAGCCAGCCCTAATCCACCATGCCCTATAACCCAGCCGTAGTCTGCTCCGCCCTGCTGTAGTCTGCTCCACCCTGCCCTGTAACCCAGCCCAAATCCACCCTGCCTTAATCCCCTCCACCCTGCCCTATAACCCTGCCCTAATCCACCCTGCCCTAATCCCCTCCACCCAGCCCAAATCCACTGTGCCTTAATCCCCTCCACCCTGCCCTGTAACCCAGCCCTAATCCTCTCCACCCTGCCGTAACTCACTCCACCCTGCCCTATAACCCAGCCCTAATTCACTCCACCCTGCCCTATAACCATGCCATAGTCTGCTCCACCCTGCCGTAGTCTGCTCCACCCTACTGTAGTCTGCTCCACCCTGCCGTAGTCCACGCCACCCTGCCTTAATCCCCTCCACCCTGCCCTATAACCCTGCCCTAATCCACCCTGCCCTAATCCCCTCCACCCAGCCCAAATCCATCCAGCCTTAATCCACTCCACCCTACCCTATAGCCCAGCCCTAATCCACTCCACCATGCCCTATAACCCATCCGTAGTCTGCTCCACCGTGCCATAGTCCGCTCCACCCTGCCCTGTAACCCAGCCCTAATCCACTACACCCTGCCCTATAATCCTGCCGTAGTCTGCTTCACCCTGCCGTAGTCTGCTCCACCCTGCCGTAGTCTGCTACACCCTGCCTTAATCCCTCCACCCTGCCCTATAACCCTGCCCTAATCCACCCTGCCCTAATCCCCTCCACCCAGCCCAAAGATGAAGGGCGGTTCTAGCAACCAATCACCTGCTAGATCACTTGAAAAGTTAACTCCGTCAGTGCCTGCCCCTGCCCTCCATCCAAAGATGCTGTGTCTTCCGCTGTTTAGAGCTGAGTGGGGCTGCGCTGTAAATGGGGGTATAGAGCTGAGGGGGGCTGCACTGTGAATGGGGGGACAGAGCTGTGGGGTCATCTGTAATGTGAATTGGGAGGAGGGCAGACTTGTGGGGGGCAAAGCTGAGGAGGGCTTCCCAGTGAATGGGAGGAGCAGAGCTGAGGGGGCCAGTAATGTGGAATAGGGGAGGGGAGCAGAGCTTAGAAGGGCTGCATTGTGAAGGGGTAGGGGGGAGTGATGTGATGGGGACAGAGGACACCCCTGTCAAGGGAAAACTGTGGTGCAAAAACAAGATTGTGATTTCTAAAGAGGGGGCTGTGATGCGAATAATCTTAGTTATCGCACAAACAGGCGATTCACTCGGACCTTAGGTGGAATTTTTTTTATGGATTGGACCTCTGTGAATTTTAATTCAATACCCCTGGTGTACACTATACTATAATCCGCTCTACCCTGCCCTAATCTGCTCCACCCTACCCTAATCCGCACGTTGTAACAAATATACACTTTTATAACGCTAAATCAATATACATTTTTATAGAGAGAAGTAAATATAAATTTTTATAGAGATAAGCAAATATAAATTTTTATTTTTTGCTATATAATATATACACTATACTATAATCGTCTCTACTCCTCTGTGCCCCTCCGGGTCATGCGCCATCTGCCTAGTGCCCCTCCGGGCCAGGCTCCATCCGCCTAGTGCCCCTCGGGACTGCGCTCCATCCGCCTAGTGCCCCTCTGGGCCGCGCTACATCTGCCTAGTGCCCCTCTGGGCCACACTTCATCCACCTAGTGCCCCTCTGGGCCATGTTCCATCCACCTATTTCCCCCCTGGGCCGCACTTCATCCGCATTGTGCCTCTACGGGCCTGGCTCCATCCGCCTAGTGCTTCTATGAGTCTGACTCAATTCGCCTAGTGCCCTACCAGTCCTGGCTCCATCTGCCTAGTGCCTCTACGGGCCTGGCTCTATCTGCCTAGTGCCTCTACGGGCCTGGCTCCATCCTCCTAGTGCTTCCACAGGCCTGGCTTGATCCACCTAGTGCCTCTACGGGCCTGGCTCCATCCACCTAGTGCCTTTACGGGCCTGGCTCCATCCTCCTAGTGCCTCTACAGGCCTGGCTCCATCCGCCTAGTGCTTCTACGGGCCTGGCTCCATCCACCTAGTGCCACTACGGGCCTGGCTCCATCCGCCTAGTGCCCCGCCGGGCCTGGATCCATTTGCCTCGTGCCTCTATGGGCTTGGCTCTGTAGACCTAATGCCCAGCTGGGCGTGCCTCCATCCGTTTACTGCCTCTATGTGCTTCGTGCCTATAAGGGCCTGGCTCCATACGAATACTGCCCTGCCGGGCCTGGCTCCATTTGCCTAGTGCCGAGTCTGGCTACATCCGTCTAGTGCCTCTATGGGCCTGGCTCCATCAGCCTAGTGCCTTTGCATGCCTGGCTCTATCAGCCTAATGCCTCTATGGGCCTGGCTCCATCCACCTAGTGCCTCTATGGGCCTGGCTCCATCCACCTAGTGCCTCTACAGGCCTTGCTCCATCCACCTAGTGCCTCTATGGGCCTTGCTCCATCCGGCTAGTGCCTCTACGGGCCTGTCTCCATCCGCCTAGTGCCTCTTTGGGCCTTGCTCCATCTGCCTACTGCCTCTATGGGCCTTGCTTAATCCGCATACTGCCCTGCCGGGCGTGGCTCCATTTGCCTAGTGCCGAGTCTGGCTACATCCGTCTAGTGTCTCTACGGGCCTGGCTCCATCTGCCTAGTGCCTTTGCATGCCTGGCTCCATCCGCCTCTATGGGCTTGGCTCTGTAGACCTAATGCACAGCTGGGCCTGCCTCCATCCGTTTAGTGCCTCTACGTGCTTCGTGCCTATAAGGGCCTGGCTCCATCCGCATACTGCCCTGCCGGGCCTGGCTCCATTTGCCTAGTGCCGAGTCTGGCTACATCCGTCTAGTGCCTCTACGGGCCTGGCTCCATCCGCCTAGTGCATTTGCATGCCTGGCTCTATCAGCCTAATGCCTCTACGGGCCTGGCTCCACCTGCCTAGTGCATCTACGGGCCTGGCTCCATCTGCCTAGTGCCTCTACGGGCCTGGCTCCATCTGCCTAGTGCCTCTATGGGCCTGGCTCCATCCGCCTAGTGCCTCTACGGGCCTGGCTCCATCCGCCTAGTGCCTCTACGGGCCTTGCTCCATCCGCCTAGTGCCTCTACGGGCCTGGCTCCATCCGCCTAGTGCCTCTTGGGGCCTTGCTCCATCTGCCTAGTGCCTCTACGGGCCTTGCTTCATCCATATATTGCCCTGCCGAGCCTGGCTCCATTTGCCTAGTGCCGAGTCTGGCTCCATCCGTCGAGTGCCTCTACGGGCCTGGCTCCATCTGCCTAGTGCCTTTGCATGCCTGGCTCCATCCGCCTAGTGCCTCTACGGGCCTGGCTCCATCTGCCTAGTGCCTCTATGGGCCTGGCTCCATCTGCCTAGTGCCTCGCCGGGCCTGCCTCCATCCACCTAGTGCCTCTACGGGCCTGGCTCCATCCGCCTAGTGTCTCTACGGGCCTGGCTCCATCTGCCTAGTGACTCTACAGGCCTGGCTCCATCCACCTAGTGCCTCTACAGGCCTGGCTCCATCCTCCTAGTGCCTCCACGGGCCTGGCTCCATCCGCCTAGTGCCTTTGCATGCCTGGCTCCATCCACCTAGTGTCTCTACGGGCCTGGCTTCATCCACCTAGTGCCTCTACGGGCCTGGCTCCATCCGCCTAGTGCCTCTACGGGCCTGGCTCCATCCGCCTAGTGCCTCTACAGGTCTGGCTCCATCTGCCTAGTGCCTCTACGGGCCTGGCTTCATCCGCCTAGTGCCTCTACGGGCCTGGTTCCATCCGCCTAGTGCCCCGCCGGGCCTGCCTCCATCCACCTAGTGCCTCTACGGGCCTGGCTCCATCTGCCTAGTGCCTCTGCGGGCCTGGCTCCATCTGCCTAGTGCCTCTATGGGCCTTGCTCCATCCGCCTAGTGCCTCTACGGGCCTTGCTCCATCCGCCTAGTGCCTCTACGGGCCTGGCTCCATCTGCCTAATGCCTCTTTGGGCCTTGCTCCATCTGCCTAGTGCCTCTACGGGCCTTGCTTCATCCACATATTGCCCTACCGGGCCTGGCTCCATTTGCCTAGTGCCGACTCTGGCTACATCCATCTAGTGCCTCTACGGGCCTGGCTCCATCTGCCTAGTGCCTTTGCATGTCTGGCTCCATCCGCCTAGTGCCTTTACGGGCCTGGCTCCATCCGATTAGTGCCTCTACGGGTCTGGCTCCATCCGTCTAGTGCCTCTACGGGCCTGGCTCCATCTGCCTAGTGCCTCTACGGGCCTGGCTCCATCTGCCTAGCGCCTCTACGGGCCTGGCTCCATCTGCCTAGTGCCTCTACAGGCCTGGCTTCATCTGCCTAGTGCCTCTACGGGCCTGGATCCATCTGCCTAGGGCCTCTACGGGCCTGGCTCCATCCTCCTAGTGCCTCCACAGGCCTGGCTCCATCCTCCTTGTGCCTCCACAGGCCTGGCTCCATCCACCTAGTACCTCTATGGACCTGGCTCCATCCACCTAGTGCCTCTACGGGCCTGGCTCCATCCTTCTAGTGCCTTTACAGGCCTGGCTCCATCCGCCTAGTGCCTCTACGGGCCTGGCTCCATCCTTCTAGTGCCTTTACAGGCCTGGCTCCATCCGCCTAGTGCCTCTACGGGCCTGGCTCCATCTGTCTATTGCCCCTATGGGCCTGGCTCCATCTGCCTAGTGCCTTTGCGTGCCTGGCTCCATCCGCCTAGTGCCTCTACGGGTCTGGCTCCATCCACTTAGTGCCTCTACGGGCCTGGCTCCATCCGCCTAGTGCCTCTACGGGCCTGGCTCCATCTGCCCAGCGCCTCTACGGGCCTGGCTCCATCTGCCTAGCGCCTCCACGGGCCTGGCTCCATCTGCCTAGTGCCTCTACGGGCCTGGCTTCATCCGCCTAGTGCCTCTACGGGCCTGGATCCATCTGCCTAGGGCCTCTACGGGCCTGGCTCCATCCTCCTAGTGCCTCCACAGGCCTGGCTCCATCCACCTAGTGCCTCTATGGACCTGGCTCCATCCACCTAGTGCCTCTACGGGCCTGGTTCCATCCTCATAGTGCCTTTACAGGCCTGGCTCCATCCGCCTTGTGCCTCTACGGGCCTGGCTCCATCCACCTAGTGCCTCTACGGGCATGGCTCCATCCACCTAGTGCCTCTACGGGCCTGGCTCCATCCACCTAGTGCCTCTACGGGCCTGGCTCTATCTGCCTAGTGCCTCTATGGGCCTGGCTCCATCCTCCTAGTGCCTCCACAGGCCTGGCTCCATCCACCTAGTGCCTCTATGGGCCTGGCTCCATTCACCTAGTGCCTCTACGGACCTGGCTCCATCCACCCAGTGCCCCCCTGGGCCTGCCTCCATCCACCTAGTGCCTCTACGGACCTGGCTCCATCTGCCTAGTGCCTCTATGGGCCTGGCTCTATCTGCCTAGTGCCTTTACGGGCCTGGCTCCATCCTCCTAGTGCCTCCACGGGCCTGGCTCCATCCGCCTAGTGCCTTTGCACGCCTGGCTCCATCCGCCTAGTGCCTCTATGGGCCTGGCTCCATCCGCCTAGTGCCTCAACTGGCCTGGCTCCATCCGCCTAGTGCCTCTACGGGCCTTGCTCCATCCGCCTAGTGCCTCTACGGGCCTTGCTCCATCTGTCTAGTGCCTCTACGGGCCTGGCTCCATCCGCCTAGTGCCTCTACGGGCCTGGCTCCATCCACCTAGTGCCTCTACGGGCCTGGCTCCATCCTCCTAGTGCCTGCACAGACCTGGCTCCATCCACCTAGTGCCTCTACGGGCCTGGCTCCATCCACATAGTGCCTCTACGAGTCTGGCTCCATCTGCCTAGTGCCTCAGTGGGCCTGGCTCTATCTGCCTAGTGCCTTTACGGGCCTGGCTCCATCCTGCTAGTGCCTCCACGGGCCTGGCTCCATCCACCTAGTGCCTCTACGGGCCTGGCTCCATCCACCTAGTGCCTCTATGGGCCTGGCTCCATCCTCCTAGTGCCTCTACGGGCCTGGCTCCATCCACCTAGTGCCTCTACGGGCCTGGCTCCATCCATGTAGTGCCTCTACAGGCCTGGTTCCATCCTCCCAGTGCCTCTACGGGCCTGGCTCCATCCACCTAGTGCCTCTACGGGCCTGGTTCCATCCGCCTAGTGCCCCGCCAGGCCTGCCTCCATCCACCTAGTGCCTCTACGGGCCTGGCTCCATCTGCCTAGTGCCTCTACGGGCCTGGCTCTATCTGCATAGTGCCTCTACGGGCCTGGCTTCATCCTCCTAGTGCCTCCACAGACCTGGCTCCATCCACCTAGTGCCTCTATGGGCCTGGATCCATCCACCTAGTGCCTCTACGGGCCTGACTCCATCCTCCTAGTGCCTCTACGGGCCTGGCTCCATCCACCTAGTGCCTCTATGGGCCTGGCTCCATCCACCTAGTGCCCCACCGGGCCTGCCTCCATCCACCTGGTGCCTCTATGGGCCTGGCTCCATCTGCCTAGTGCCTCTACGGGCCTGGCTCTATCTGTGTAGTGCCTCTACGGGCCTGGCTCCATCCGCCTTGTGCCTCTACAGGCCTGGCTTCATCCACCTAGTGCCTCTACCAACCTGGCTCCATCCGCCTAGTGCCTTTACGGGCCTGGCTCCATCCGCTTAGTGCCTCTACGGGCCTGGCTCCATCCGCCTAGTGCCCCGTCGGGCCTGCCTCCATCCACCTAGTGCCTCTACGGGCCTTGCTCCATCTGCTAGTGCCTCTACGGGCCTGGCTCTATCTGCGTAGTGCCTCTACGGGCCTGGCTCCATCCTCCTAGTGCCTCCACAGACCTGGCTCCATCCACCTAGTGCCTCTACGGGCCTAGCTCCATCCACATAGTGCCTCAACGGGCCTGGCTTCATCCGCCTAGTGCCTCTACGGGCCTGGCTTCATCCGCCTAGTGCCTCTACGGGCCTGGCTCCATCTGCCTAGTGCCTCTATGGGCCTGGCTCCATCTGCCTAGTGCCTCTACGGGCCTGGCTTCATCCGCCTAGTGCCTCTACGGGCCTGGCTCCATCTGCCTAGTGCCTCTACGGGCCTGGCTCCATCTGCCTAGTGCCTCTACGGGCCTGGCTTCATCCTCCTAGTGCCTCTACAGGCCTGGCTCCATCCACCTAGTGCCTCTACAAGCCTGGCTCCATTCATGTAGTGGCTCTACGGGCCTAGCTCCATCCTCCTAGTGCCTCTACGGGCCTGGCTCCATCCACCTAGTGCCACCACGGGCCTGGCTCCATCCACCTAGTGCCTCTACGGGCCTGGCTCCATCCTCCTAGTGCCTCTACGGGCCTGGCTCCATCCACCTAGTGCCTCTACGGGCCTGGCTCCATCCATGTAGTGCCTCTACGGGCCTGGCTCCATCCTCCTAGTGCCTCTACGGGCCTGGCTCCATCCACCTAGTGCCTCTACGGGCCTGGTTCCATCCGCCTAGTGCCCCGCCGGGCCTGCCTCCATCCACCTAGTGCCTCTACGGCCTGGCTCCATCTGCCTAGTGCCTCTACGGGCCTGGCACTATCTGCGTAGTGCCTCTACGGGCCTGGCTTCATCCTCCTAGTGCCTCCACAGACCTTGCTCCATCCACCTAGTGCCTCTATGGGCCTGGCTCCATCCACCTAGTGCCTCTACGGGCCTGACTCCATCCTCCTAGTGCCTCTACGGGCCTGGCTCCATCCACCTAGTGCCTCTACGGGCATGGCTCCATCCGCCTAGTGCCCCACCGGGCCTGCCTCCATCCACCTGGTGCCTCTATGGGCCTGGCTCCATCTGCCTAGTGCCTCTACGGGCCTGGCTCTATCTGCGTAGTGCCTCTACGGGCCTGGCTCCATCTGCCTAGTGCCTCTACGGGCCTGGCTCCATCCGCCTTGTGCCTCTACAGGCCTGGCTTCATCCGCCTAGTGTCTCTACCATCCTGGCTCCATCCGCCTAGTGCCTTTATTGGCCTGGCTCCATCCGCTTAGTGCCTCTATGGGCCTGGCTCCATCCGCCTAGTGCCCCGTCGGGCCTGCCTCCATCCACCTAGTGCCTCTACGGGCCTGGCTCCATCTGCCTAGTGCCTCTACGGGCCTGGCTCTATCTGCGTAGTGCCTCTACGGGCCTGGCTCCATCCTCCTAGTGCCTCCACAGACCTGGCTCCATCCACCTAGTGCCTCTACGGGCCTGGCTCCATCCACATAGTGCCTCTACGGGCCTGGCTCCATCCGCCTAGTGCCTCTACAGGCCTAGCTCCATCTGCCTAGTGCCTCTACGGGCCTGGCTCCATCTGCCTAGTGCCTCTACGGGCCTGGCTCCATCTGCCTAGTGCCTCTACGGGCCTGGCTCCATCCTCCTAGTGCCTCTACAGGCCTGGCTCCATCCACCTCGTGCCTCTACAAGCCTGGCTCCATCCATGTAGTGCCTCTACGGGCCTGGCTCCATCCTCCTAGTGCCTCTACGGGCCTGGCTCCATCCACCTAGTGCCTCTACGGGCCTGGTTCCATCTGCCTAGTGCCCCGCCGGGCCTGCCTCCATCCACCTAGTGCCTCTATGGGCCTATCTCCATCTGCCTGGTGCCTCTATGGGCCTGGCTCCATCCGCCTAGTGCCTCTTTGGGCCTTGCTCCATCTGCCTAGTGCCTCTACGGGCCTTGCTTCATCCGCATACTGCCCTGCCGGGCCTGGCTCCATTTGCCTAGTGCCGAGTCTGGCTACATCCGTCTAGTGCCTCTACGGGCCTGGCTCCATCTGCCTAGTGCCTTTGCATGCCTGGCTCCATCCACCTCTATGGGCTTGGCTCTGTAGACCTAATGCCCAGCTGGGCCTGCCTCCATCCGTTTAGTGCCTCTACGTGCTTCGTGCCTATAAGGGCCTGGCTCCATCCGCATACTGCCTTGCCGGGCCTGGCTCCATTTGCCTAGTGCCTCTTTGGGCCTTGCTCCATCTGCCTAGTGCCTCTACGGGCCTTGCTTCATCCACATATTGCCCTGCCGGGCCTGGCTCCATTTGCCTAGTGCCGAGTCTGGCTACATTCGTCTAGTGCCTCTACGGGCCTGGCTCCATCCACATAGTGCCTCTACGGGCCTGGCTCCATCCACCTAGTGCCTCTACAGGCCTGGCTCCATCCACCTAGTGCCTCTACGGGCCTGGCTCCATCCGCCTAGTGCCCCGTCGGGCCTGCCTCCATCCACCTAGTGCCTCTACGGGCCTGGCTCCATCTGCCTAGTGCCTCTACGGGCCTGGCTCTATCTGCGTAGTTCCTCTACGGGCCTGGCTCCATCCTCCTAGTGCCTCCACAGACCTGGCTCCATCCACCTAGTGCCTCTACGGGCCTGGCTCCATCCACATAGTGCCTCTACGGGCCTGGCTCCATCCGCCTAGTGCCTCTACAGGCCTAGCTCCATCTGCCTAGTGCCTCTACGGGCCTGGCTCCATCTGCCTAGTGCCTCTACGGGCCTGGCTCCATCTGCCTAGTGCCTCTACGGGCCTGGCTCCATCCTCCTAGTGCCTCTACAGGCCTGGCTCCATCCACCTCGTGCCTCTACAAGCCTGGCTCCATCCATGTAGTGCCTCTACGGGCCTGGCTCCATCCTCCTAGTGCCTCTACGGGCCTGGCTCCATCCACCTAGTGCCTCTACGGGCCTGGTTCCATCTGCCTAGTGCCCCGCCGGGCCTGCCTCCATCCACCTAGTGCCTCTATGGGCCTGGCTCCATCTGCCTGGTGCCTCTATGGGCCTGGCTCCATCCGCCTAGTGCCTCTTTGGGCCTTGCTCCATCTGCCTAGTGCCTCTACGGGCCTTGCTTCATCCGCATACTGCCCTGCCGGGCCTGGCTCCATTTGCCTAGTGCCGAGTCTGGCTACATCCGTCTAGTGCCTCTACGGGCCTGGCTCCATCTGCCTAGTGCCTTTGCATGCCTGGCTCCATCCACCTCTATGGGCTTGGCTCTGTAGACCTAATGCCCAGCTGGGCCTGCCTCCATCCGTTTAGTGCCTCTACGTGCTTCGTGCCTATAAGGGCCTGGCTCCATCCGCATACTGCCTTGCCGGGCCTGGCTCCATTTGCCTAGTGCCTCTTTGGGCCTTGCTCCATCTGCCTAGTGCCTCTACGGGCCTTGCTTCATCCACATATTGCCCTGCCGGGCCTGGCTCCATTTGCCTAGTGCCGAGTCTGGCTACATTCGTCTAGTGCCTCTACGGGCCTGGCTCCATCCACATAGTGCCTCTACGGGCCTGGCTCCATCCACCTAGTGCCTCTACAGGCCTGGCTCCATCCACCTAGTGCCTCTACGGGCCTGGCTCCATCCGCCTAGTGCCCCGTCGGGCCTGCCTCCATCCACCTAGTGCCTCTACGGGCCTGGCTCCATCTGCCTAGTGCCTCTACGGGCCTGGCTCTATCTGCGTAGTTCCTCTACGGGCCTGGCTCCATCCTCCTAGTGCCTCCACAGACCTGGCTCCATCCACCTAGTGCCTCTACGGGCCTGGCTCCATCCACATAGTGCCTCTACGGGCCTGGCTCCATCCGCCTAGTGCCTCTACAGGCCTAGCTCCATCTGCCTAGTGCCTCTACGGGCCTGGCTCCATCTGCCTAGTGCCTCTACGGGCCTGGCTCCATCTGCCTAGTGCCTCTACGGGCCTGGCTCCATCCTCCTAGTGCCTCTACAGGCCTGGCTCCATCCACCTCGTGCCTCTACAAGCCTGGCTCCATCCATGTAGTGCCTCTACGGGCCTGGCTCCATCCTCCTAGTGCCTCTACGGGCCTGGCTCCATCCACCTAGTGCCTCTACGGGCCTGGTTCCATCTGCCTAGTGCCCCGCCGGGCCTGCCTCCATCCACCTAGTGCCTCTATGGGCCTGGCTCCATCTGCCTGGTGCCTCTATGGGCCTGGCTCCATCCGCCTAGTGCCTCTTTGGGCCTTGCTCCATCTGCCTAGTGCCTCTACGGGCCTTGCTTCATCCGCATACTGCCCTGCCGGGCCTGGCTCCATTTGCCTAGTGCCGAGTCTGGCTACATCCGTCTAGTGCCTCTACGGGCCTGGCTCCATCTGCCTAGTGCCTTTGCATGCCTGGCTCCATCCACCTCTATGGGCTTGGCTCTGTAGACCTAATGCCCAGCTGGGCCTGCCTCCATCCGTTTAGTGCCTCTACGTGCTTCGTGCCTATAAGGGCCTGGCTCCATCCGCATACTGCCTTGCCGGGCCTGGCTACATTTGCCTAGTGCCTCTTTGGGCCTTGCTCCATCTGCCTAGTGCCTCTACGGGCCTTGCTTCATCCACATATTGCCCTGCCGGGCCTGGCTCCATTTGCCTAGTGCCGAGTCTGGCTACATTCGTCTAGTGCCTCTACGGGCCTGGCTCCATCCACATAGTGCCTCTACGGGCCTGGCTCCATCCACCTAGTGCCTCTACAGGCCTGGCTCCATCCACCTAGTGCCTCTACGGGCCTGGCTCCATCCGCCTAGTGCCTCTACGGGCCTGGCTCCATCCGCCTAGTGCCTTTGTATGCCTGGCTCTATCAGCCTAATGCCTCTACGGCCCTGGCTTCACCTGCCTAGTGCCTCTACAGGCCTGGCTCCATCTGCCTAGTGCCTCTACGGGCCTGGCTCCATCTGCCTAGTGCCTCTACGGGCCTGGCTCCATCCGCCTAGTGCCTCTATGGGCCTGGCTCCATCTGCCTAGTGCCTCTACGGGCCTGGCTACATCTGCCTAGTGCCTCTATGGGCCTGGCTCTATCTGCGTAGTGCCTCTATGGGCCTGGCTTCATCCTCCTAGTGCCTCCACAGACCTGGCTCCATCCACCTAGTGCCTCTACAGGCCTGGCTCCATCCACCTAGTGCCTCTACGGGCCTGGCTCCATCCACCTAGTGCCTCTACGGGCCTGGCTCCATCCTCCTAGTGCCTCTACAGGCCTGGCTCCATCCGCCTAGTGCCTCTACGGGCCTGGCTCCATCCGCCTAGTGCCTTTATGGGCCTGGCTCCATCTGCCTAGTGCCTCTACGGGCCTGGGTCCATCCATGTAGTGCCTCTACGGGCCTGGCTCCATCCTCCTAGTGCCTCTATGGGCCTGACTCCATCCACCTAGTGCCTCTATGGGCCTGGCTCCATCCACCTAGTGCCCCGCCGGGCCTGCCTCCATCCACCTAGTGCCTCTACGGGCCTGGCTTCATCTGCCTAGTGCCTCTACGGGCCTGGCTCTATCTGCGTAGTGCCTCTACGGGCCATGGCTCTATCCTCCTAGTGCCTCCACAGACCTGGCTCCATCCACCTAGTGCCTCTACGGGCCTGGCTCCATCCACATAGTGCCTCTACGGGCCTGGCTCCATCTGCCTAGTGCCTCTACAGGCCTGGCTCCATCCGCCTAGTGCCTTTATGGGCCTGGCTCCATCCACCTAGTGCCTCTACGGGCCTGGCTCCATCCGCCTAGTGCCCCGCCGGGACTGCCTCCATCCACCTAGTGCCTCTACGGGCCTGGCTCCATCTGCCTTGTGCCTCTACGGGCCTGGCTCTATCTGCGTAGTGCCTCTACGTGCCTGGCTCCATCCTCCTAGTGCCTCCACAGACCTGGCTCCATCCACCTAGTGCCTCTACGGGCCTGGCTCCATCCACATAGTGCCTCTACGGGCCTGGCTCCATCTGCCTAGTGCCTCTACAGGCCTGGCTCCATCCACTTAGTGCCTCTACGGGCCTGGCTCCATCCGCCTAGTGCCTCTACAGGTCTGGCTCCATCCGCCTAGTGCCTCTACGGGCCTGGCTCTATCCGCCTAGTGCCTCTACAGGCCTGGCTCCATCTGCCTAGTGCCTCTACGGGCCTGGCTCCATCTGCCTAGTGCCTCTACGGGCCTGGCTTCTTCCGCCTAGTGCCTCTACGGGCCTGGATCCATCTGCCTAGTGCCTCTACGGGCCTGGCTCCATCCGCCCAGTGCCCCCCGGGCCTGCCTCCATCCACCTAGTGCCTCTACGGGTCTGGCTCCATCTGTCTAGTGCCTCTATGGGCCTGGCTCTATCTGCCTAGTGCCTTTACGGGCCTGGCTCCATCCTCCTAGTGCCTCCATGGGCCTTGCTCCATCCACCTAGTGCCTCTACAGGCCTGGCTCCATCCTCCTTGTGCCTCTACAGGCCTGGCTCCATCCACCTAGTGCCTCTACGGGCCTGGCTCCATCCATGTAGTGCCTCTACGGGCCTGGCTCCATCCTCCTAGTGCCTCTACGGGCCTGGCTCCATCCACCTAGTGCCTCTACGGGCCTGGTTCCATCCGCCTAGTGCCCCGCCGGGCCTGCCTCCATCCACCTAGTGCCTCTACGGCCTGGCTCCATCTGCCTAGTGCCTCTACGGGCCTGGCACTATCTGCGTAGTGCCTCTACGGGCCTGGCTTCATCCTCCTAGTGCCTCCACAGACCTTGCTCCATCCACCTAGTGCCTCTATGGGCCTGGCTCCATCCACCTAGTGCCTCTACGGGCCTGACTCCATCCTCCTAGTGCCTCTACGGGCCTGGCTCCATCCACCTAGTGCCTCTACGGGCATGGCTCCATCCGCCTAGTGCCCCACCGGGCCTGCCTCCATCCACCTGGTGCCTCTATGGGCCTGGCTCCATCTGCCTAGTGCCTCTACGGGCCTGGCTCTATCTGCGTAGTGCCTCTACGGGCCTGGCTCCATCTGCCTAGTGCCTCTACGGGCCTGGCTCCATCCGCCTTGTGCCTCTACAGGCCTGGCTTCATCCGCCTAGTGTCTCTACCATCCTGGCTCCATCCGCCTAGTGCCTTTATTGGCCTGGCTCCATCCGCTTAGTGCCTCTATGGGCCTGGCTCCATCCGCCTAGTGCCCCGTCGGGCCTGCCTCCATCCACCTAGTGCCTCTACGGGCCTGGCTCCATCTGCCTAGTGCCTCTACGGGCCTGGCTCTATCTGCGTAGTGCCTCTACGGGCCTGGCTCCATCCTCCTAGTGCCTCCACAGACCTGGCTCCATCCACCTAGTGCCTCTACGGGCCTGGCTCCATCCACATAGTGCCTCTACGGGCCTGGCTCCATCCGCCTAGTGCCTCTACAGGCCTAGCTCCATCTGCCTAGTGCCTCTACGGGCCTGGCTCCATCTGCCTAGTGCCTCTACGGGCCTGGCTCCATCTGCCTAGTGCCTCTACGGGCCTGGCTCCATCCTCCTAGTGCCTCTACAGGCCTGGCTCCATCCACCTCGTGCCTCTACAAGCCTGGCTCCATCCATGTAGTGCCTCTACGGGCCTGGCTCCATCCTCCTAGTGCCTCTACGGGCCTGGCTCCATCCACCTAGTGCCTCTACGGGCCTGGTTCCATCTGCCTAGTGCCCCGCCGGGCCTGCCTCCATCCACCTAGTGCCTCTATGGGCCTATCTCCATCTGCCTGGTGCCTCTATGGGCCTGGCTCCATCCGCCTAGTGCCTCTTTGGGCCTTGCTCCATCTGCCTAGTGCCTCTACGGGCCTTGCTTCATCCGCATACTGCCCTGCCGGGCCTGGCTCCATTTGCCTAGTGCCGAGTCTGGCTACATCCGTCTAGTGCCTCTACGGGCCTGGCTCCATCTGCCTAGTGCCTTTGCATGCCTGGCTCCATCCACCTCTATGGGCTTGGCTCTGTAGACCTAATGCCCAGCTGGGCCTGCCTCCATCCGTTTAGTGCCTCTACGTGCTTCGTGCCTATAAGGGCCTGGCTCCATCCGCATACTGCCTTGCCGGGCCTGGCTCCATTTGCCTAGTGCCTCTTTGGGCCTTGCTCCATCTGCCTAGTGCCTCTACGGGCCTTGCTTCATCCACATATTGCCCTGCCGGGCCTGGCTCCATTTGCCTAGTGCCGAGTCTGGCTACATTCGTCTAGTGCCTCTACGGGCCTGGCTCCATCCACATAGTGCCTCTACGGGCCTGGCTCCATCCACCTAGTGCCTCTACAGGCCTGGCTCCATCCACCTAGTGCCTCTACGGGCCTGGCTCCATCCGCCTAGTGCCCCGTCGGGCCTGCCTCCATCCACCTAGTGCCTCTACGGGCCTGGCTCCATCTGCCTAGTGCCTCTACGGGCCTGGCTCTATCTGCGTAGTTCCTCTACGGGCCTGGCTCCATCCTCCTAGTGCCTCCACAGACCTGGCTCCATCCACCTAGTGCCTCTACGGGCCTGGCTCCATCCACATAGTGCCTCTACGGGCCTGGCTCCATCCGCCTAGTGCCTCTACAGGCCTAGCTCCATCTGCCTAGTGCCTCTACGGGCCTGGCTCCATCTGCCTAGTGCCTCTACGGGCCTGGCTCCATCTGCCTAGTGCCTCTACGGGCCTGGCTCCATCCTCCTAGTGCCTCTACAGGCCTGGCTCCATCCACCTCGTGCCTCTACAAGCCTGGCTCCATCCATGTAGTGCCTCTACGGGCCTGGCTCCATCCTCCTAGTGCCTCTACGGGCCTGGCTCCATCCACCTAGTGCCTCTACGGGCCTGGTTCCATCTGCCTAGTGCCCCGCCGGGCCTGCCTCCATCCACCTAGTGCCTCTATGGGCCTGGCTCCATCTGCCTGGTGCCTCTATGGGCCTGGCTCCATCCGCCTAGTGCCTCTTTGGGCCTTGCTCCATCTGCCTAGTGCCTCTACGGGCCTTGCTTCATCCGCATACTGCCCTGCCGGGCCTGGCTCCATTTGCCTAGTGCCGAGTCTGGCTACATCCGTCTAGTGCCTCTACGGGCCTGGCTCCATCTGCCTAGTGCCTTTGCATGCCTGGCTCCATCCACCTCTATGGGCTTGGCTCTGTAGACCTAATGCCCAGCTGGGCCTGCCTCCATCCGTTTAGTGCCTCTACGTGCTTCGTGCCTATAAGGGCCTGGCTCCATCCGCATACTGCCTTGCCGGGCCTGGCTCCATTTGCCTAGTGCCTCTTTGGGCCTTGCTCCATCTGCCTAGTGCCTCTACGGGCCTTGCTTCATCCACATATTGCCCTGCCGGGCCTGGCTCCATTTGCCTAGTGCCGAGTCTGGCTACATTCGTCTAGTGCCTCTACGGGCCTGGCTCCATCCACATAGTGCCTCTACGGGCCTGGCTCCATCCACCTAGTGCCTCTACAGGCCTGGCTCCATCCACCTAGTGCCTCTACGGGCCTGGCTCCATCCGCCTAGTGCCTCTACGGGCCTGGCTCCATCCGCCTAGTGCCTTTGTATGCCTGGCTCTATCAGCCTAATGCCTCTACGGCCCTGGCTTCACCTGCCTAGTGCCTCTACAGGCCTGGCTCCATCTGCCTAGTGCCTCTACGGGCCTGGCTCCATCTGCCTAGTGCCTCTACGGGCCTGGCTCCATCCGCCTAGTGCCTCTATGGGCCTGGCTCCATCTGCCTAGTGCCTCTACGGGCCTGGCTACATCTGCCTAGTGCCTCTATGGGCCTGGCTCTATCTGCGTAGTGCCTCTATGGGCCTGGCTTCATCCTCCTAGTGCCTCCACAGACCTGGCTCCATCCACCTAGTGCCTCTACAGGCCTGGCTCCATCCACCTAGTGCCTCTACGGGCCTGGCTCCATCCACCTAGTGCCTCTACGGGCCTGGCTCCATCCTCCTAGTGCCTCTACAGGCCTGGCTCCATCCGCCTAGTGCCTCTACGGGCCTGGCTCCATCCGCCTAGTGCCTTTATGGGCCTGGCTCCATCTGCCTAGTGCCTCTACGGGCCTGGGTCCATCCATGTAGTGCCTCTACGGGCCTGGCTCCATCCTCCTAGTGCCTCTATGGGCCTGACTCCATCCACCTAGTGCCTCTATGGGCCTGGCTCCATCCACCTAGTGCCCCGCCGGGCCTGCCTCCATCCACCTAGTGCCTCTACGGGCCTGGCTTCATCTGCCTAGTGCCTCTACGGGCCTGGCTCTATCTGCGTAGTGCCTCTACGGGCCATGGCTCTATCCTCCTAGTGCCTCCACAGACCTGGCTCCATCCACCTAGTGCCTCTACGGGCCTGGCTCCATCCACATAGTGCCTCTACGGGCCTGGCTCCATCTGCCTAGTGCCTCTACAGGCCTGGCTCCATCCGCCTAGTGCCTTTATGGGCCTGGCTCCATCCACCTAGTGCCTCTACGGGCCTGGCTCCATCCGCCTAGTGCCCCGCCGGGCCTGCCTCCATCCACCTAGTGCCTCTACGGGCCTGGCTCCATCTGCCTTGTGCCTCTACGGGCCTGGCTCTATCTGCGTAGTGCCTCTACGTGCCTGGCTCCATCCTCCTAGTGCCTCCACAGACCTGGCTCCATCCACCTAGTGCCTCTACGGGCCTGGCTCCATCCACATAGTGCCTCTACGGGCCTGGCTCCATCTGCCTAGTGCCTCTACAGGCCTGGCTCCATCCACTTAGTGCCTCTACGGGCCTGGCTCCATCCGCCTAGTGCCTCTACAGGTCTGGCTCCATCCGCCTAGTGCCTCTACGGGCCTGGCTCTATCCGCCTAGTGCCTCTACAGGCCTGGCTCCATCTGCCTAGTGCCTCTACGGGCCTGGCTCCATCTGCCTAGTGCCTCTACGGGCCTGGCTTCTTCCGCCTAGTGCCTCTACGGGCCTGGATCCATCTGCCTAGTGCCTCTACGGGCCTGGCTCCATCCGCCCAGTGCCCCCCGGGCCTGCCTCCATCCACCTAGTGCCTCTACGGGTCTGGCTCCATCTGTCTAGTGCCTCTATGGGCCTGGCTCTATCTGCCTAGTGCCTTTACGGGCCTGGCTCCATCCTCCTAGTGCCTCCATGGGCCTTGCTCCATCCACCTAGTGCCTCTACAGGCCTGGCTCCATCCTCCTTGTGCCTCTACAGGCCTGGCTCCATCCACCTAGTGCCTCTACGGGCTTGGCTCCATCCATGTAGTGCCTCTACGGGCCTGGCTCCATCCTCCTAGTGCCTCTACGGGCCTGGCTCCATCCGCCTAGTGCCCCGCCGGGCCTGCCTCCATCCGCCTAGTGCCTTTATGGGCCTGGCTCCATCCACCTAGTGCCTCTACGGGCCTGGGTCCATCTGCTTCATGCCTATACTGCCCTGGTTCCATTCGCCTAGTGCCCCGCCGGGCCTGGCTCCATATGCCTAGTGCCCCGCCGGGTCTTGCTTTGTGCCCCACCAGCTCTCTGTGCCCCACCCGGACGTGCTCCATCCGTCCTAATCGAGTGCTCCCAGCCCTTCCCACAAATAAACATTTTTATCAATAACAGCAAATATACTTTTTTTATATAGTACACAGTACTACACCATGGGAGCAAGGTAGTTGGTGGTCCTGTTTTCCTCTTTATAGCGGTCTTAGCAGGTGTTATCTTATTTCCTGTATCTAAACAAACAGAAGAGATGTTACACATAGAAAACTAAGTTGGAATTGCCAAATTCATCAATTTCATAGAAGAAACCAAAGTTGATGGCGTCTTCCCCACGGAGGAAGGGTATATCCCAGAAGTTGATCCTCCGGACTTCTCTCCTGATGACAGCCTGCGGAGGAAAAAAATCTATTACTGCTCTGCAAAGAGGGCAGGTATTGCTTTGTTCCCTCCATGTATCGATGCAGTTTGAATGAAATTGGTGGGAGCAGTGTAAGGTAGTGTCCTCTCCCACTTCAATTTCACTTAAACAGATAGTACATGTGGGCAGCGCCTGATACTCCCTGGCCAGTGGTCTGGCTGGTGCTGGCTGGTCCTCAGCAACGATGCGGTCCCTTGGAGATCTACTTCTATTGGACCTGGCGTTCTCCTGTTGCTGTCGGCGAGCTGTCCTGGACCGTGTGCGGTGTGCAATCGGTGAATCCATGCCTGAAATAACAATGTCAGAGATTTCAGCATTTCTGTCATGTAACCCATTCTATCACAGTTTTAATCATTAAATGACTAAGGCAATTTTTAACAAATTTCAATTGCGCATGTGGCTGTCTCATAGGTAAACCAGAAAATTTGATATTATTTAAGACTTAAAGTGGTTCTGAAAGCAGTTTTTTTTTTACCTTAATATGTCCTCTGCACTAAGGTAAAAAAAACCTTCTGCATGCAGCTCTTCCCCTTATACTTACAAGAGCTTGATCGCAATGCAGCTCTGTGCACTAGATCAGAGGCTCCTGTAAGTTAATTTTAGTACACAGTATAATACCCAATATATATTTTTTAAAATAATATAAAAGATGTTTGTTCAATTAAATCGATATCAAATGTCAAGATTTAGATGTGCGTACTCCTGTGAGATGGCAACAAACTACACTACCTGAAATGTTCCATAGGCAACACTTGAAAAGCCTTTACAGGTTATCCATTTAGAGTTACATGTGAGCTCTGGCTCTAGAATTATTGCTCTCACTATGAAGTTCACAGTGATACCTATATACATGTACAGTGGGGCAAAAAAGCATTTAGTCGACCAGCAATTATGCAAGTTCTCCCACTTAAAAAGATGAGAAAGGCCTGTAATTGTCATCATAGGTATACCTCAACTATGAGAGACAAAATGTGGAAACAAATCCAGACATCACATTGTCTGATTTTTAAAAGAATTTATTTGCAAATTATGGTGGAAAAAAGTATTTGGTCAATATCAAAAGTTGATCTCAATACTTTGTTATATATCCTTTGTTGGCAATGACAGAGGTCAAACGTTTTCTGTAAGTCTTCACAAGGTTGTCACACACTGTTGCTGATATGTTGGCCCATTCCTCCATGCAGATCTCCTCTAGAGCAGAGATGTTTTGGGGCTGTCGCTGGGCAACACGGACTTTCAACTCCCTCCAAAGGTTTTCTATAGGGTTGAGATCTGGAGACTGGCTAGGCCACTCCAGAGCCTTGAAATGCTTCTTACGAAGCCACTCCTTTGTTGCCCGGGCGGTTTGTTTGGGATCATTGTCATGCTGAAAGACCCAGCCACGTTTCATCTTCAATGCCCTTGCTGATGGGAGGAGGTTTGCACTGGAGTGTGACTGTTTGAGGTTGTGGACAGGTATCTTTTATACTGATAACAAGTTCAAACAGGTGCCATTAATACAGGTAATGAGTGGAGGACAGAGGAGCCTCTTAAAGAAGAAGATACAGGTCTGTGAGAGCCAGAAATCTTGCTTGTTTGTAGGTGACTTATTTTCCACCATAATTTGCAAATAAATTCTTTCAAAAATCAGACAATGTGATTGTCTGGATTTGTTTCCACATTTTGTCTCTCATTGTTGAGGTATACCTTTGATGACAATTACAGGCCTCTGTCACCTTCTTAGGTGGGAGAACTTGCACAATTGGTGGCTGACTAAATACTTTTTTGCCCCACTGTATGATGCAATCACGGTTTACATATGCTTGTCAATCTATATGTTCTAAAGGCAGAAGGTATACACCCTCACATGGTCAGTTTGGAATCAATTCAGACATTCTCCAAAGATTGGCTATTCTGTATAATTTGTTGCTCTACTGTCTGCCAGTCTCGAATTGGATACCCCGGCTTAATTCGTCCGTAGCGCTCGAGTGCCAGCCCCAATCCCCCCTCCCATTTTTTCCCCCTTCCCCCTCTCTACCTTACCTCACACTGTACACCCTTTCTCTGTCCTATATAGGTTACTTGCATAATGATTGATTTGCGGATGTCTATATACTGATTACTTCGATTACATCTACCACTTTATTACTTACCACATATTTATGACTACATAGATGGCAGAATTGATACTCGTGTCATTTAAGATATTGGCAGAGGCTCCTTATATACTTGGTTTCATAATGTTTTTATATTGTATTTTTTACAGCTATTAAAGTATTGTGTTTACGCCCATAAGCTCGCCCTTTACAGGTGATTACAATAACTTGGTACACACCCTCTATTTGGTCCAGAGTGCACTTAAGTTCTTTTTCCTACTAAATGCACCAGCATTCTCTTTGTATCGCCTAGAATGTACCGGTGGTGGAAAGTGCATTTTTTTGTGATCTACAATTTCTCTATTAGTTATGTAAGGTTGCTCTCAGCCTCTCATAATCTAGGGACTGCTGTACAGAAAATCCTTGGAGTACTAGGATCCAAAATAATTGTGATACATAAATAGTGCGTTGTCTAACAGTGACATTCAAAAAACAGTATGTCATATGTGCATCAAAGTATAAATAAATATCCAAAGAAATCAACCTTGTAAATATATAAATCAGTATAGAATTTAACACATGCAACACTTAAACCTTAATGAGTTAATAGCTGAATGTACTTAAAGGGGTTGTAAACCCTCATGGTTTTTCACCTTAATGCATTCTATGCATTAAGGTGAAAAACCTTCTGTAGTGCTGCAGCCCCCCAGCCCCTCCGTTTTACTTACCTGAACGCTGTCATCCTCCTGCCGGGAACAAGCACACCAGATCTATCTGGTGTCTTGTGCCCTGATTGGATAGAAGCCATTGGCTTCTGCTGCTGTCAATCAAATTCAATGACGCAGTGCCAGGGTGCAGGCCGAGTCCTGCATTCTGTGTGAATGGACACAGATGCAGGACTCGGGAGTGCGCCCACACGGGTGTCCACCAAGAAGAGCCTTCTCCAACGTGACACTCGATACGGGGAGGAGCCACCAGCGCCGCTGAGGGACACCAGAAGAGGAGGACCGGGCCACTCTGTGCAAAACTAACTGCACAGTGGAGGTAAGTATGACATGTTTGTTATTTAAGAAAAAAACAAATGTTCATAAACAGGTGAGTAAAAGTCCACTAAAGTTGTCCATTCATATCCATGGTATTGCAGTGTCCTCGTGCACAACAAATGCAAAGTGTCAGTGCTCCACCACTGTGTTCTAAGCAAACTAACTGGCCGCTTACCAGAAGTTTAGATCCACAGGTGATCCTATGCGCATTTCAAGTGTACTGATAGAATGGATACCAGTTTATATTTTTGATTTCACTATAATCTTTGTTTGATTTGTTTTTACATTTTTTGTCACATAATCCCTTTTAATTTGGGTTCTGAGTGTAATAGTCACTTCACACTGTTAAATTCAATACTGATTTATATATTTACAAGGTTGATTACTTTGGATTTTTATCTTTACTTTGATGCATATATGACATACTGTTTTTTGAATGTCACTGTTAGACAGCGCACTATTTATGTTTCATAGCAGTTTTTCTATTTGGTTTTCTTGTGTAAAATTTGAGAATGCAATAAAAACAGACTAAACATAAAGGCAGAAGGTTTTTTACCTTAATGCATTTTCTGCATTAGTGTTAAAAACATTCTGCATGCAGCTCTCCCCCTTACACTTACTTGAGCCTGATCTTGATCCAGTGCTATGCACGAGAGCAGAGGCTCTCTCTGCTCTCTCCCTCTTCATTGGCTCAGAGACAGCAGCGGAAGCCATTGTTTCTTAGCTGCTGTCAATCACAGCCAGTGAGAAGGGAGCAGGGGGGCAGGGTCATATGGCACACAGAGCCAGCTTAGGAGCGGCCCACACGAGTGCCCTCATAGGAAGTGTATTGATGCGGGGGGTACTCTGTGGGGGTACTCTGCAGAGACGAGTAACCAGGAGAGCTGGAAGGGGGACCTAAAAAGAGGAGGATCTGGGTTGCCCTGTGCAAAACCATTGCACAGAGCCGGTAAGTATGACTTGTTTGTTATTTCAAAGATAAAAAAATTTGGTTTAGAATCACTTTAATGTTCAGATTCATGGATAAGTCCAATGATGACTAGTTAAATTGAAATTAAACCTTCCTAATCTTCTATTCACAGAGAACAGAGCCATCTATAATACATCATACTGCACATTTTCATGAAAAATATACGTAAATGAATTTTAGTGCACAAAATAATACCCAATTTTGCTGGTAAAATATAACAGATAATGTGTCAGGTAATTCATTACCAAACGCCAAGATTTAAAATTGCACACTCCTGTGAAAAGGCAACAAACTAAGGTACCTGAAATTGTCATAGGCCACACACAGAAGCCTTTATAGGTTATCTGTTTAGTGTTAAATGTGAGCTCTGGCTCTAGAATTATTGTTCTCACTATGAGGTTCACAGCGATACGTCACATGTATTTTTTTTATTACTTTTTTTTTTACACTTTTTTAAAATGTATTTTTTTCATACAACTTTATTGCTATTACAAGGGGTGGAAAAAACCCCTGTGATAGCTTTGGGCAGTGACAGCCAGGTACTTTTCATGGAGAAATCAGGGGTCTGTTGGATCCTTGATCCCTCCTCTGCCCTGCAAGACAGCTGATTAGATAGAGGTCTGCTTTTTACTGCACACAAACACAATATAATACACAATTTTTTTGCTAAACTATAAAAGATAATGTGTCAGGTAAATATATACCACCGGAAGACTCGATCTGCGATCCGCCACTTCCGGTGGCTATAGACAGACTGACATGAAGCCAGAAACGGCTTTGTTCCAGTCTCCTGAATGTAAACACGGAAGCAACGTCATGACGTCACTTTCTGTTTACTCGGCTGCCAATGGCGCCGGATTTTAAAAAATATACAGTATTTAGATACGCCGTTTTTGGTGATCTGAATACCTTGAAGTGCAAAGGAGGGATTGGAGGTCTTTTAGACCCCCGATCCCTCCATAAAGAGTACCTTTCACCACCTATTACTGTCACAAGGGATGTTTACATTCCTTGTGACAGCAATAAAAGTGATCAAATCTTTTTTGTAAAAAACACAATTTAATAATATAAAAATAAATAAGAAAAAAAAACATTTTTAAAGCGTCCCCGTCACCGCGAGCTCGCGCAGCAAAGAAAATGCATACGGAAGTCATGCCCGCATATGTAAACGGTGTTCAAATCACACATGTGAAGTATCACCGCAATCATCAGAGCAAGTGCAATAATTCTAGCTTTAGACCTCCTCTGTAACGCTAACCTGGTAACCGTAAAAAAAAAATTTATAGCGTCGCCTATGGAGATTTTTAGGTACCAAAGTTTGTCGCCATTCCACGAGTGCGTGCAATTATAAAGCGTGACATGTTTGGTATCTATTTACTCAGTGTGACATCATCTTTCAAATTATACAAAAAAATTGGGATAACTATACTGTTTTGTTTTTTTTAAATTCATGAAAATGTCCCTTTTCCCAAAAAAGTTGTGATTAAAACACAGCTGCACAAATACAGTGTGACATAAAATATTGCAACAATCGTCATTTTATTCTCTAGATTCTCTGCTAAAAAATATATATATATATATATATATATATATATAATGTTTGGGGGTTCTATTGTTCTCACTCTGGTGTTCACAGCGGTACCTCATTGAGTGATGCAATCACTGTTTATATATGTGTGCAAGACCTACATGCGCATTTGGGTGTGTGAACAGGGGACGGGGTAGTTTAAATTTTTTTTCATATTTTAAAAATAAACAAAAGTGAATGGGCGGCTGTAAAAATTGATAACGGGATTGGTTAACATATAAACTCTAAATAAACAATTAGAAACTGTTAGCAAAATGTAATTATTTAACAAGGTTACAAAAGGAATTCTTCTCCCTTTTAGCCTAGGTTTACACTGACAGCGGGAATGAAATCGATTTCTTTTTACCTCATGTCAGTCACTACATTGGGGGCGATTTCAGAGACATCTGTGTTGGTTTCTGCACAGATGTCTATTGAAATCACACCCCGAAGTCCCCAAAAGTAGTACAGAAACTACTTTTGGGAATCGGTGCGGCGTCGCACCGATTCAGACGGTGCCATTGCTGGCAATAGATGCCGATTTTGCATGCGATTTGACATGTCAAATCGTATGCCAAATCGCTGCAATGTGAACCAGGGCTTATGACCAGAGTCAATGCCCAATCCTAATTTTGCAACTGTGACATGTGTTCGTAAAACTGTGCATATCATCACAACTACTTGTATCCAGGTGGATTATACCGTACCTTTTTTGTGCTAGAAATTTACTTAGAACCCCCAAACATTATATATATTTTTTAGCAGAGGCCCTATAGAATAAAATGATGGGTGTTGTAATTTTTTATGTCACACAGTATTTGTGCAGCAGTTTTTCAAACTCATTTTTTTGGGGGAAATAATAAAATAATAATAATACATCATATTGTTCGTGTGAAAGATGAAGTTACGCTGATTAAATAGATACCCAATATGTCACACTTTAAAATTGCATCTGCCCGTGGAATGGTGGCAAACTATGGTGCTTAAAATTCTCCATAGGCAACGCTTTCAACGCCTTTACAGGTTACCAGTTTAGATTTACACAGGAGGTCTGGTTGCGACAATACCTCACATGTGTGGAATGATCACCCTTTACACATGCGTGTAAGCACAGTGGGATGGGAGTGCTTTAATTTTTTTTTTTAATTATTATTATTTATTTTATATAAACATTTTTTTTTATTTATTTTACATTTAGAGCTCGGGAAAGGTGGCAGAGGGAGGGGGGGCCCCCTTCTGCCACCCACAGAAGTGATTGAGTGGCTGTTTAGACCTTCTAATCACTTCTGCCACAAACAGAATCGCTAACTGAAAAAACCCATACTGGAATGAGGCCTGTAGATGCCAACATCATCCCAGTATAACTACTTTAACCCGAGGACTTCCATGGATGTCCTATAGGCAGGAAGTAGTTAGATTTAGCTGTATATTTTAGGACATTACAGTGTATCACCACCAAAAAAACTGCACAAATAATTCTCCTGTTCTTGACGATCACAGCAATACCACATGTGTGTGTGATTTGTTTTTTGTGCCCATAATAGAGCCAATAAACAATAGTATGTATTGTAAGAACACATATATGGAGCATCCAGGTTTAAAGCCCACTTCCTGGATGCCTCATATATGTGTTATGCGGTCATGAAGTGGTTAATATGGTACAATTGTCATACCTGTTGGGTCACGTCGTGGTATTTCACGATTGTTGCGCCGTTGACGCCGCGGCATCTTGATGGTACTAGATGGTATCGCAGGTGAATGAAGGTTTATCTAATAATAAATAACATAAATAATAAATAATTAGAGAAATGTAGAATAATACTACAAATAATAATACTAATACTTTCTGCTATAAAACATATCCAATAAAAAAATTTAAAAAATTGAATTTCTTCATAAATGTAGGCCAATGTGTATTCTGCTACATATTTTTGTTAAAAAAAATCCCAATAAGCGTATGTTGATTGGTTTGCACAAAAGTTATATCATCTACAAACAATAGGACATTTCTATTCATGTTTTACTAGTAATGGTGGTGATCAGCAACGTATAGTGGACTGTGATGTTGCGCCGGACATTCTGATACTGACACTTTTTGGGGACCAGTGACACTAATACTGTGATCAGTGCTAAAAATATGCACCGTCACTGTACTAATGACACTGGCTGGGAAGGGGTTAACATCAGGGGTGATCAAAGGGTTAACTGTGTGCCTCACCAGTGTTTATGTGAACTGTGTGAGGTGCTTTTACTAGGGGATAAGATGGAATGTAGCAGGGACACAAATGCCATCCCTTCCCTCTGTCAGAATGGCAATCTGCCTTGTTTACATAGGCAGATCAGAGTTCTGTCTCTCTGCCCAACGATCGGCTGGCAGACATCTAGTACCTTGCACCCGTCGATTGGCTTCCGCTGTGTATAATGAAGCGAGCTGTTGTATTTATACATGATCCAGCACACAACTGCCACCCTGTAGCAATAAAGCTAGTATAGGGCAGTCCGGAAGCGGTTAAAGGAGAAGTCCAGCCTGGACTCATTCGGTCAGATGCTGCATCCACCTAGGTAAGTATGAATATGGAATAAAAAAATTCCATACTTCTCTTTTAATATCCAAAGTAAATTCACTCATCCATACATGTCTCCATGCTTTATTTTATTGAGAAATCACTTTGAAAAACATCCTCAGCATTTTTAGCAATGACCTTCTTCAGTAAGGGCAAATGATTCATGTAGCATTTACTTCCTGGAATCCATCAGCCCTTAGTTCCGGCATGCAGGGAGGAGTGTGTGCTTAGCTGAGAAAGCCTCTCCTTCCCTCCTCCAGATGAAAGAAGAAAATACCCATGAAGACTCCTGGGAAGTATGACATAATTTTAGCCTAGGCCACAAACCAGGAAGCAACTGAAGAAATGTAAAAAAAAAAAAAAAAAGATTAAGGGCCGGTTACTGCGATGTCCGAGATCGGATGTGATAAGCACCACACTGCAGTGAAAATCACATCCGATCTCTGTGCGATGTGCATCGCATTCGGACCAAACTTGCACAGGACCCTTTTTTTGGTCCGCAGCAGAATCGGATCGCATGGGTGTTCACACCATGTGATCCGATTCCTGTGCGTGTTTGCAGATCGCACTGCGATATGCGAACTGATTTGGGGGTGTCATTAACTTTTAACTGACACTCCCAGCAGTTCGCATAGGGCAGCCGGGAGACATGCGATGCGGGTACCTGCAGTAGATTTGCAGCGTTCCCGCATTGCAGCAGTGGGAACCGGCCCCAAAACAAGTAAATATGATATATCTTCTTATCTATTTACTCATGCGAGCAGCATAAACATTTAACCACTTCAATACAGGGCACTTATACACCTTCCTGCCCAAACCAATTTTCAGCTTTCAGTGCTGTCGCAGTTTGAATGACAATTGCGCAGTCATACAACACTGTACCCAAACTAAATTGTTAACATTTTGTTCCCACAAATAGAGCTTTCTTTTGGTGGTATTTGATCACTTCTGCGGTTTTTATTTTTTGCTAAAAAATTAAAAAAGACTGAAAATTTTGAAAAAAATAAAAGTTTTGCTTTTGTTTCGGTTAAAAATTTTTGTAAATAAGTAAGTTTTCTCTTTCACTGATGGGCACTGATAAGGCGGCACTGACAGGCACTGATAAGGCGGCACCGACGGGCACTGACGATGGGCATGTGACACTGATGGGCACTGGTAGGCGGCACTGATGGGTGGCACTGATATGCAGCACTGATGGGCATTGATAGGTGGCACTGATGGGCACTCATGGGTGGCACTGATGGGCACTGAAAGGCTGCAAAGATGGGTTCTTATGGGTGGCACTGATAGGCGGCACTGATGGGCACTGATAGGCACTGATACGTGGCACTGATGTGCACTGATACGCGGCACTAATATGAGGCACTGATAGGCATCCCTGGTGGCACTGGCAGTGGTAGGCATTGTGAGTGGGCACTGATTGTCAGCTGCCTGGGCACAGATTAGTATTTCCCTGGGGGTATACCTGGTGATCCAGTGTGGATGGCCATCCTGGTGGTCCTGGTCGGCTTTCCTGGTGGTCCTGGGCGGCTCCCCTGGTGATCCTGGGTGGGATCCGAGGGGGCGCTGTGCTGATAAACAATCAGCACAGACCCCCCCTGTCAGGAGAGCAGCCAATCGGCTCTCCTCTACTCGCGTCTGTCAGAGACGTGGATCACCGTCTTTTCCTATTTACATCATTATCAGTCGTGATTGGACACAGCTGATCCTGTGGTAAAGAGTATCCGTCAGAGTGTCTTTACCTAGATCGGAGTTGCGGTGTGTCAGATTGACACACTGCATCAACGATCGCTGCGATGCGCGCCCCCGGGGGCGCGCATCGGCTTAATATCCTGAGAACGTCATATGACGCCCAGTCAGGTTATTGAAACCACTTTGCAGCCGTCATTTTGCTATATGGCGGGAGGCAAGTGGTGAAAATAGTTAATGTGATTGAGAGAGTTTAGTTGCACATTAAGACCCCTTTCACGCTGAGGCGGTTTTCAGGCATTTTAGCGATAGAAATAGCTTCTAAATAGCACCTGAAAACCACCTCCTATTAATTTCAGTGTGTCTTTTCACACTGGGGCGGTGCATTTGGGGGACGTTAGGAAAAGTCCTGCAAGCAGCATCTTTGGGGCGGTGTGGGAGCACTGTATACAGCGATCCTAAAACGACCTGCTCATTGAAATGAATGGGCAGCGCTTCCAAAGCACCTGAAAAAAGTTTCGGAAGTGCCGCAACACAGCGTTTTTAACCCCTTCTTTGGTGTTAAATGCGCCCCGCTTGCGGCCTAAAAGTGCCACTACAACTAGCAGCGCTTTAGCACTAATGCGGTCGGGGCCCCAGTGTGAAAGGGGTCTAATGTATTTATCTTTGATTGATTGACAACACCCGCTCACCACCATCACGTATAAGAGAGTGGACAGATTGGCAATCTTATATGAGAACACAGCGCACCTGGCACTATGATATGGTAATAACAGAACACAGCGCGGTGTACTGCACCTTTTATTGTATGTATGCTTTGGACTGTAAATCTAGACTTTTTTTCCTTTTTATTTTTAGTTTGAAGATTAGTACAAAACGTTGTTGTGTTTTTTTTATTGCTCACTTTGTCACATTTATGACTTATTCTGTTCCAGTTCCAGCTACCACAGCACCAGTATGCTGTCATCGACATGCTAATTCATGTTTTTTTTCATTCTTTATTTATTCCAGATATGCCAGAAAGTAAAGACATAAAACTGGTCACAAGTTACACTGATTACAGATTGTTTCACAATTGAAAACAAGATCAACAATCATGAGAGGTCAAGGGGGTAGAGAAGAGACTTTCCAGGTAATTTCAGCAAATAGAGAGGAAGCACCAGCAAAGACAGACATGCTTATGAATTGTGTCATAACACTTGACCACCATTAAGAGACGCTAATGAAATGACATTCCATTCCTTATTTTAGATGTCATTATATTACATTTTTGTGTTTCTGTGCTTCTTTATGCAATGCAGGCAGATCATGGTTGGTGCGAGGTGCTGGCAGGGAGCTGTACATAGCTTCCTGAAAACATCACCATACCCTCCCTCGGTACTGGTCCTAACAACCTTCAGCCCTGATGCAAGCAGTGTGTTGGCTCTTGAAATGAGTTATGCAAAAATACCTTGATGCACGGATGGCAATCTGGAGGAGTGGGTCTTCCTAGGCAGCCTTTAAAGAGGAAGGAAAATCCACTTTTTAACTTGTACCTATAATAAGGCTTACCTGTAGGTACAGTGAATATCTTCTAAACTTGCATTGTTTAGGAGAAATTCACATGGGATGCAGCCAGTGATGTCACCGGTGCATGCGATCTGAAGGGATGGCAAACCCTACCTAGAGCATCCATACAGCCCGCAAACCCAGAAGGGTGAAGATGGAAGCACAGGGGAGCCGTGACAGCACTGCGCTAGAGGACTCCATGCAAAGGTAAGTCTGTCATAATGTGCTAGTATCATAGGCGTGCGCACAGGGTGTGCCTGGTGTGCCTGGGCACACCCTAATCGCCTTGTGTGGTGCATATTCCCCCCTGTTTAGGCCACTGATATTTCATCCCCCAAAAAAATGTTACAAAAATAATTAAAAAAAATAAATAAATAAACAAAATTACACTGTCCACTGCCCTACTGACACCATCAGTACATATACACATGCATATGTATTTGAGCTTTGGGGTGCACACCCTAATGCAAGAGGCTGCGCACACCTATGGCTAGTATGCAGTGCATACTAGTACATAATGACTTAAACCTGTCATTTTTATATGTTTGTGGTGGTTTACTACCACTTTAATTAGCTGAAGTTTGCCTTTAATTTGTTGGTCAGGTCTAACTAAATCTGCTAGTACATCTAACACTACCCTTTTCCCAGATTGACAATGCTGTTGTCCAAAGGTGGAGATGCTCTTAAGCTGTACAAAAATTCTTTGTACATTCAATCGAAAATCGCAAAAAATAGCGCAGGAACCTTATTTTTCAAATCAGTGTGGCACCGCAAAGTAGGAGCCACAGCAATTTGAACCATTGTCGACAAGAGGCAGAGACTTTTCATGCGATTTAGAACCGCATGACAAGCAGTACCAGTGTGAATGGGGGCTTAATGATTTGTATTTCTGCCAGTCCTGAGAATTATGCCCTGTACACACGGTCGGACATTGATTGGACATTCCAACAACAAAATCCATGGATTTTTTCCGACGGATGTTGGCTCAAATTTGTCTTGCATGCACATGATCACACAAAGTTGTCGGAAAATCCGATCGTTCTGAACGTGGTGACGTAAAACATGTACATCGGGACTATAAACGGGGCAGTAGCCAATAGCTTTCGTCTCCTAATTTATTCTGAGCATGCGTGGCACTTTGTGCGTCGGATTTGTATACACATGATCGGAATTTCCGACAACGGATTTTGTTGTCGGAAAATTTTATAGCAAGCTCTCAAACTTTGTGTGTCGGAAATTCCGATGGAAAATGTGTGATGGAGCCCACACACGGTCGGAATTTCCGACAACAAGGTCCTATCACACATTTTCCGTCGGAAAGTCCGACCTTGTGTACAGGGCATTACACAGCTCTGCCACACAGCACAGCCAGGCTTGAAGTATAGTAGATCTGATTTTTCTTTGCTAACTGGATACTGAAAAGATATGCTGTAGTCTGATGAGCTTGTTTCTCTGTTACTTTGCTCTCTCCTCCCAAAACTGACTGGCTCCCTATGCTGCTTCTCCCTCCCCAATCTGAGCTCTGCTGTACAGGGACTATGAGTGGCTGATACCAGATTGAATATAGGTGTTTACACTGCTTGCATTGTAAAAAAAAAAAAACATTTAAAGATGTAGTAATGAATATCCAGCAAATTCATTTATGTATTTTAAAGTAGAGCTATAAACAAAACCTTTCATTTAGGACAGAGTAAGGGAGGGTTATAATCCCTGTGGTATTTTATTATTATTTTTTTGCCATCTGTGCCCCATTGGGGAGATTTTCCTTCACTTCATGCCCCATAGCCAAGACAGGAATTGAAAGGAAATCCCTCCAAAATGAGGGACCCCCTGGTTGTCATCAGGGTCACCAGAACTAGTGTCCTCATTGGAACATTTCCCCTCTATTACCGCTTTAAGTGTCAAGCCAAAAATGGGATTTTCTTTCACTTTCATGGGGGCAAAAACAGCAAAATTACCCCAATGGAGTTCTAATACTTCTCCACTCTATCCAAAACACAAAAAAAAAAAAAAAAAAGTTTTGTCTTTATACATTAAATCTGCCCAGAGTGCACCATTAAATTTAATATTTAGGAAGGAGTTAAAGTATAGCTAAAGCAAAAACATTTTGGTTTTGGATAGAGTGAAGAGGGATGAGAACACCTGTCTGGTATTGCTGTCTGTGCCCCTGTTAGGCTCTATTTACACCTGTGCATTCTGGAAAGGAACGCAGAAGTGTGCATTTTTGTGTATCTTGCTGTGACATGTGCAAAACATGTATTGTGCTTGCAGTGGCATTACCTTTCAATGGCACCCCAAAGGCAGACAGCATACAAGCAATTTGTGCATAGCAAAACGGGCCATAAATGTGCCAAGACACGCTGTAAAAATAAATAAAATGTGAAGCTTCTTTGACATGTTTGCCATGCATAGGGCAGCCCATTTAAGTGAATGGGCTACCCTATGTGTGTTGAGTAAAAAGACGTGAGGTGTGAATGGGGCCTTAGGGAGATTCACCCTCTCTATTTGTCCCTTTTAGGTTACCAAGCGTGAAAGTAAAAGAAAATCCCACATTTTGAGCTGTCACCAAGATAGAAATAGCGTTGAAATCTTTTCATGGGGACACTAGTTCTAGAATCCCCCCAATATGGAGTGTTTTTCTTTCACTTCCTGTTTCAGCTATTGAACAGGAAGTGAAGGGAAATCTCCCCAATTGGTAATGGCAAAATAAATCCTGACAGCCACTGCAACAATGCAAGTAACCTACTTTACTGTGCAATGTGATAATATTCATTCGCTATTGTCACACAATTGGGTGGACTAGGGGAGCAGTGCTCTGATCCACTGCTCTACTGACACCGTCCACTGCTCTACTGACACCCTCCACTGCCCTACTGACACCGTCCTCTGCCCTGCTGACACCGTCCACTGCCCTGCTGACACCGTCCACTGCCCTGCTGACACCGTCCACTGCCCTGCTGACACCGTCCACTGCCCTGCTGACACCGTCCACTGCCCTACTAACACCATCCATTGCCCTACTGACACCGTCCATTGTCCTACTGACACTGTCCACTGCCCTACTGACACCGTCCACTGCCCTACAGACACCGTCCACTGCCCTACTAACACCATCCATTGCCCTACTGACACCGTCCATTGTCCTACTGACACTGTCCACTGCCCTACTGACATCGTCCTCTGCCTTACTGACACCGTCCACCGCTCTACTGACACTGCCCACCGCCCTACTGACATTGTCCTCTGTTCTACTGACACTGTCCACTGCTCTACTGACACCATCCACTGCCCTACTGACCCATTCAATGTTCTACTGACACTGTCCACTGCTCTACTGACACCGCCCACCACCCTACTGACATCCTACTCTGCTCTACTGACGCCGTCCACTGCTCTACTGACACCGTCCACTGCCCTACTGACACCGTCCACTGCCCTACTAACACCATCCTCTGCCCTACTGACACCGCCCTCTGCCCTACTGACACCGCCCTCTGCCCTACTGACACCGCCCTCTGCCCTACTGACACCGTCCTCTGCCCTACTGACAACGTCCACTGTTCTACTGACACCACCCAATGCCATCCTGACACCGTCCACTGTTCTACTGACACCGTCCACTGTTCTACTGACACCGTCCACTGTTCTACTGACACCATCCACTGTTCTACTGACACTGTCCACTTCTCTACTGACACCATCCACTGTTCTACTGACACTTTCCACTTCTCTACTGACACCGTCCTCTGCTCTACTGGCTGACAGTGTCCACTTTTAAGGTAGGCTAGTTTCATATTTTAACTGACATTTCTTTTATTAATCGAATCACATTTTATGGGTACACGAATGGTTTAGTTTCATTTAACCATGCCCCTTTAAGTACCCCCCCACTGTTATTGCATTTTGGCCACAGCCACTGTTCACCGAAGCACACCTCATTACTACTCTCTTTGGGTAACCCAAAAGGTGTCCCAGGTATTTTACACTCCTATAGTGTATACTTCAAAAAAATTGCCGTGTGCCGTGAAAATGTTCGGGTTTGGCTTGAAGAAAAGGTGGCAACCCTAGACTGAGAGAGAGTGGAGACAAGGACTGAGAGAGGGAAGACCGGGGACTGAGAGAGAGTGGAGACAAGGACTGAGAGAGGGAAGACCGGGGACTGAGAGAGAGTGGAGAAAAGGACTGAGAGAGGGAAGACCGGGGACTGAGAGAGAGTGGAGACAAGGACTGAGAGAGGGAAGACCGGGGACTGAGAGAGAGTGGAGACAAGGACTGAGAGAGGGAAGACCGGGGACTGAGAGAGAGTGGAGAAAAGGACTGAGAGAGGGAAGACCGGGGACTGAGAGAGAGTGGAGACAAGGACTGAGAGAGGGAAGACCGGGGACTGAGAGAGAGTGGAGAAAAGGACTGAGAGAGGGAAGACCGGGGACTGAGAGAGAGTGGAGACAAGGACTGAGAGAGGGAAGACCGGGGACTGAGAGAGAGTGGAGAAAAGGACTGAGAGAGGGAATACCAGGGACTGACAGAGTGGAGACAAGGACTGAGGCTGGATTCACACCTATGCATTTTTAGTGCTTTTTGCATTTTTCAGATTTGCACTGCATTACAAGTTCCATAGGAAACCATGTTAAATAGACTGTAGTGCAAATCTGCAAAATGCAAAAAGCACTAAAAATGCATAGGTGTGAATCCAGCCTGAGAGAGGGAAGACCAGGGACTGAGAGAGAGTGGAGACAAGGACAGAGAGAGGGAAGACCGGGGACTGACATTGAGTGGAGGCAAGGACTGAGAGAAGGAAGACCGGGGACTGACAGAGACTGGAGACAAGGACAGAGAGAGGGAAGACCGGGGACTGACATTGAGTGGAGGCAAGGACTGAGAGAGGGAAGACGGGGGACTGACAGAAAGTGGAGATAAGGACTGAGTGAGGGAATATCGGGGACTGACAGAGAGTGGAGGCAAGGACTGGGAGAGGGAAGATGGGGGGAGTGACAGAAACTGGAGATAAGGACTGAGTGAGGGAATATCAGGGAATGACAGAGAGTGGAGACAAGGACTGAGAGAGGGAAGACCAGCACTTTCTATTTATAATTACTTTACCTTTCGGACACTGCACCATAAGTTTATTTGCAATTTTTGCTATACACTGGGGATATCTGGTGGTAATTTTATGTATAATAGCACTTCAGCGTTTATATTATTGCATATTTTTCACGTTCACTTTATGTTAATTAATCCTCTAGGGACATCTAGCGGTCATTCATGATATTGCACTTATTTTGCACTTTATGATGTATATGTTTTGTTAAAGAGTAGGGTGTGTTGTTCATCACATTTTTCTTACTGCACTGATTAGAGCTCAGACACAGGCTCCATTGGCTCCTGCTGCTGTCAATCACAGCCAGTGAGTAGGGCGCAGGCCTGAGACGGCTAAGGAGTGAGCATGCACAAGTGCCCCCATAGCAAGCAGCTTCCTACGGGGACATTGGCAGGGAGGAGGGGCCAGGAGTTCCGACAGGGACCTAAGAAGAGGAGGATCAGGGCTGCTCTGTGCAAAACCATTACACAAAGCAGGTAAGTGTGTATATATATTATATATATATATATATATATATATATATTTTTTTTTTTGTATAATTTTCTTAAAGGAACATTTAAGATCACTTTAAGTCTAGGTGTAATGCAGTGCAGGAAACACTGCAATCAGTTGGGATTTCCCGTATCGCATGCAAAACACACTGCCCTTGTGACCTGCTCCAGGTGAACTGTGAGTGAAGGTTTGTGTATATGGGATTGTATTTGTATTTATTTTTTTGGTTGAACTAGATGGACTTGTGTCTATTTTGAACCTGACTAACTATGTAACAATATGTCAATGTTAACGACACTGCAAACACAGTGCATTTGCTTGCACCATAATGCCATTCTGTACTATGCGATCTAGTTGTGGCACAGCTTAAAAATGGTGCATGCAGTTCTTGGTTGCAATTTGAGCCCATTTAAAATGAATGGGCTCAAATCGCACTGCACTGAATCGAATGTGAATTGCAAGAATGCATTCCATTTCACATGCGATTCACATGAGCCTAAAGACTGCAAGCATAATACAAGATATGGTTAGTAACTGCAGTCATGAGACAAGAGATGGTCAGAGATTGTGGGCATGATACAAGAGGAAGTGGAAGTTTTACAAGAGACTACTGTCAGAGACTGTGATCAGAATATAGGAGTTGTTGGAGTCTGGGAACATGATCCAAGAGACAGTAGTAGACTGGAGACACATCACATGAGACTGCTAGAAATTCCGGCTATTACAGGGAGATGGGGGACCCAAGAGTAGAGTCTGCAGGGCACTGGTTGGGCACCTAAGTTGTAAACGATTGTTTACAGCCCATGAAGCTGCCATCTTTGCCTCAGTTTGATTTGCAGTGGGTGCTGCACATGTGATCAGTTATAACAGCAGCCATTTGGTGGCTTGACAGTTTGGTTGAGAGCACAAGCAACTTTTACCTTTCTCTCTCACGGCATTCCCCAAATGTAACTGTTTTGAGAAGCTGATCGATGGGTTAAGTTCCACTTTAAAAGCTTCAGGTTAGGTTCACATATATGCATCCAATTTGCATGACAGGAGAGTGTGATCAGCTGTCAATGGAGCCGAATCACACAGGTCTGGGGTGACCGCAGTCCAGATTGCAGAAGGGTGCTGTGCATCTTTGGGTCCGGTTCAAGTGCGAAATAAGGCAAAAATTCAGAGTTGAATCGCACATGAACCGGTGAATAGACACGCACCGCGCCCCATGCTGTGAACCGCGGCCAGACGTATGTGAACCCGGCATCAAAAAGAAAAATGTTTCTGCAGCAGTTTAGCGCCCCGCCAGCATTGTACCTACAGAATGTCACACAGGGTCACTAGAGGGCGGAGGAACTGCTCACCTGTTTCTGCAGCGTCACTCCCTCATTGGCTGGATTATGGCGGTAATGCTCTCCCTCACTGGTGAAGGACAATTGTACAGTGTTTCCGCCATCGAGGGACTGACAACTCACTAATCCAACCAGAGAGGGAGCATCACCATGGAAACGGGTGAGTTATTTCTCTACAGGTTAGTCGCCTGTAGCATGCCAAGATCACAAGTATTAGGGAGACCATACATGTCACAATCTGATTGTACAATCTTCTTTTAAACTTACCAATTTTTACATCAAAGAGCACAAATGTACACAATGTATTCAGTTTGTATCCAATGCACAGGGCCTTCTATGACAGATTTGGTGGTGGATGTAAAGCAGATTGTACAGAGCTTTAGCTGGAGTTGGGCTTTAGGATTTAAAATGTGACCGTTGAATATGATATCCTGATGAGGGTCCATTACCAGCTGCATCTCTGCTGGTGTGTATACAAGGCCTATGCAGGCTCCTTCTGGACTGGTGTCTTAGAGATCAGTTATGCCCGATTATCATTCTTCCCAGGACTGGTATAGATAGTACATTGCAGGTACCCCTCATCTCCTCTATTACAGGGGATAATGAACAGTTGGTGCAGATGGCGGAGATCTGGGGAAATGAAGGTGTGGTACGGCTGCCTGTGAAGGGTTTGTCACTATCAAGATTGACAGTAAGATGTTTGTGACCTTTATTACTTTATCTTTATGTAATAAGTTGTATTTAATAAAGTCTGATACAAGATCCATCTGTATGTTCTGTGGCGGTGTAATAATAAATACATTCTTGCATGATTACTGTCTGTGAAGGTTCCTATGTATCCAGGTCATAGCATAGCTAGTAGTAGTCACATTCAACTGGACTGGTTCTGTAATGTTGAACTCCAGAACTGAAGAAGTGGGATGTAGAAGCTATAAAATGACTTCAACATTACAGAAAGTCTGGCTGAATGTGACAATCTACTACCAGCTATGCTAATAAAATATTGCTAGACAGGGTTGGTAAAGGTTGGCACACTCAGCCTGAGGACTGACAGCTGTTGGACTGTTGCCAGGGCATGTTAAGAGGCAGTGTTGCCAACCTACCAGATTGAAAATTTACTGACACAACACCCAAAATTTACTGGCTTTTCCAAAAGTTACAAAATCACACTTTTAAGCGCATATTTTAGTATTTAGGCTACAAACAAGTACATAATGCAATTAGCGATGTCATTTAAGGTAGATTTTTTATTTTATTTACAATAGTAAATACAATTCATTTACACACACCTGAAATTGACTCTCACAGTGACACTGACAGCAGCACAGATCATAGACACATCACTGATATGACACCTGAGTGATAGTCTCTCTCTATGCCAGATGGTCCCTTCTGTCCAAAAAGCACTGACAGTCCCGCTCCCAGCTAGAGAAATATTACACCAATTCACATCAGTCCCCCCTGCCCTTACAATAAGTCAGAACTTCCCGGTGAGATAACCCAGGCGAGTTCAGATTCATATCCCAACATGGCTGAGCCCATCCTTAGTCTGGACATGAGCAGAGATAGGAGGACCGGGCTATGTGACCAAGACAGGAACTTCAGTTGGGTTTTCTGTAAAGAAAAAACAAAACAAAAAAACCAGCAGATACAAATACTATATATACATATTTTAAAAATCAGTAACTTACCATGTCCAGGATCCAGAGCTTCCCGCAGCCAGTTCTTATTACTGAAATAGAACGGGAGAACAAAGGAAGCGCCACCTAAGTGCAGTATTAGAATCTGATTTTTAATGGCAAGGTATAAGGAAGATACAGGCTCATCTGTATAAATAGTCCCGAGGGCTCCTCGAGTCCGGAAAGGGTTCCTGGTGCGTGGTATGTTAGTGGCAAGTCCATAGCACGTCCTGTGGCCACAGGAGAAGATCCGGAATCAGCGTGGAACGCACGGAAGTGACATCACAGAATCACACACGGAGGAGTTAGTCACAGGAAAGGAAAAGAGACTGGCAGGCTACGCACTCGGAGCTTCAGCTCCTTCTATTGGCCTGGAATGTATAGGCTGAATGGTGCTATTTATATGTCCGTGCTGTGGGACAACAAATCACTGGACTGGTCTCTGAACAGCCACAAATCTTCTCTAAGTGATTACAATGTGGTTAATGCGTCCTGATAAATTTGACATGGATTGTGGCATAAGCTTATACATATAACGTGATTAGAAAATTAAATGATGGAAACATAATATTTGATTGGGTAAGAAAATATATGACAAGTAAATATATGTATAATATAATATAAATATACACACACACGAAAACAACCAGTAAAAACTCACTTTTAAAATGTTATGAATATATAGATAAAAATAATAATAAAAATGACACCCTATCGTTCAACCACAAGGACAGAGTGATAGATAAGGGGCTAAAATTGTAAGGTTGATGTGTCATGAGAATTAATCGCAAAAGGGCGGAGCCCATGCATATATTAAGAGAGACACACTTAGGTGTATGTGTGTGTGTATGTGTGTATATATATATATATATATATATATATATATATATATATATATATATATATATATATATATATATATATATGTGAGATATGAGGAAGTGGGAAGGGGGTACCTGTCCAAAAAGGTACTGGCTCCCTGAAATTAAAAAAATAAAAACACATTTCAAAGTGTTTAGGGAGGTGGACTTTAAAGTGAAAGTCTGCTTTAAAACGTCATTCCGGGATCAATGTCACCCGGCCACCTACCACCATCTATGTGATTGTTGAAAAAACAAAACAAAAAAAAAAAAACATCTAAATACCCATTTTTACATAATAGGCCACAGCCCAGAGTCTTCTCCTATTCCTATTCTGCTTGGTGTCCTTTGATGGGCAGTGATATGGACAATCCCTACAGTATGACTATCGGCTGGGTCCTCTCAGGAGTTAGAAGACAACCAAGATCATGAGAGGGGGAAGGTAGGGGATTGGAGAGCACAGGGCACCATGGCAATGCTGGATTAGTGGTCCTGCACACAACTGGTAGCAATAAGGGACCTGGATGAGTCAGTTTGGGAAGGGGGTGGGGTGGGGGGTAAAAAGGTTATTTTACTCCTGAGTGGGGCTTCAATATAACATTCTGAAGATAGAAAGCAGCATAGATAATAATAACGCCACCCCAATTCCAAAAAGTTGGGAAACTGTGTAAAATCTACATTAAAAAGAAGCAATGATTTGCTAATATGTGTAATGAAAAACTAATCCTGAGCTGCCTCAGCGTGTTCCACACCAACCAGATTAATTTTTATAACATGTTGTAGTGCTACTTTTTAGTACCTACAACTTCTATTAAAATAATAATGACAAAATATTACATACACTATAATACATATATATATATATATATATATATATATATGTGAATAATGAAAAGGGGGCTCAAGGGGGATTTAGACCTAGAATTCTTGGGTCTGTAAGAGAGGTGAGCGGTGAATTCTCACAGTGGTGGAGAGTGAGGTGTGACACAGACATTGGGATCTAGTATACACCGATCTACGCTCAGTTGTTGTGTGAAGTGTTCCATCCACAAGCAACATCCAACAACATTCCTTGTGATAGCATGGGCAGTGACAGGTACTCTTTACTGAGACATCTATTAGACCCCAGATCTCTCTTCAGCCCTCAAAGTGGTAGTAAACTCTGAATTTTGATTTCTACCTACAGGTAAGCTTATAATGAAGCTTACCTGTAGGTAAAATGAATATCTAGATATTCTAGCAAACATCAGGTGGTGACATCACCAGCGCATGCACTCTGAAGGAACAGCATACCGGTGCCCTTCCTTCAGAGCTGTGTGCCATAGCCGAGACTCCCGCACATGTGCGCAGGAACGATGTCTTTGCGGCTCGTGAACACGGAAGGAAGACCCGGTGAAGATGGAAGCCTCTACAGTGATGACAGCACATCGCTGGAGGGCTTTGTTTCAAGGTAAGCCTTTCATAAAGTGCTAGTATGTGGTGCACACTAGCACATTATGATATTGCTTTGCAGGAGGAAACTTTTTTTTTTTTCAAAAAGTTTACTAACGTTTTGAAAGCATCTGATCACACCAAGATCAGTTTAATTTAATGCTTTCCCAAGCCAGTAATAACCTGTTTGCATCCGGCAAAACCGGAAATGAAAAAATACTTGTTGCTTCTGGTTTCTTAGACCAGCCTTTCTCAATCGGGGTGCCGTGGCATCCTGGTTGAAAAAGGACATCGTAACTCCCACTCAGCACAGCAGGAGCTGGGTCGGCACAGTACAGTGAAGAGTACAGAGAAGCTCTCTGCCTCTCCCTACAGGACATTACCGGTGTGAGTGCACCAAAATTGTTGGTCTTTTTTTTGTTTATAGCGCAAAAAATAAAAACCGCAGAGATGATCAAAGACCACTAAAAGAAAGCTCTATTTGTGGGGGGGGGGGGGGACATACATGTTAGGTACAGTGTTGCATGACCGCGCAAATGTCAGTTAAAGTGACGCTATGCCGTATCGCAAAAAATGGCCTGGTCATGAAGGGGGGTAAACCTTCCAGAGCTGAAGTGGTTAAAGTTCACATTTTCAAAAATGAACTAACACTCTACACCTCCCCCGATCCCCACTGTACTTACCCTTGTGGGTGCTGAGCTGTCAGTGCCCGCACAGCTGGTGTAGTGGTCCATAGATATGAAATCCCAGCTCTTCTCCCTCTTCTTTCTGTAGGACTTCCAGGATGGATTAGAGCAGTTTTTATCCATCAGAATGGCTCTGATCTATCCAGGAAGCCTACAGAAAGAAGAGGGAGAAGAGCAGGGATTTCAAACCTCTGGATCGCTACACCAGCTGCGTGGGCACTGACAGCTCATTTATTTCTAGTTTTGCATGGCGTGTGGAAGGGTTAGAAGTGACCCCTGTAAGGTTTCTGATGCAGTCTCTTTCACCCTCACAATAGGTCACCATGACCATTGTCTCTGCAACAGAAAATGATGGGTTGTCACCGGAAATAGAGTTGAGGGGAAATATTTTGATAGGACACCTATGACACTTCTCTCAATGTGGAGATTTTCTTTCACTTCCTGTTGGGTCTCCATGACAGGAAGTGAAAAGAAATCTCCCTATTGGGACACAGCAGATAATAACTGACTGAGGAATGAACTATTTTGCATTAACCATTTGGCGACTGGTTCATTGTAGCTTTACTGCTACAGGGCGGCTGCTCTCCTGGTTAAGGGGTGTGCACACTGCTTCTGCTGTGATTAGGTCACAGCAGAAGCCAATCAGTGGGTGCCGGCCAAAGGATGAACGACAGCACCCACTGATCGGAGAGGCGACACACTGGATGGAGCTCTATCTATGTAAACAAAGCAGAGCTCTGTCCTGTCAGCAAGGATTTGCTGAATTTTGTTTTCAGGGAATAAGATCCAGCACATTCCTTAGTGAAAGCAGCACATTGTACAAACACTGGTCAGGTACACATTTAACCCTTTAATCGCCCTAGATCTTTAACCCCTTCCCAGACAGTATCATTAGTACAGTGACAGTGCATCTTATTATTACTGTATTAGTGTCACTGGTTCCCACAAAGTGCCAAACGTGTCAGTTAGTATGCGATTGTCTGCTGCAATATTGCAGTCCCATAGTAGGTTGCTGATCGCCACCATTACTAGTATAAAAACAATATATACAAATTCCAGTGTATATATACCATGGTTTGTAGATGCGATAACATTCAAGCAAACCAAACAATATACGCTTATTGTGATTTTATTTTTTACAAAAAACATGTAGCAGAATACATATTTGCCTAAACTTATAAAGAAATACATCTTGTAAAATAAAAAATTTTAAAAAATCGTGTTTCAGAAAGTAAAAGATTTTTATTTTAAGGTTTTTCTGTTAATAGCGCAAAAACTAAAAGACACAGAGGAGATCAAATACCACCAAAAGAAAGCTCTCTTTTTTGGGGAAAATAAAGACATAACGTTTATGTACAGCGTTGCATGACCACGCAATTGTCAGGTAATGTAACGCAGTGCTGTATTGCAAAAACGGCCTGATCATGAAGGGGGGTAAATCTTCCGGTGGGTAAGTGGCTAATTGCAGTGTCTGTGCTGGGACATGCAGGGAAAACACTACAGGGGTGCGGATGCTGCACATGGAAGGAATGTGTTTTCCTGCACTCATGTCTTCTAATAGCATTGTGCCTCATTCACACAGGCCTGACAGATGTGCCCAGCATGTCATTGTGTGTGTAGCTGTACATAGTGTGTGCTGTACTGCCCATCGTCATTTCTCTCTGCTGTTCAGCATTGTACAAAAAATAAAGAGTGCGTCCGAGTCCGTATTTGGGCGGTAAGTAACGCTGTACACATGTATAGGTTTGTAAAAAGCTTTACAAATGTATGAGATTACAGGACTCATGAAGAGGAAGGCCCGGCACCAGGATAAAGCTGGACAGCCAACCTAGGGTGCCAGGATAGAGGGGGCAGTAAAATGCACCTTCACCTGTGTGGGTTAGAATCCTTCCACCGGCCCTGATCTCCATCCAGCGCTGTGCCTGAGGTCAGAGGCTCTCTCCCTTCTCATTGGCTCAGACACAGCACTGGGAGCAATTGGCTCCTGCTGCTGTCACTCACAGCCAGTAAGGGGGAGGGGGGGGGGGCGAAGCTGTGCTCTGTATGTCTAATGGACACACAGAGCAGGGCTTGGCATTGAGCAAAAATGAGTGTCCCCACAGCAAGCGGAGAAGAGGAGGAGCCAGGAGTGCTGGAGGGGGACTCGAGAGAAGGAGGATTAGGGCTGCTTTGTGCAAAACCATTACACAAAGCAAAGTATAACATGTTTGTTATTTCCCCCCCAAAAAATGTTACCTTTGGTATCGCCTTAAATCAGGTGAACCCATCGGAGGGCCTCCTTAAACACACACAAAACGTGCGTCCTCTCTTAGGTCTCCCTCCTCTGAGACAAGAGCCATGTGACGCAGTAGCTAAAGGGGCGGGACAATCGTCATCGAGTAGGCGGGCGCACTTAGATTGGACGCGTGGACTTGTTGACATTGGGTTGCTAGGTAACCGGCACGCTATGCCTGAGGGGCCGCGCGGCACTGAGTGGCCTGTGATTGGACAGTACAGCCGGCCTTTGTAGTCCGTCAGATACTAATGGGCGGGACTTAAAATTTGACAGCTGGGATGCTCCTTGAGCCCGCGCCGCCCATTCAATGTATTGAGTGGCCGTGGAGAGAAGCTGGAGAGGAGAGCCCACCCTCTCCCCACCACGGTAAACACCTGGCATCTGTAACCATGACAACAGCATGGGGGCGTCTCTGACTCTTACACGACTCCGCTCCTGAGACGTCTATTGGCACCTTTATCACAACACCGACGTAAAATTAAATTCAGGCTCCGCAGCGTCAGGATTGGAGAAGGGCTGTGGGTGGGAGTTGAAATCTAGGATGAGAGGGCACAGCCGGTGTCTTATCGAATTCAGTCCCCTATCATATAGTGTCCTCCCTGTACTGCGCAGGCGCAGTACGGAGGACAAAAGAGACTCCGAAAGTCTCCGAAGTTCAACAGCTGATCGTCAGCTGTACACGGCGCCTGCGCATTTATTCTTACCCTATGTCCAGGATCATTCCCTACTATCCAAGTGGACATAGAGTTAGAATAAATATTTGCCGAGCGCAGCGAGGCCGTGCCCGAAGCGTGGCGAGCGAAGCGAGCCCGCGAGGGGCCCTCTTACACTGCCATCGCTAACAGGTGCCCGAGCGCCGTGTACAGCTGATGGTCAGCTGATCAACTTCGGGCATTTTCGGCATCTCCTGCTCCTCCGTACTGCGCAGGCGCTGCGCCTGCGCAGTACGAGGCGGACACTATCTGATACGAGGACACTATATGGCAGAACACCGGCCTAGATCCGCCCATGATAAGTTTCCTTCTGTCCACTATTAAATATGTCCGCCGCGGCTTCAGTAAATCCCCGCCCCCTATCTCTCTAAATCCCCTAGTACAATCTCCGCCCTCTTACCAGCCAAAGGCGTTCCTTTAGGGAGACATCAAGGTGGGCGTGACAGAGAACTGGCGAATCAGTCTGTTCCTCTAACTGGCTGGACGCAGACTGCACCTCCCTCAGAGTGACGCACTAAGGTAACGTCCTCTCGCCGCGCGCTCGCACCTGATTGGCGCTTTTGTAGTCCGTCAGATACTAATGGGCGGGACTTAAAATTTGACAGCTGGGATGCTCCTTGAGCCCGCGCCGCCCATTCAATGTATTGAGTGGCCGTGCAGAGAAGCTGGAGAGGAGAGCCCACCCCCTCCCACCACGGTAAACACCTGGCATCTGTAACCATGACAACAGCATGGGGGCGTCTCTAACTCTTACACGACTCCGCTCCTGAGACGTCTATTGGCACCTTTATCACAACACCGACGTAAAATTAAATTCAGCCTCCGCAGCGTCAGGATTGGAGAAGGGTTGTGGGTGGGAGGTGCCATTGAAATCTGGGATGAGGGGGCACAGCCGGCCTAGATCCGCCCATGATAAGTTTCCTTCAATCCAATACTAAAAATGTCAGCCGCGGCTTCAGTAAATCCCCGCCCCCTATCTCTCTAAATCCCCTAGTACAATCTCCGCCCTCTTACCAATCAAAGGCGTTCCTTTAGGGAGACATCAAGGTGGGCGTGACAGAGAACTGGCGAATCATTCTGTTCCTCTAACTGGCTGGACGCAGACTGCACCTCCCTCAGAGTGACGCACTAAGGTAACGTCCTCTCGCCGCGCGCTCGCACCTGATTGGCAGTCTCTGCTGCAGGCTCCGCCCTTCATTTCTGCTGTCTTTCAGCTCGCGGCCCCGCCTCTCACCAGCAGGCGTGGCCTGTGTTCTCCCGGCCCCTGACTCCTCCCCTACGATCTCTGGCTGTGCATCTTATTGATAACATGCTGCTGGATCAGCTTTTGTCAGCCGACCAGCCTGGTAGAGTGAAGGGGGAGGAGCCAGGGGAGGTCTAGGGAGACCCCACCTTGGGATAGTGACCTGGAGACTTGTGAAGGGAGCCGGAGCGTACATGGAACATGGAACATGGAACATAGAGTCCAAAGCTGACATTGAGAGAGTGCAAGTGAGTAACTTCGATCCCAACCCACACCAACATCTGCCAGTGATCCACTCCCCCCATCATCTGCCAGTGATCCCACCCCCCCAGCATCTGCCAGTGATCCCCCCACCCCCCAGCATCTGCCAGTGATCCCCCCACCCCCCATCATCTGCCAGTGATCCCACCCACCACCCCCCCCATCATCTGCCAGTGATCCCCCCCCCACCCCCCCCCATCATCTGCCAGTGATCCACCCCCCCCCCAGCATCTGCCAGTGATTCCACCTACCACCCCCCCAGCATCTGCCAGGGATCCCACCCACCACCCCCACAACATCAGCCAGGGATCCCACCCCCCCCCCCCCCAGCATCTGCCAGTGATCCCAACCACCCCCCCCCCCCAGCATCTGCCAGTGATCCCAACCACCCCCCCCAGCATCTGCCAGTGATCCCAATCACCCCCCCCCCCCCCTCATCTACCAGTGATCCCCACCACCCCCCAGCATCTGCCAGTGATCCCAACCACCCCCCCAGCATCTGCCAGTGATCCCAACCACCCCCCCAGCATCTGCCAGTGATCCCAACCCCCCCCCCGCATCTACCAGTGATCCCCACCACCCCCCCAGCATCTGCCAGTGATCCCAACCACCCCCCCCAGCATCTGCCAGGGATCCCACCCACCCCCCCCCAGCATCTGCCAGGGATCCCACCCACCCCCCCCCCAGCATCTGCCAGGGATCCCACCCACCACCCCCCCAGCATCTGCCAGGGATCCCACCCACCACCCCCACAACATCAGCCAGGGATCCCACCCCCCCCCCCAGCATCTGCCAGTGATCCCAACCACCCCCCCCCCCAGCATCTGCCAGTGATCCCAACCACCCCCCCCAGCATCTGCCAGTGATTCCAACCCCCCCCCCAGCATCTGAAAGTGATCCCAACCCCCCTCCCCAGCATTTGCCAGTGATCCTAACCCCTCCTCCCCAGCATTTGCCAGTGATCCTAACCCCTCCTCCCCAGCATCTGCCAGTGATCCTAACCCCCCCTCCAAGATCTGAAAGTGATCCCACCCACCCCTCCCCAGCATCTCCCAGTGATCCCAACCACCCCCCTCCCTCCCCAGCATCTGCCAGTGATCCCAACCACCCCCTCACTCCCCAGCATCTGCCAGTGATCCCAACCACCCCCTCACTCCCCAGCATCTGCCAGTGATCCCAACCACCCCCTCACTCCCCAGCATCTGCCAGTGATCCCAACCACCCCCTCACTCCCCAGCATCTGCCAGTGATCCCAACCACCCCCTCACTCCCCAGCATCTGCCAGTGATCCCAACCACCCCCTCACTCCCCAGCATCTGCCAGTGATCCCAACCACCCCCTCACTCCCCAGCATCTGCCAGTGATCCCAACCACCCCCCCCCCCCCAGCATCTGCCAGTGATCCCAACCACCCCCCCCCCCAGCATCTGCCAGTGATCCCAACCACCCCCCCCCAGCATCTGCCAGTGATCCCAACCACCCCCCCAGCATCTGCCAGTGATCCCAACCACCCCCCCCCCAGCATCTGCCAGTGATCCCAACCACCCCCCCCAGCATCTGCCAGTGATCCCAACCACCCCCACCCCAGCATCTGCCAGTGATCCCAACCACCCACCCCCCCCAGCATCTGCCAGTGATCCCAACCACCCCCCCCCCCCAGCATCTGCCAGTGATCCCAACCACCCCCCCCCAGCATCTGCCAGTGATCCCAACCACCCCCCCCCCAGCATCTGCCAGTGATCCCAACCACCCCCCCCCCAGCATCTGCCAGTGATCCCAACCACCCCCCCCCAGCATCTGCCAGTGATCCCAACCACCCCCCCCCAGCATCTGCCAGTGATCCCAACCCCCCCCCCAGCATCTGCCAGTGATCCCAACCACCCCCCCCCCCCAGCATCTGCCAGTGATCCCAACCACCACCCCCCAGCATCTGCCAGTGATCCCAACCACCCCCCCCAGCATCTGCCAGTGATCCCAACCACCCCCCCCCAGCATCTGCCAGTGATCCCAACCACCCCCCCCCCAGCATCTGCCAGTGATCCCAACCACCCCCCCCCGCATCTGCCACTGATCCCAACCACCCCCCCAGCATCTGGCAGTGATCCCAACCACCGCCCCCAGCATCTGGCAGTGATCCCAACCACCCCCCTCCCAGCATCTGGCAGTGATCCCAACCACCCCCCTCCCAGCATCTGGCAGTGATCCCAACCACCCCCCTCCCAGCATCTGGCAGTGATCCCAACCACCCCCCTCCCAGCATCTGGCAGTGATCCCAACCACCCCCCTCCCAGCATCTGGCAGTGATCCCAACCACCCCCCTCCCAGCATCTGGCAGTGATCCCAACCACCCCCCTCCCAGCATCTGGCAGTGATCCCAACCACCCCCCTCCCAGCATCTGGCAGTGATCCCAACCACCCCCCTCCCAGCATCTGGCAGTGATCCCAACCACCCCCCCCCAGCATCTGCCAGTGATCCCAACTCCCCCCAGCATCTGCCAGTGATCCCAACCCCCCCCCCCAGCATCTGCCAGTGATCCCAACCCCCCCCCAGCATCTGTCAGTGATCCCAACCACCACCCCCTAGCATCTGCCAGTGATCCCAACCCCCCCCCCCAGCATCTGCCAGTAGTCCCAACCACCCCCAAGCATCGGCCAGTGATCCCAACCACCCCTCCCCCCAGCATCTGAAAGTGATCCCACCCACCACCCAGCATCTGCCAGTGATCTCCACCCCCCCACCCCCTCCCCAGCATCTGCCAGTGACCCCACCCACCCCCCCCAGCATCTGCCAGTGACCCCACCCACCCCCCCCAGCATCTGCCAGTGATTCCCCCCCCAGCATCTGCCAGTGATTCCCCCCCCAGCATCTGCCAGTGATTCCCCCCCCCCCCAGCATCTGCCAGTGATTTCCCCCCCCCCAGCATCTGCCAGTGATTCCCCCCCCCCCAGCATCTGCCAGTGATTCCCCCCCCCCCAGCATCTGCCAGTGATTCCCCCCCCCCAGCATCTGCCAGTGATTCCCCCCCCCAGCATCTGCCAGTGATTCCCCCCCCCCAGCATCTGCCAGTGTTTCCACCACCCCCAGCATCTGCCAGTGTTTCCACCACCCCCAGCATCTGCCAGTGTTTCCACCCCCCCACAGCATCTGCCAGTGTTTCCACCCCCCCACAGCATCTGCCAGTGATACCACCCCCCCCACAGCATCTGCCAGTGATCCCACCCACCACCCCCCCCACAGCATCTGCCAGTGATCCCACCTACCACCCCCCACAGCATCTGCCAGTGTTTCCACAACCCCAAACATCTGCCAGTGTTTCCAACACCCCCAGCATCTGCCAGTGATCCGACCCCCCCCCCCCCAGCATCTGCCAGGGATTCCACCCACCACCCCCCCAGCATCTTCCAGTGACCCCCCCCAGCATCTTCCAGTGACCCCCCCCAGCATCTTCCAGTGACCCCCCCCAGCATCTTCCAGTGACCCCCCCCAGCATCTTCCAGTGACCCCCCCAGCATCTTCCAGTGACCCCCCCCCAGCATCTTCCAGTGACCCCCCCGCCCCCCAGCATCTGCCAGTGACCCCCCCCAGCATGTGCCAGTGACCCCCCCCAGCATCTGCCAGTGACCCCCCCCCAGCATCTGCCAGTGACCCCCCCAGCATCTGCCAGTGACCCCCCCAGCATCTGCCAGTGACCCCCCCATCATCTGCCAGTGACCCCCCCCAGCATCTGCCAGTGACCCCCCCCCCAGCATCTGCCAGTGACCCCCCCCGGCATCTGCCAGTGACCCCCCCCCCGGCATCTGCCAGTGACCCCCCCCCCAGCATCTGCCAGTGACCCCCCCCCAGCATCTGCCAGTGACCCCCCCCCAGCATCTGCCAGTGACCCCCCCCCAGCATCTGCCAGTGACCCCCCCCAGCATCTGCCAGTGACCCCCCCCAGCATCTGCCAGTGACCCCCCCCAGCATCTGCCAGTGACCCCCCCCCAGCATCTGCCAGTGACCCCCCCCCCAGCATCTGCCAGTGACCCCCCCCCCCAGCATCTGCCAGTGACCCCCCCCCCCCCAGCATCTGCCAGTGACCCCCCCCCCAGCATCTGCCAGTGACCCCCCCCCAGCATCTGCCAGTGACCCCCCCCCCCCAGCATCTGCCAGTGATCCCTCCCCCCCCCAGCATCCCAAAATCTGCCAGCGAGCCCCCCCCCAGCATCTGCCAGTGATTCCACCTACCACCCCCCCAGCATCTGCCAGTGATTCCACCTACCACCCCCCCAGCATCTGCCAGTGATTCCACCTACCACCCCCCCAGCATCTGCCAGTGATTCCACCTACCACCCCCCCAGCATCTGCCAGTGATTCCACCTACCACCCCCCCAGCATCTGCCAGTGATCCCAACCACCCCCCCAGCATCTGCCAGTGATCCCAACCACCCCCCCAGCATCGGCCAGTGATCCCAACCACCCCTCCCCCCAGCATCTGAAAGTGATCCCAACCCTCCTCCCCAGCATCTGCCAGTGATCCCACCCACCACCCAGCATCTGCCAGTCATCTCCACCCACCCCACCCCCTCCCCAGCATCTGCCAGTGACCCCCCCCCCCAGCATCTGCCAGTGATCCCCCCCACCCCCCCAGCATCTGCCAGTGATCCCCCCCAGCATCTGCCAGTGATCCCCCCCACCCTCCCCAGCATCTGCCAGTGATCCCCCCCACCCCCTCAGCATCTGCCAGTGATCCCCCCCACCCCCCCCCAGCATCTGCCAGTGTTTCCACCCCTCCACAGCATCTGCCAGTGATCCCACCCACCACCCTCCACAGCATCTGCCAGTGTTTCCACCACCCCAAACATCTGCCAGTGTTTCTACCACCCCCAGCATCTGCCAGTGACCCCCCCCCAGCATCTGCCAGTGACCCCCCCCCCAGCATCTTTCAGTGACCACCCCCCCAGCATCTGCCAGTGATCCCAACCACCCCCAAGCATCGGCCAGTGATCCCAACCACCCCTCCCCCCAGCATCTGAAAGTGATCCCAACCCTCCTCCCCAGCATCTGCCAGTGACCCCCCCCCCCCCAGCATCTGCCAGTGATCCCCCCCCACCCCCCCAGCATCTGCCAGTGATCCCCCCCCACCCCCCCAGCATCTGCCAGTGATCCCCCCCACCCCCCCCAGCATCTGCCAGTGATCCCCCCACCCCCCCCCAGCATCTGCCAGTGATCCCCCCACCCCCCCCCAGCATCTGCCAGTGATCCCCCCCCACCCCCCCCCCCCAGCATCTGCCAGTGTTTCCACCCCCCCACAGCATCTGCCAGTGATCCCACCCACCACCCTCCACAGCATCTGCCAGTGTTTCCACCACCCCAAACATCTGCCAGTGTTTCTACCACCCCCAGCATCTTTCAGTGACCCCCCCCCCCCAGCATCTTTCAGTGACCCCCCCCCCCCAGCATCTGCCAGTGTTTCCACCACCCCCAGCATCTGCCAGTGATCCCCCCCCCCAGCATCCCAGAATCTGCCAGTGAGCCCCCCCCCCCAGCATCTTCCAGTGATTCCACCTACCACCCCCCCCCCCCAGCATCTGACAGAGATCCCAACTACCACCCCCCCCCCCAGCATCTGACAGTGATCGCACCCACCCTTCCCCAGCATCTGACAGTGATCCCAACCACCCCCCCCCAGCATCTGCCAGTGATCCCACCCACCCCCCTCCCCAGCATCTGCCAATTATCCCACCCCCAGCATCCAGGCTCTACCAGTGATCCCAACTTCCCCCCTAGCATCTGAAAGTGATCCCACCCCACCCCCCCAGCATCTGCCAGTGATCCCAACCTCCCTCTCCAGCATCTGCCAGTGATCTGACCCCCCCCTCCCGCAGAATCTGCCAGGGATCCCACCCACCCCCCAGCATTTACCAGGGATCCCAACCACCCCCCCCCATCATCTGCCAGTGATCCCAACCACCCCCCTCCCCAGCATCTGAAAGTGATCCCGACCCCCCCCCCCCCAGCATCTGCCAGTGATCCAACCCCCCCTCCCCAGCATCTGAAAGTGATCCCAACCCCCCCAGCATCTGCCAGTGATCTACCCCCCCCCAGCATCTGCCAGGGATCCCACCCCCCCCACCATCATCTGTCATTGATCCCACCCAACATCTGCCAGTGATCCCACCACCACCAACCCCCCCCCCTCCAGCATTTGAAAGTGATCCCACGCATCCCTCCTCAGCATCTGACAGTGATTCCCCCCCCAGCATTTGACAGTGATCCACCCACCCCCCAGCATCTGCCAGTGGTCCCACCCACCCCCAGCATCTGAAAGTGATCACACCCACCCCCCCAGCATCTGCTAGTGATCGAAACCCCCCCAACATCTGCCAGTGATCCCACCCCCCCAGCATCAAAGTGATCCCAACCACCCCCCCAGCATCTGCCAGTGATTCCAACCACCACCCCCCCAGCATCTGAAAGTGATCCCATCCCTCCTCCCCAGCATCTGCCAGGGTTTCCCCCCACCTTCCCCCCAGCATCTGCCAGGGATCCCCCCCCACCTCCCCCCCAGCATCTGCCAGGGATCCCCCCCCACCTCCCCCCCAGCATCTGCCAGGGATCCCACCTCCCCCCCAGCATCTGCCTGTGATCCCAACCACCCCCCCAGCATCTGCCTGTGATCCCAACCACCCCCCCCAGCATCTGCCTGTGATCCCAACCACCCCCCCCAGCATCTGCCAGTGACCCCCCCCCCCCAGCATCTGCCAGTGACCCCCCCCCCCAGCATCTGCCAGTGACCCCCCCCCAGCATCTGCCAGTGACCCCCCCCCCCCAGCATCTGCCAGTGACCCCCCCCCCCAGCATCTGCCAGTGACCCCCCCCCCCAGCATCTGCCAGTGACCCCCCCCCCCCCCCAGCATCTGCCAGGGATCCCCCCCCACCTCCCCCCCAGCATCTGCCAGGGATCCCACCTCCCCCCCAGCATCTGCCAGGGATCCCACCTCCCCCCCAGCATCTGCCTGTGATCCCAACCACCCCCCCAGCATCTGCCTGTGATCCCAACCACCCCCCCCAGCATCTGCCTGTGATCCCAACCACCCCCCCCAGCATCTGCCAGTGATCCCAACCGCCCCCCCCTGCATCTGCCAGTGATCCAAACCGCCCCCCCTGCATCTGCCAGTGATCCAAACCGCCCCCCCTGCATCTGCCAGTGATCCAAACCGCCCCCCCCTGCATCTGCCAGTGATCCAAACCGCCCCCCCCCTGCATCTGCCAGTGATCCAAACCGCCCCCCCCTGCATCTGCCAGTGATCCAAACCGCCCCCCCTGCATCTGCCAGTGATCCAAACCGCCCCCCCCTGCATCTGCCAGTGATCCAAACCGCCCCCCCCTGCATCTGCCAGTGATCCAAACCGCCCCCCCTGCATCTGCCAGTGATCCAAACCGCCCCCCCCTGCATCTGCCAGTGATCCAAACCGCCCCCCCCTGCATCTGCCAGTGATCCAAACCGCCCCCCCCTGCATCTGCCAGTGATCCAAACCGCCCCCCCCTGCATCTGCCAGTGATCCAAACCGCCCCCCCCTGCATCTGCCAGTGATCCAAACCGCCCCCCCCTGCATCTGCCAGTGATCCAAACCGCCCCCCCCTGCATCTGCCAGTGATCCAAACCGCCCCCCCCTGCATCTGCCAGTGATCCAAACCGCCCCCCCTGCATCTGCCAGTGATCCAAACCGCCCCCCCCCTGCATCTGCCAGTGATCCAAACCGCCCCCCCCTGCATCTGCCAGTGATCCAAACCGCCCCCCCCTGCATCTGCCAGTGATCCAAACCGCCCCCCCCTGCATCTGCCAGTGATCCAAACCGCCCCCCCCTGCATCTGCCAGTGATCCCAAACCACCCCCCCTGCATCTGCCAGTAAACCCAACCACCCCCCCAGCATCTGCCAGTGATCCCAAACCCCCTCCCCAGCATCTGCCAGTGATCCCAAACCCCCTCCCCAGCATCTGCCAGTGATCCCAAACCCCCTCCCCAGCATCTGCCAGTGATCCCAAACCCCCTCCCCAGCATCTGCCAGTGATCCCAAACCCCCTCCCCAGCATCTGCCAGTGATCCCAAACCCCCTCCCCAGCATCTGCCAGTGATCCCAAACCCCCTCCCCAGCATCTGCCAGTGATCCCAAACCCCCTCCCCAGCATCTGCCAGTGATCCCAAACCCCCTCCCCAGCATCTGCCAGTGATCCCAACCCCCCCCCCCAGCATTTGAAAGTGATCCTACGCATCCCACCCATCCCTCCCCAGCATCTGAAAGTGATCCCAACCCCCCTCCCCAGCATCTGACAGTGATCTGACCCCCCCAAGCATCTGCCAGTGATCCCACCCCCCCCCCCAACATCTGCCAGTGATCCCAACCCCCCCCCCCAGCATTTGAAAGTGATCCTACACATCCCACCCCTCCCCAGCATCTGACAGTGATCCAACTACCCCCCCAGCATCTGCCAGTGATCCTCCCCCCAGCATCTGCCAGTGATGCCAGCCCCCCCCCCAGCATCTGCCAGTGATGCCAGCCCCCCCCCCCAGCATCTGCCAGTGATGCCAGCCCCCCCCCCCAGCATCTGCCAGTGATGCCAGCCCCCCCCCCCCAGCATCTGCCAGTGATGCCAGCCCCCCCCCCCCCAGCATCTGCCAGTGATGCCAGCCCCCCCCCCCAGCATCTGCCAGTGATGCCAGCCCCCCCCCAGCATCTGCCAGTGATGCCAGCCCCCCCCCCCCAGCATCTGCCAGTGATGTCAGCCCCCCCCCCAGCATCTGCCAGTGATGCCAGCCCCCCCCCCAGCATCTGCCAGTGATGCCAGCCCCCCCCCCCAGCATCTGCCAGTGATGCCAGCCCCCCCCCCCCAGCATCTGCCAGTGATGCCAGCCCCCCCCCCCAAGCATCTGCCAGTGATGCCAGCCCCCCCCCCCCCAGCATCTGCCAGTGATGCCAGCCCCCCCCCCAGCATCTGCCAGTGATGCCAGCCCCCCCCCCCAGCATCTGCCAGTGATGCCAGCCCCCCCCCAGCATCTGCCAGTGATGCCAGCCCCCCCCCCAGCATCTGCCAGTGATCCTCCCCCCAGCATCTGCCAGTGATGCCAGCCCCCCCCCCAGCATCTGCCAGTGATGCCAGCCCCCCCCCCCAGCATCTGCCAGTGATGCCAGCCCCCCCCCCCCCAGCATCTGCCAGTGATGCCAGCCCCCCCCCCCCAGCATCTGCCAGTGATGCCAGCCCCCCCCCCCCCAGCATCTGCCAGTGATGCCAGCCCCCCCCCCCAGCATCTGCCAGTGATGCCAGCCCCCCCCCAGCATCTGCCAGTGATGCCAGCCCCCCCCCCCCAGCATCTGCCAGTGATGTCAGCCCCCCCCCCAGCATCTGCCAGTGATGCCAGCCCCCCCCCCAGCATCTGCCAGTGATGCCAGCCCCCCCCCCCAGCATCTGCCAGTGATGCCCCCCACCCTCCCCAGCATCTGCCAGTGATCCCCCCCACCCCCTCAGCATCTGCCAGTGATCCCCCCCACCCCCCCCCCAGCATCTGCCAGTGTTTCCACCCCTCCACAGCATCTGCCAGTGATCCCACCCACCACCCTCCACAGCATCTGCCAGTGTTTCCACCACCCCAAACATCTGCCAGTGTTTCTACCACCCCCAGCATCTGCCAGTGACCCCCCCCCAGCATCTGCCAGTGACCCCCCCCCCAGCATCTTTCAGTGACCACCCCCCCAGCATCTGCCAGTGATCCCAACCACCCCCAAGCATCGGCCAGTGATCCCAACCACCCCTCCCCCCAGCATCTGAAAGTGATCCCAACCCTCCTCCCCAGCATCTGCCAGTGACCCCCCCCCCCCCAGCATCTGCCAGTGATCCCCCCCCACCCCCCCAGCATCTGCCAGTGATCCCCCCCCACCCCCCCAGCATCTGCCAGTGATCCCCCCCACCCCCCCCAGCATCTGCCAGTGATCCCCCCACCCCCCCCCAGCATCTGCCAGTGATCCCCCCACCCCCCCCCAGCATCTGCCAGTGATCCCCCCCCACCCCCCCCCCCCCCAGCATCTGCCAGTGTTTCCACCCCCCCACAGCATCTGCCAGTGATCCCACCCACCACCCTCCACAGCATCTGCCAGTGTTTCCACCACCCCAAACATCTGCCAGTGTTTCTACCACCCCCAGCATCTTTCAGTGACCCCCCCCCCCAGCATCTTTCAGTGACCCCCCCCCCCAGCATCTGCCAGTGTTTCCACCACCCCCAGCATCTGCCAGTGATCCCCCCCCCCAGCATCCCAGAATCTGCCAGTGAGCCCCCCCCCCCAGCATCTTCCAGTGATTCCACCTACCACCCCCCCCCCCCCAGCATCTGACAGAGATCCCAACTACCACCCCCCCCCCCCAGCATCTGACAGTGATCGCACCCACCCTTCCCCAGCATCTGACAGTGATCCCAACCACCCCCCCCCAGCATCTGCCAGTGATCCCACCCACCCCCCTCCCCAGCATCTGCCAATTATCCCACCCCCAGCATCCAGGCTCTACCAGTGATCCCAACTTCCCCCCTAGCATCTGAAAGTGATCCCACCCCACCCCCCCAGCATCTGCCAGTGATCCCAACCTCCCTCTCCAGCATCTGCCAGTGATCTGACCCCCCCCTCCCGCAGAATCTGCCAGGGATCCCACCCACCCCCCAGCATTTACCAGGGATCCCAACCACCCCCCCCCATCATCTGCCAGTGATCCCAACCACCCCCCTCCCCAGCATCTGAAAGTGATCCCGACCCCCCCCCCCCCAGCATCTGCCAGTGATCCAACCCCCCCTCCCCAGCATCTGAAAGTGATCCCAACCCCCCCAGCATCTGCCAGTGATCTACCCCCCCCCAGCATCTGCCAGGGATCCCACCCCCCCCACCATCATCTGTCATTGATCCCACCCAACATCTGCCAGTGATCCCACCACCACCAACCCCCCCCCCTCCAGCATTTGAAAGTGATCCCACGCATCCCTCCTCAGCATCTGACAGTGATTCCCCCCCCAGCATTTGACAGTGATCCACCCACCCCCCAGCATCTGCCAGTGGTCCCACCCACCCCCAGCATCTGAAAGTGATCACACCCACCCCCCCAGCATCTGCTAGTGATCGAAACCCCCCCAACATCTGCCAGTGATCCCACCCCCCCAGCATCAAAGTGATCCCAACCACCCCCCCAGCATCTGCCAGTGATTCCAACCACCACCCCCCCAGCATCTGAAAGTGATCCCATCCCTCCTCCCCAGCATCTGCCAGGGTTTCCCCCCACCTTCCCCCCAGCATCTGCCAGGGATCCCCCCCCACCTCCCCCCCAGCATCTGCCAGGGATCCCCCCCCACCTCCCCCCCAGCATCTGCCAGGGATCCCACCTCCCCCCCAGCATCTGCCTGTGATCCCAACCACCCCCCCAGCATCTGCCTGTGATCCCAACCACCCCCCCCAGCATCTGCCTGTGATCCCAACCACCCCCCCCAGCATCTGCCAGTGATCCCAACCGCCCCCCCCTGCATCTGCCAGTGATCCAAACCGCCCCCCCTGCATCTGCCAGTGATCCAAACCGCCCCCCCTGCATCTGCCAGTGATCCAAACCGCCCCCCCTGCATCTGCCAGTGATCCAAACCGCCCCCCCCTGCATCTGCCAGTGATCCAAACCGCCCCCCCCCTGCATCTGCCAGTGATCCAAACCGCCCCCCCCTGCATCTGCCAGTGATCCAAACCGCCCCCCCTGCATCTGCCAGTGATCCAAACCGCCCCCCCCTGCATCTGCCAGTGATCCAAACCGCCCCCCCCTGCATCTGCCAGTGATCCAAACCGCCCCCCCTGCATCTGCCAGTGATCCAAACCGCCCCCCCCTGCATCTGCCAGTGATCCAAACCGCCCCCCCCTGCATCTGCCAGTGATCCAAACCGCCCCCCCCTGCATCTGCCAGTGATCCAAACCGCCCCCCCCTGCATCTGCCAGTGATCCAAACCGCCCCCCCCTGCATCTGCCAGTGATCCAAACCGCCCCCCCCTGCATCTGCCAGTGATCCAAACCGCCCCCCCCTGCATCTGCCAGTGATCCAAACCGCCCCCCCCTGCATCTGCCAGTGATCCAAACCGCCCCCCCTGCATCTGCCAGTGATCCAAACCGCCCCCCCCCTGCATCTGCCAGTGATCCAAACCGCCCCCCCCTGCATCTGCCAGTGATCCAAACCGCCCCCCCCTGCATCTGCCAGTGATCCAAACCGCCCCCCCCTGCATCTGCCAGTGATCCAAACCGCCCCCCCCTGCATCTGCCAGTGATCCCAAACCACCCCCCCTGCATCTGCCAGTAAACCCAACCACCCCCCCAGCATCTGCCAGTGATCCCAAACCCCCTCCCCAGCATCTGCCAGTGATCCCAAACCCCCTCCCCAGCATCTGCCAGTGATCCCAAACCCCCTCCCCAGCATCTGCCAGTGATCCCAAACCCCCTCCCCAGCATCTGCCAGTGATCCCAAACCCCCTCCCCAGCATCTGCCAGTGATCCCAAACCCCCTCCCCAGCATCTGCCAGTGATCCCAAACCCCCTCCCCAGCATCTGCCAGTGATCCCAAACCCCCTCCCCAGCATCTGCCAGTGATCCCAAACCCCCTCCCCAGCATCTGCCAGTGATCCCAACCCCCCCCCCCAGCATTTGAAAGTGATCCTACGCATCCCACCCATCCCTCCCCAGCATCTGAAAGTGATCCCAACCCCCCTCCCCAGCATCTGACAGTGATCTGACCCCCCCAAGCATCTGCCAGTGATCCCACCCCCCCCCCCAACATCTGCCAGTGATCCCAACCCCCCCCCCCAGCATTTGAAAGTGATCCTACACATCCCACCCCTCCCCAGCATCTGACAGTGATCCAACTACCCCCCCAGCATCTGCCAGTGATCCTCCCCCCAGCATCTGCCAGTGATGCCAGCCCCCCCCCCAGCATCTGCCAGTGATGCCAGCCCCCCCCCCCAGCATCTGCCAGTGATGCCAGCCCCCCCCCCCCAGCATCTGCCAGTGATGCCAGCCCCCCCCCCCCAGCATCTGCCAGTGATGCCAGCCCCCCCCCCCCAGCATCTGCCAGTGATGCCAGCCCCCCCCCCCAGCATCTGCCAGTGATGCCAGCCCCCCCCCAGCATCTGCCAGTGATGCCAGCCCCCCCCCCCCAGCATCTGCCAGTGATGTCAGCCCCCCCCCCAGCATCTGCCAGTGATGCCAGCCCCCCCCCCAGCATCTGCCAGTGATGCCAGCCCCCCCCCCCCAGCATCTGCCAGTGATGCCAGCCCCCCCCCCCAGCATCTGCCAGTGATGCCAGCCCCCCCCCCCAAGCATCTGCCAGTGATGCCAGCCCCCCCCCCCCAGCATCTGCCAGTGATGCCAGCCCCCCCCCCAGCATCTGCCAGTGATGCCAGCCCCCCCCCCCAGCATCTGCCAGTGATGCCAGCCCCCCCCCAGCATCTGCCAGTGATGCCAGCCCCCCCCCCCAGCATCTGCCAGTGATCCTCCCCCCAGCATCTGCCAGTGATGCCAGCCCCCCCCCCAGCATCTGCCAGTGATGCCAGCCCCCCCCCCAGCATCTGCCAGTGATGCCAGCCCCCCCCCCCCAGCATCTGCCAGTGATGCCAGCCCCCCCCCCCCAGCATCTGCCAGTGATGCCAGCCCCCCCCCCCCAGCATCTGCCAGTGATGCCAGCCCCCCCCCCCAGCATCTGCCAGTGATGCCAGCCCCCCCCCAGCATCTGCCAGTGATGCCAGCCCCCCCCCCCCAGCATCTGCCAGTGATGTCAGCCCCCCCCCCCAGCATCTGCCAGTGATGCCAGCCCCCCCCCCAGCATCTGCCAGTGATGCCAGCCCCCCCCCCCAGCATCTGCCAGTGATGCCAGCCCCCCCCCCCAGCATCTGCCAGTGATGCCAGCCCCCCCCCCCAAGCATCTGCCAGTGATGCCAGCCCCCCCCCCCCAGCATCTGCCAGTGATGCCAGCCCCCCCCCCAGCATCTGCCAGTGATGCCAGCCCCCCCCCCCAGCATCTGCCAGTGATGCCAGCCCCCCCCCCAGCATCTGCCAGTGATGCCAGCCCCCCCCCCCAGCATCTGCCAGTGATGCCAGCCCCCCCCCCAGCATCTGCCAGTGATGCCAGCCCCCCCCCCCCCAGCATCTGCCAGTGATGCCAGCCCCCCCCCCCCCAGCATCTGCCAGTGATGCCAGCCCCCCCAGCATCTGCCAGTGATGCCAACCCCCCAGCATCTGCCAGTGATGCCAACCACCCCCCCCCCCCCAGCATTTGAAAGTGATCCTACGCATCCCTCCTCAGCATCTGACAGTGATCCCACCCACCCTTCCCCTGCATTTGACAGTGATCCAGCTACCCCCCCCCCAAGCATCTGACAGTGATCTGATCCCACCCACCCCCAGCATCTGCCAGTGATCCAAACCACCCCCCAGCATCTGCCAGTGATCCCAACCAACCCCCCCAACATTTGAAAGTGATCCCACGCATCCCTCCTCAGCATCTGCTAGTGATCCCACCCCACCCCCACCCCCCAGTCTCTGCCAGTGATCTCAACCCCCCCCAGCATCTGAAACCCCCCCCCCCAGCATCTAAAGGTGATACCTCTCACCTCTTCGAATCATCTGCCAGTGATCCCAACCACTCCCCCCCCAGCATCTGCCAGTGATTCCACTCCCCCAGCATCTGCCAGTGATTCCACCCCCCCCCCCCCCCAGCATCTGCCAGTGATTCCACCCCCCCAGCATCTGCCAGTGATTCCAGGCACCCCCCCAGCATCTGCCAGTGATTCCACCCCCCCCCAGCATCTGCCAGTGATTCCACCCCCCCCCCCAGCATCTGCCAGTGATTCCACCCCCCCCCCAGCATCTGCCAGTGATTCCACCCCCCCCCCCCAGCATCTGCCAGTGATTCCACCCTCCCAGCATCTGCCAGTGATTCCACCCCCCCCCCAGCATCTGCCAGTGATTCCACCCCCCCCCCAGCATCTGCCAGTGATTCCACCCCCCCCCCAGCATCTGCCAGTGATTCCACCCCCCCCCCAGCATCTGCCAGTGATTCCACCCCCCCCCCCCCCAGCATCTGCCTGTGATTCCACCCCCCCAGCATCTGCCTGTGATTCCACCCCCCCAGCATCTGCCTGTGATTCCACCCCCCCAGCATCTGCCAGTGATTCCACCCCCCCAGCATCTGCCAGTGATCCCACCACTCCCCGAGCAGCTGCCAGTGATCCCACCCACCCCACCAGCATCTACCAGTGATCCCACCGCCCCCCCACCCTAGCATCTGCCAGTGATCCCACCCCCAGCATTTGCCAGCGATCCCACCCACCCAACCCCCCCAGCATCTGCCAGTAATCCATCCCAACCCCCCCAGCATCTGCCAGTGATCCCACCCCCCCAGCATCTGCCACTGATCCCAACCCCCCCTCCCCAGCATCTGAAAGTGATTCCAAACCCCCCTCCCCAGCATCTTAAAGTGAACCCTATCCCCCCCAGCATCTGCAAGTGATCCGACCTCCCCCCCCCCCCCCCCCACAGCATCTGCCATTGAACCCAACCACCCCCTCCCCAGCATCTGAAAGTGATCCCACCCCTCCCCAGCATCGGACAGTGATCCCAACTACCCCCCCCCCCCCCGATATCTGCCAGTGATCCGACCCCCCCCCCTCCCCCCCCCAGCATCTGCCAGTGTTCCCACTCTCGACCCCTTACCACGTGATCATCTGTCAGCCAATGACAGCTGATCATGTGATGTAAACAAAAGATGAGTAATCAGCCTTTTCTTTTTGCTCGTGCTAACAGCGTGAGCAGAAAAAAAAATGCCAATCAATGGCTTTTGTCAGAGGGACAGCGTCTGCTCTCCGCCACGCCCTACACGTTACGTCCCCAGATGAAGTCACGAGCGGTGACATAACGCGTAGGGCGTGGCGGAGAGCAGACGTAAACCGGAAGTCACGTAAGGATGCGCCTCAGATGCCGCTCCTTCTGTTTAATGCTATTTTAACAGTTTTTAAATGTAAGAGACCACTTTTTAGATAATCATAAAGCAGTTCATCCATTATACTACACCATTGGAGGCTTCTTTCTCTTCCCTCCCCCTTTTTCACCCCACCGGGCTGGTGGAGCCTGGGTGGGAAATCTTTTTCAATAGGTTATCCTCACATTAATTGAGAAGACAAATCAGCCACTAACAGATGTTAAACCTGGACTACTATTATGCTATAACGCAGAGTGCCAACCAAAAGAAATCCATCGATGCCTGAATTAACTTCTCTTAAGGTGAGAGTTCTGAGAGCCTGATAAGACCGGGACTTTCTATATGAAGATTACCATTAATATCTACAAATTTTCCCACTTATTTGATCCCAGCTGATTCACTTCGCTATTATGAACTTTACACTTTATCATTCATTCAATATCACGATATTTGCATATTTGTCTATTCAGGTGTAATTATTTTCCTTTTACACATATGTATGAGTCACGTTCCACAATACAAGGTGAAAGATTTGATGCGCGAGATCCTTTCATCTTCACGGTCATTAGAGTGTAATGTGAACATTTTTGATTTTGCTGCAGTCTATTTTAGACATCATCACATTTAGTTACTATTATTGCTCACGTTAGATTATTTTTGATATTTTGTTGTCACTATTCCACTATTTCTCGCATTAGCGCGAAGGACATTTCCACTTCTTCTAGTTTGACACCCAAGTATCTGTGCTGCCTGCCAGTGACCACCAGTGGCACCTGCCAGTGCATAGCAATGCCAACCAGTGCCCACCTGTGCAACCTTTCAGTGTCACCTAGTGCCTTATCAGTGCCCAACAGTGCCGCCTCATCAGTGCACATCAATGAAGGAGAAAAATTAACTGTTTACAAAATTTTATAACAAACTTAGCAGTGATTAAATACCACCAAAAGAAAGCTCTATTTGTGGTAAAAAAAATGATAAAAATGTCATTTGGGTACAGTGTTGCATGACCGTGCAATTGTCATTCAAAGTGTGACAGCATTGAAAGCTGAAAATTGGCTTGGGCAGGAAGGGGTTTTAACCACTTGCCGCCTGCTATATAGCAAAACGACGGCAGCAAAGTGGTTTCAATACCCTGACCAGATGTCATATGACATTTTCAGGTTATTAAAATTATTAAGCCGCTGCGAGCCCCCGGGGACGCGCATTGCGGCGATCGTTGTTGCGCTGTGTCAATCTGACACACCGTAACTCCGATCTAGGTAGTCTCTGACGGATACTCTTTACCATGTGATCAGCCTGTCCAATCACGGCTGATCACGATGTAAATAGGAAGAGCCGGTGATCGGCTTTTCTTCACTCGCGTCTGTCAGACGCGAGTAGAGGAGAGCTGATCGGCTGCTACTCTGACAGGGGGGGTCTGTGCTGATTGATTATCAGCGCAGCCCCCCGAGGATGCCACCAGACCACCAGGGATGCCCACCACTAGGTATGCCACCCTAGACCACCAGGGATGCCAATCAGTGCCCACAATGGGCATCACCGATTGGCAGGCATTATTGTTTGGCACTGATTGGCATCCATCAGTACCATTTCTTAGTTTACAGTGCCGCCTATCAGTGCCGCATATTAGTTCCCATCATCAGTGCCCATCAGTGAAGGAGAAAACTTACTTATTTACAAAGTTTTGTAACTGAATCAAAAAAAAAAAAAAATGTCAAAATTTTCTCTTTTTTTTTTTTTTTTTATTTGTTTAGCAGAAAATAAAAACCGCAGAGGTGATCAAATACCACCAAAAGAAATCTCTATTTGTGGGAACAAAAAGATAAAAATTTTGTTTGGGTACAGTGTAGCATGACCACGCAATTGTCAATCAAAGTGCGACAGTGCTGAAAATTGGTCTGGGCAGGAAGGTGTATAAGTGCCCGGTATTGAAGTGGTTAAAGTGATTGTAAAGGCTCTTATGTTTTTTATTAAAAAAAAAAAATCATACTTACCTCCACTGTGCAGCTCGTTTTGCACAACCTCTTCTGGGGTCCCTCGGCGGCTCTCACGGCTCCTCCCCGCATCAGATAACCACCTAGGAGAAGCGCTCTTCTGGGGGGTTACCTTGCGGGCACGCTCCCGAGGCCAGCATTTGCATCCACAGACACGAATGCCGGACTTGGCCCCGCCCCCCGGAGCCTGCGTCATTGGATTTGATTGACAGCAGCGGGAGCCCATGGCTGCAATGCTATCAATCTATCCAATCAAGAGAGGAGAACCCCAGGCAGAGGAAGAGAACGTCTCCGGTGGGTGAAATTCCAGAGCTCAGGTAGGTAAAATGGGGGGGGGGGGGCGGTCACTGCTAGGTGTTTTTTCACCTTAATGCATAGGCTGCATTAAGGTGAAAAAACACGAGGGTTTACAACTCCTTTAACCACTTCAGCCCTGGAAGACTTGGCCGTTGAATGACCAGGCCATTTTTTGCGATTCGGCACTGCGTCGTTTTAACTGACAATTGCACGGTCGTGCGGCGTTGCACCCAAACAAAGTTGACGTCCTTTTTTTCCCACAAATAGAGCTTTCTTTTAGTGGTATTTGATCATCTCTGCTGTGTTTTTTATTGTTTGCGCTATAAACAAAAAAAGAGCGACAATTTTGAAAAAAACATAATATTTTGTACTTTTTGCTATAATAAATATCCCCCTTTTTTTTTTTTTTTTTTTTTTGTTTTTGTTTTGTTTTTGGGACTGCAACATTATGGCGGACACATCGGACACTTTTGACACATTTTTGGGACCATTGGCATTTATACAGCGAAGGGGTTAACACTAGGGGGCGATCAAGGGGTTAATTGTGTTCCCTGTGTGTGTTTATAACTGTGGGGGGAGGGGACTGACCTAGAAGAAATGACAGATCGTGATTCCTAGCTATGAAGAACACACGATCTGTCTCTCCTCACAGAACAGAACAGGGATTTGTGTGTTTACACACACATGTCCCTGTTCTGCCTCTCGTGCCCGCGATCACTCGCCTGCAGCGGTCATGAGCATCGGCACCCCAGCGATGCAGTGCACGCGCCCCTGCTATCCCGCTTAAAGTGATCGACGTATAGCTACGATGGTTCGCAGGATCGTGCCGACCTGCCGCTGTATAATGACGGTGGCTGGTCGGCAAGTGGTTAAGTGCCCAGTAAGCAAGTGGTTATTGCACAGAATGCATTAAGATAAAAAACCTTCTGCCTTTACAACTCCTTTTAACCACGTCAACCAGCCGCCGCAGTTATACTGTGGCAGGGTGGCTCTATTGTGCGAATCGCTGCACTGGTATGGCGCTTCGTGTAATAGATACAGTGGGCACGTGCACGGCGCTGCCCCAGAGCCAATATGTGTGGCTGGCCGCTGCGATCGCTCCACAGAGATCGCTCCGCCAGTTTACACTGGCAGAACAGGGATCTGCCAGTGTAAACAAAGCAGAGCCCCGTTCTGTCAGGGCAATACAGTGTGATCGTCTGTTCCTAGTGATTAGGAACAGTGATCTCTCTCTACTCCAAGTCAGTCCACTCCCCCCATAGTTAGGCTTAATGTACATGGGACATTTTACAACCTCCCCTGAACAATTTAACTTGACAGATAGTAAATGACATTTAAAAAGTCTGTTTTGCCACGTTTACATGCCTTGTTTAGGAGCGTTTTTTTTTTTTTTGTTTTTTTTTCAAATAGGCAAAAATGTATCTCCATTAAAAAATGCTTGTAAACGAAACGCGGCTAAATGCGAGTTGCCACGTTTATAAGCTGTTACAGGCATTTGGCATTCCAAATGCCTTTGAACATCCGTCCTGAAGGCATTTTTTTGCATTCCAACTGCCTAGAAACGACTATAAACTATAAACGAACATAGAGGAGACTTCAGAGGCAGCTGAAGAAAAAATGCCCAACTGCTCCTAATAGTCCGTTTATCAGCAGCAGTGTACATGAGGCCTTAGAAACCCTTCCTTCACACTTAACCCTTTGATCACCCCCTAGTGTTAACCCCTTTCCTGCCAGTGTCATTTATACAATAATCAGTGCATTTTTATAGCACTGATCGCTGTATTAATGTCCATGGTCCCCAAAAAAGTGTCAGAAGTGTCCGATCCGTCCATTGCAATGTCGCAGTTCAGGAAAAAAAAAAAACGCCGATCACTGCCATTTCTCCTCACCACGATCATGGGCATCGAGTCCAGAGGCGCGCACGCCCACTATCCTGCTTGCACAGAGTCACTCCCCCCGGCACAGCCGGCGTCTGTAACCATGAAAATGGCTAGCGGCATGCCTCTGATAGGACTCTTCAGCAATGTTATATTTCTGTTATTTTTTTATAGTAATAGGTAATACTTAATAAATATGGAATACATATACGCTAATGCCGGCTGTGCCTTCCTCCTGAGGGGAGACTGGTCATTGGAGGAACGAGCAGAAGTTGTGCACCTGGCAGTGGGAAATACTGTGTGCCTGGCTGTGGGGCTGCAACAAGGGAAGATCCTGGAAAGTACTAAAGGCTCCTACAGGAGTAGCGCTACAAATTTAAAAGACTGTTTCCAGTGAGTGTATGGAGACTCTGGACTTGTAGAGAAGAACTTTATGATGAAATAAGCCACCAGGACACGGTAATTATTTCATAGTATTTGGAGACAGAACGGAGAGATGAAGCTTTGCTCATCAACCTTAACCGTGTAGATATCCAACTTCTTAATGAGACACGAGTTTGTGACCAGTTGCTTGGGATCAACAAAAGGTTCCTTGATGGCTACATCTTGATACTCAACATGTCAAAACCATAGACATTCTCCCACCATCTTGTAGCCCTTGTACTGTCCATCTTCTATAGCAGCTGCATAAAGTGTTGCACGATCAGAAAATATTAGCCAATCAGGTGTCAGCCATTTGCTCCGTAACCGTGTTGAGCATTGTTTCATAGAGCAGACAACATCCCATCCATTCCAGTGGTGTATTTAGGTTTTGTGCTGCCCTAGGCCTGACTAAGCTTGCGCACCCCCTAATTTAAATATGACCCACCCCTTCCTGTCAAGGCCACACCTCTTCCTTTTTAAGATCCGCCCTGTCATCTTCATGGGAAGAGGACAGAGAGGGATGCTGCATTTTTTCATTTGGGGGGTGAGGGGATATGTGCTGGGTGCTTTGGGAGAGGAGGATCAGACCCCCCCCCCCACTAGCACATATCCTCTCCCCTCTCAAAGCACCCAGCACCTATCCCATTACCCCCCCTCCCCTCATCCATGTGTGCATCTGTTATCTGCCCCCCTTCCCGGTTACTGTGTCCCCCTCCACTGTAAGAAAAAATAAATAAATAACTGCGCATCAAAAATAAATAATGTTAACCATCTATGCTGCAGAGTCCTATATGTGACACAAACACACAGAAATCAAGTGGGAAAAATATTGACTCGCGCTCAAAACAAAAACTAACATGTGTATGACTGGAAAAGAGTACTCAGCCGATATTTAAATAAATGTTATGAAAACATATGATAAATGTGGCAAACTGAATATTAGATTGGAAAATTGATCCCACTTCCCCTTAAAGGAAATATATTCAATAGCAAATCAAATTCATACATAAAAACCATGAAGGATTGCAGTATATATAAAAGGGTAATATCTTAAGTTAAAGAAAATATTTTAAAAAAAGGGGAAAGTCCATATACAAAAAACACCCTACAAGTGCTGTGGTAATGCAAAAAAAGTCCAATTTAAATGAAATCCCAGATGTGTGGGTCCACCACCATGAATGAAGTGCCTGGCCGCTTACCGAAACCCCATGACCCCCCTTTTTTTGCATTACCACAGCACTTGTAGGGTGTTTTTTGTATATGGACTTTCCCCTTTTTTTAAAATATTTTCTTTAACTTAAGATATTACCCTTTTATATATACTGCAATCCTTCATGGTTTTTATGTATGAATTTGATTTGCTATTGAATATATTTCCTTTAAGGGGAAGTGGGATCAATTTTCCAATCTAATATTCAGTTTGCCACATTTATCATATGTTTTCATAACATTTATTTAAATATCGGCTGAGTACTCTTTTCCAGTCATACACATGTTAGTTTTTGTTTTGAGCGCGAGTCAATATTTTTCCCCCTCCACTGTAAACTATAAACAGACCTCAGACCGGCAGCGTGGCTTTTGCACTGAAGTCGTGTCCCTCCTCTGTGGCTCCTCCTCCTCCTGACTGTGTACACTAGAACATTAGAGCCGAGAAGGAGGAGGAGCCGAGGAGTGTGTGTGGCTGACAGTGGGGAGAGAGGTGGTGGCTGCTACGAAAAGCTGATCGGTGCTTGTGGGACCCCAGGTGGCAGATGTCCTGGGTGCCCACGCTAGCGCACCCTGTATGGCCAGTTACCGAAGCTCAGTGCCGGAACTTGTGGGCTCCGGGACAGTGGCGTCACTAGGTTTGGTGTCACCTGGTGCGGTAAAAATTGTGTCCCCCCCCCCCCTCTTAATTTTTGGACTGGAGGCCCAGCGTTGGAGCTCATTTTGGCGGTCAATAGGGCCTAGAGGATATCAGGTTAGGCACTTCCTAATAGCTCAGTCCCTGGGAACAGTAATGGACAATGGCCAACAGGCTCTCTTACCAGACCCTGCAACAGTGATCCCTCCGGCTGGACATTCGCTCACTCTGGGTTGCCCAGGCTGACTCTAATCAGTAGTGTAGCATGTCTGTACCCCAGCAGTGGCTTCATCTTTCTCCCCCTCTGGTGGTGCAGATACAGCATGGCTCTCTCTTTGGTGGTGCGGGAAAAGCGTGGCTCTCTCTGGTGGCGTGGCTCCTTGTCTGGTGGTGCAGATACAGCGTGGCTCTCTCTTTGGTGGTGCGGGAAAAGCGTGGCTCTCTCTGGTGGCGTGGCTCCCTGTCTGGTGGTGCAGGTACAGCGTGGCTCTCTCTATGGTGGTGCGGGTACAGCGTGGCTCTCTCTCTGGTGGTGTGAGTACAGCGTGGCTCTCTGGTGGTGAAGGTACAGTGTGGCTCCCTCTCTGGTGGTGCGGGAACAATGTGGCTTTCTTTCTGGTGGTGCGGGTACAGCGTGGCTCTCTCTGGTGGTGCGGGAACAGCGTGGCTCTCTCTGGTGGTGCGGGAACAGCGTGGCTCTCTCTGGTGGTGCGGGTACAGCGTGGCTCTCTCTGGTGGTGCGGGTACAGCGTGGCTCTCTCTGGTGGTGCGGGTACAGCGTGGCTCTCTCTGGTGGTGCGGGTACAGCGTGGCTCTCTCTGGTGGTGCGGGTACAGCGTGGCTCTCTCTGGTGGTGCGGGTACAGCGTGGCTCTCTCTGGTGGTGCGGGTACAGCGTGGCTCTCTCTGGTGGTGCGGGTACAGCGTGGCTCTCTCTGGTGGTGCGGGTACAGGGTGGCTCTCTGGTGGTGCGGGTACAGGGTGGCTCTCTGGTGGTGCGGGTACAGGGTGGCTCTCTGGTGGTGCGGGTACAGGGTGGCTCTCTGGTGGTGCGGGTACAGGGTGGCTCTCTGGTGGTGCGGGTACAGGGTGGCTCTCTGGTGGTGCGGGTACAAGGTGGCTCTCTGGTGGTGCGGGTACAGGGTGGCCCTGGTGGTGCGGGTACAGCGTGGCTCTCTGGTGGTGCGGGTACAGCGTGGCTCTCTGGTGGTGCGGGTACAGCGTGGCTCCCTCTCTGGCTTCCCCCAGCACAGTACTCTCTCTTTTTCTTCTCCTGTAACACCCCCCAGCAGAGTGCATGCATGCTGGGGGCTGTAGCATGTTTGTGGACACACAGGGGCCGCCACTCTTCAGGGACTACTTTTCCCATGATGCCCCCAGAGTCTTCTGATTGGCCCTCTGCTGTGGCCAATTATGGGAAGGGAAACAGCGGGCAGGAAGCTGGGCGGCAGCGCAGGGAAACCAATTAGAGCCGCTCTCTCTCTCTTCGGCTGACAGAAAGGGGAGGGGGGGCGAGCGGGGGAGATACAGACAGCCGCATCTCTCCTCTCCCTGTCACAACGCTGCTGCTCAATTTACCAGATAACTCCCCCTTTCTGTCAGCCGAAGAGAGAGAGAGCGGCTCTAATTGGTTTCCCTGCGCCACCGCCCAGCTTCCTGCCCGCTTTTTCCCTCCCCATAATTGGCCACAGCAGAGGGCCATTCAGAGAGAGAAGCAAGGCTTCACAGGGGCGGCTTGACGGCTTTCTGGCTCCCTCCGCACACGCGACGCCACGCCATTTCCCCGTTCTGCCTTGTGATATGACAGAGATCACTGCTCCCTGTCATCATGAGCAGTGATCGCTGTCATGTGACTAGTAGTCCATCCCCCCCACAGTTAGAATCACTCCCTAGGACACACTTAACCCCTTCATCGCCCCCTAGTGGTTAACTCCTTCACTGCCAGTGTCATTTACACAGTAGTCAGTGCATTTTTATGGCACTGATCGCTGTATAAATGACAATGGTCCCAAAATTGTGTCAAAAGTGTCCGATGTGTCTGTTATAATGTCGCAGTCCCAATGAAAATCTCAGATTGCCGCCATTACTAATAAAAAAAAAAAAAAATTAATAATAAAAATGCCATAAACTATCCCCTATTTTATAGACACTATAACTTTTGCGCAAACCAATCAATATACGCTTATTGCGATTTTTTTTTTTTTTTTTTTTTTTTTTACCAAAAATATGTAGAAGAATACATATCAGCCTAAACTGAGGAAAAAAATGTTTTTTTATACATTTTTTGGGTATATTTATTATAGTAAAAATAATTATTTTTTTTAAATTGTTGCTCTTTTTTTTGTTGATAGCGCAAAAAATAAAAACCACAGAGGTGATCAAATACCACCGAAAGAAAGCTCTATTAGTGTGGGAAAAAAAGGACGTCAATTTTGTTTGGGTGCAATGTCGCATGACTGCGCAATTGTCAGTTAAAGCGATGCAGTGCTGAATCGCAAAAAGTGCTCTGGTCAGGAAGGGGTTAAAATCTTCCAGGGCTGAAGCGGTTAATCAGTACGGTTTTCGTACAAAAAAAAATTGTAAGAGCAAGACTACGCATGCTCAGAAACGAAAGAATACATACAAAACTATTCATTACATCACTTCTGAAGTTGTATTCTGTCGTACGAGAATTTTCGTATGGTGAGTAACCTTTTCACTTTCGACATGAGACGAGCATGCAACAAAAAACGGACAAACGGTCATCCGAAAATCTGATCGCGTGTACGAAGCTTTAGCTGCCAATATGCAGAGCATTCCTGTTCCACTTCCTACATCCAAGATAACTTTGTCCTTGAACAAGTGTCTGTTGTGAAGCATTTAGTTTTGATAGGTCAGAGTTCGAACTTCATCTTCAACAATTTCTTGTGGATACCAAAGTTTACAAATGATTCAAAGTAGTAGTCTTTAGAAGTCATCTCTTCAGCTGATGGTTTGATGCTGCTCTCTGGTTGGATACAGAGAACCTCCATGCTGCGGGTGCTTGCTTCCACCATGTTGCCAGCACCGAGTCTCCCTCGCCTGCTGCACTGCACACAACCAGAAGCCTATGAATGTAAAACAGGCTTCCTGTGAGAGAACTGCGATATGTAGCGAGGCCTGGCTCTATATGAATCCTTGGAGAACCCTGTCCACCACTTCAGCAAGTCAGATAGAACCTGCCTCATTTCCTGGCTCATCTCGCCCTTTCCTTCCTTCAATCGTGGAGACTCATCGTTACATGTGAGCATTATCTAGAATGGTCTGTATGCTTATGGAACACTCATTCCTCAGGGGTGGACAACTGCAACCCAATAGCTGATCCCAAGGCAAGTCCCTTCATGCCTCTGCCTCTGGGAGTCATGCTTGTAACTGTCAGTCTTGCAATGCCTCATGGGACATGTAGTTCCACAACAGCTGGAGGGCTTTAGTTGCCCACTCCTGCTCCAGACTGACATCCACCCATCAAAACTTTGTGATATTTGCATAACTCCTTACAAGTGCCAGCCTACTGCTTGCATTAGGACTGAGGGTTCTTGAGAGGTGTACTTAGGCAGGGTGCTGTGATGTTGTCAGGAAGGTATATACAACACCCTGACAATCCCTCCTACCAGCATGATCTGCCTTTATTGTATAGAGAAACACAGAGACCCAGTGATGATGTCAAAGGGTCTAAAAAAAGGTACTGAGAACAGAAAGGTGTTTTTTTTTTTTTTTTTTTTAAATGTCCTTAGCATGTTGATGAAAAGAGGAACCAGGAAGGCAAAACATAAGCATAAAAAATGTAAATTTTAAGTGTGAGGTCCTCTTAACACACACATCATGATAACAGCAGGTGAAACAAGTTTTATTACACATTACTTGGAATTTTGTGAGAATGTTAGAACTATATGGTCTACCTGTCAGGGCTGGGCTCAGCTTTTCCTTCTCTGAGCTGGCCGCTCAGCTGTCGGCTAATTGCCAGCTCCCATCTCTCTCCACAGTTACCCAGCAGTTGTTGATTCTGCTCGTCAGTCCTGCCTACTTAGTCGTCCAGCTCACTTGATCTCTGCCTTCGCCTTTGTCAACATCACAGAGACTTTCTCTTGCATTCCTGTTGAAGACTTGCTCGGCTGACGTTCCTTCTGGCTCCTGATCCTGCTTGCTGTATTACTACGTTTATCTCTGGCTCTCTGACATTTGCTTGGCTGACTATCCAATCCAGTTACTGAACTCTGGCTTGTTTTGACTGCGTTTACTCTTTTTTACCTTATTATTATTATTATTATTATTAAACAAGTGTGATTTAACTTTACTTCTGTCTAGGTCTGATTCATGGTTCCTGATACTACCACATTGGCGGCTGGTGCTCCATTTTTTGGGGGGAACATAGTTTCCACATTCAGAATTATACTATCAAAATTAGCATGTGCTGTAAATTGCTTCCGGCATTGCTTCCGTTTCTTCTTGCCAGAGGCCACCATTTTGTTGAAGCCCAGAGCAGTCACTTTGTTACTGAGAACTCTCCCCCTCTCCTTGGTCTCAAAACCTATATGCCACTTTCTGTAATTTAAATGTGTGCATTTCCAGCCTGGCTTGTGTGTCTTGGCTTGGGTAGTAAGGGAGGCTGTAGAAACTTTTCAGTGCTGAAGGGAGGAAGGAGAGAATATCAGGAGGATAAGATAAGACGCTATCCTTTTAAATGTAACTCTTTTGTGTCTCCCTGGCAGCAGAGTTTGTCCTGTCACCTATGCTGCTTTTCTTTTCCTTCTCCCTAATCTGTGTTTGTTGGTCACAGTCTGTGTCATCTTGTTGTTTCCACCCCCCAGCAGCAGTAAATCTTGAGGCTATCCCAGATCGGCCTCTAGTGGCTCATTAATTATCAGCACAGTGCCAAGACTACAGGACAATTGAGGCTGAGCAGAGCAGGGTGAGACAGTGCCATACTGGATTTTAAACAGTATAGCCACTTATTTTTAACATTTTACATAGCTATACCTGCAAAAGGGGCAGCATGAAGTGCTCTATCAGGACTTAATCAACTTAAAACATTTGACCCTTCGGAAGGTTTAACCCACTTGATGACCAGGGCATTTTTTGCTATTCAGGACTGCTCTACTTTGAGGCTGCATTCACACTACAGCGTTTTGAATCGCTGGCAGATCTGCCCACGATTTGACAGCACCAAAGTGTGAATGACAAAACGCGGAACTCGCATTTGAGATACCATTCATTTGAATGACACCTCACATCGCAGGGTGGGTCTGCCGCGATTTGTCGTGCGATAAAACGTGCCGCAATCGTGGCAACCCGCATCACGGGACACATGTCGCCCAAAAAAAGGTTAAGGAGCTACTTTGGGGCAACACGCATCCCACGATTGCAGCACGTTTTATTTCACGACAATCGTGGCAAAGGTGTCATTCAAATGAATGGCATCTCAAATGCGAATTCCGCGTTTTGTCATTCACTTATCGGCGCTGTCAAATTGCGGCCAGATAGTGCTGTAGTGTGAATGCAACCTAAGTGGCAATTGCACGGTCATGTAACACTGTATCCAAAAAACATTGTATCACCTTTTTCACACAAATAGAGCTTTCTTTTGGTGGTATTTGATCATTACTGTTTTTTTTTTTTTTTTTGTTTTGGTTTGTTTTTTGTGATATGAATGAAAAAAGACCGAAAAGTTTGAAAATATAAATATATATATATTTTGTTATAAAACATATCCCAATAAAATCTAATTTATTGGCAAATTTAGGCCAAAATGTATTTTGCTACATGTCTTTAGTAAAAAAAAAATCCCAATAAGTGTATATTATTGGTTTGTGTGAAAGTTATAGTGTCTACAAACTATGGTATATACAGTATCTCACATAAGTGAGTCCCGTTCCCCCCCCCCCCCCCCCCTTACATTTTTGTAAATATTTTATTATATTTTTTCATGTGACAACACTGAAGAACTGACACTTTGCTACAATGTAAAGTAGTGAGTGTACAGCTTGTATAACAGTGTAAATTTGCTGTCCTCTCAAAATAACTCAACCCACAGCCATTAATGTCTAAACTCCTGCCAACAAAAGTGAGTACACCCCTAAGTGAAAAGGTTCAAATTGGGCCCAATTAGCCATTTTCCCTCTCCGGTGTCATGTGGCTCGTTGGTGTTACAAGGTCTCAGGGGTGAATGGGGAGCAGGTGTGTTAAATTTGATGTTATCGCTCTCACTCTCTTATACTGGTCACTGGAAGTTCAACATGGCACCTCATGGCATAGAACTCTCTGAGGATCTGAAAAAAAGAATTGTTGTTCTACTTAAAGATGACTTAGGCTATAAGAAGCTTCTCAAGACCCTGAAACTGAGCTGCAGCATAGTGGCCAAGACCATACATAGGTTTAACAGGACAAGTTCCACTCAGAACAGGCCTCGCCATGGTTGACCAAAGAAGTTGAGTGCATGTGCTCAGCTTCATATCCAGAGGTCGTCTTTGGGAAATAGACATATGAGTGCTGCCAGCATTGCTGCAGAGCTTGAAGGGGTGGGGGGTCAGCCTGTCAGTGCTCAGACCATATGCCACACACTGCATCAAATTGGTCTGCATGGCTGTCGTCCCAGAAGGAAGCCTCTTCTAAAGATTATACATGAGAAAGCACAAACACAAACAGTTTGCTGAAGACAAGCAGACTAAGGACATGGATTATTGGAACCATGTCCTGTGGTTTGATGAGACCAAGATAAATTTATTTGGTTCAGATGGTGTCAAGTGTGTGTGTGTGGCGGCAACCAGGTGAGGAGTACAAACACAAGTGTGTTTTGCCTACAGTCAAGCATGGTGGTGGGAGTGTCATGGTCTGGGGCTGCATCAGTGCTTCTGGCACTGGGGAGCTACAGTTCATTGAGGGAACCATGAATGCCAACATGTACTGTGACATACTGAAGCAGAGCATGATTCCCTCCCTTTTGGAGATGACCACTGCCTTCCTAAAGAAGGTAAGGGTAAAGGTGATGGACTGGCCAAGCATGTCTGCAGACCTAAACCCTATTGAGCATCTGTGGGGCATCTTCAAACGGAAGGTGGAGGAGCGCAAGGGCTTTAACATCCACCAGCTTTGTGATGTCGTCATGGAGAAGTGGAAGAGGACTCCTTTGGCAACCTGTGAAGCTCTGGTGAACTCCATGCCCAAGATTGTTAAGGCAGTGCTGGAAAATAATGGTGGCCACACAGAATATTGACACTCTGTCCCTGATTTGGACATTTTTACTTAGGGGTGTACTCACTTTTGTTGCCAGCAGTTTAGACATTAATGGCTGTGTGTTGAGTTATTTTGAGGGGACAGCAAATTTACACCGTTATACAAGCTGTACACTCACTACTTTACATTGTAGCAAAGTGTAATTTCTTCAGTGTTGTCACATAGATATAAAAAAATATATACAAAAATGTGAGGGGTGTACTCACTTTTTTGAGATACTGTGTGTGTATATATATAAATATATATTTTTATCTCTCTCTCTCTCTCTCTCTCTCTCTCTCTCTCTCTCTCTCTATCTCTATAATTTTTTTTTTTTTTCTGTCCGTAATAAATCAAATGGTCAAAAGTCTAGAGAATTGATTCTTTCTACTGTTTTGTCAATTTTAACCAAAAGATTACAAGCCTGCCCACCACGACAAGGTAGACTCTTTTAGGGCAGGAGCTACACTAAACTACACTATGCTAACCTACTCAAAGCTAATCATCCTATCTTTAGTATTGTATACCTGTTTGAATTAGGCCCTATCCTCTAAACCTGCCTTCTTGCTTCACAGATTTGTTTACTAAAATCTACATAAAAGCAATCCTTTACTTACACAAAATAGACATCAGATTTGGAATGACTGAAACTGTTACAATATGGTGGGTGATGTGGTGGTCAGCAATGATCATCCTAATTTCCTTACACATTTTCCCCTTCTTTGATCATTGTTGAGCACTCTTCCATATTAATCCATCCACATTAGCCTGGAATAACGCAGGTGAAGTGTACAAGATGGGAAGAGTCCCCAAGATTTGTCTATTACCTGATTAGATCTGTAGAGACACTAGGGGTATTTCCACCAATCTTCCACACATATTCTCACCTACTGATCCTCTAATGCAGATGGATGCACATACATTTGTCCCTTACTAGCCTACCAATTAAAAGGCAGTGTCCTTTCCTGTCTTCACACACACCTAGACAGGTAAGTTCTCATAGAGATCGGAGACATCTCCCCACCAGGAATGGAAAGGAATAGTACAAAGCCTTTAAACAATCATCCAGCTTTACAAAAGCTCACACTCTAACTAAATATGAAATAAGATGAATTCAGTGCTTCTTATTCTGGCCCAACTGGTGGCGTCCAGCTCCGGGTGGGTTCCAGGTGCAAACCAACATCCAGCTGCAAACTCCAGGTTTCTTTCACTAACTTGACACTGAGATTTGAGCGGGTTAAGTTGACATTTCTCCTGAAGGTCCCTCCTTTAAGTAGCGGGAGGCCGATCCCCAACCCCCCTCCAGCCGGTACAGCATAAAGACCCAAAGATAAAGGTGGTACCCTACCCAGAGATCTCATCAACAGCTATGGGTCATCATAGAAATCTCCAGACTCATGGTCTGGCCAATCAAGTTGCCCCCTTCACACACTGAATAGCATCTTTCCAACATCACCCTAAACATCAGTCAGCTTTCTTACTTTCCAGATTTCTTTATCAAGATGTACAGTACTATTATTATGGATTTCTAAAGCAACAACAGTATATGCAGAACTTTAAAAGGAGACAGTACATTTACAATACAATGCAAGATGACTCAATACAATTTACTGATCCCCCAGTGCAGATAGATGCACATACATTTGTCCCTTACTAGCCTACTTTTTAAAAGGCCGTGTATCTTCGTTCACTCACCAAGATGTATACACAGGCAAGCTAACTTGTAGATCATAGAAATCTTCTAAACATGAAAGCTACAAAAATTAAAATAATACCAACATGCAAACCAAAATGCAAACCAAACATAATATATATAATATATACATGTAACTGTCTGTATCTTTTTGTTTATATATATATATAGATGGAAAGATATCTATCTATCTATATATGTATTTTTATTTTCTGTCCGTAATAAATCTAAGAGTCTTTTAGTTGAATCAAATGGTCAAAAGTGAAACTGTCTAGAAAATTGATTTTTTTTCTACTGTTTTGTCAATTTTAACCAAAAGAATACAAGCCTGCCCACCACGACAAGGTAGACTCTTTTAGGGCAGGACCTACACTAAACTACACTATACTAACCTACTGGATGCTAGACATCCTATCTTTAGTATTGTATACCTGTTTGAATTAGACCCTATCCTCTAAACCTGCCTTCTTGCTTCACAGATTTGTTTACTAAAATCTACAGAAGAGCAATTCTTTACTTACACAAAATAGACATCAGATTTGCAATGACTGATACTGTTACAATATGGCGGGAGATGTGGTGGTCAGCAATGATCATCTTAATTTCCTTACACATTTTCCCCTTCTTTGATCATTGTTGAGCACTCTTCCATATAAATTCATCCACATTAGCCTGGAATAATGCAGGTGAAGTGTAAAAGATGGGAAGAGTCCCCAAGATGTGTCTATTACCTGATTAGAACTGATTAGGCAAGTCTCCAGGGAGATGAACCATCGGTTGCAACCAAGAGGGCTGGTGAGTGGCATGCACAGTCGGGAGGACTGGGGAGGCACACCTGAAAGGACTGGGAGAGTGCAGTCAGAGATGGGTGCAGAACCAGAGGAGAGGACTGTGGTGTCGTGGGCAGTGGAGTTGGGCAGCTGCAGCCAGGGGGGCTGGGAGGGCCTGAAGAGGGTTGACTGGGATCAGTAGCCGCATGTGGGTCAGCTAGTACCAGAACTTACTATTTTCTTTTTGCTACACCATAGGGGCCCGTGGTGCCTGCCTATAAAGGGCATTTGCTTTAGGCCTGGCTGGGACTACAGTGTTAGCTACAAAAGAGAGGAAGCGATGTGTAGGAGCAGTATGGAGTGTCACTCAGAAGATAAGAAGCGATGTGCAGGTGGTGTATGGAGCAATACTCAGAAGAAAGGAAGCGATGTGCAGGAGGATAAATGGAGTGATGTATATACAGGATGTATAGTCCTAAGTTCCAATGTTTGATCACCTGGGCATCTCATGAGTCCCTATCCAAGTTTAATATTCCCTCAATAAAACAAACAAACAAAATGCAAGGACTGCTTTATTGTCTGCCTGGCTGGGCAGGGTAACAGATGGACCAATATACTCAGCAGCCTCTATGGGGGTACCGCTACACAATTTAAGCCATGCCCACATTTTGCAGTGGCTGTATCATGTCCACACACTCTCTGACCAACTCCTGTATCATGTCCGCACGCTCTCTGACCAACTCCTGGATCATGTCCGCACGCTCTCTGACCAACTCCTGTATCATGTCCGCACACTCTCTGACCAACTCCTGTATCATGTCCGCACGCTCTCTGACCAACTCCTGTATCATGTCCGCACGCTCTCTGACCAACTCCTGTATCATGTCCGCACGCTCTCTGACCAACTCCTGTATCATGTAAGCACACTCTCTGACCAACTCCTGTATCATGTAAGCACGCTCTCTGACCAACTCCTGTATCATGTAAGCACTCTCTCTGACCAACTCCTGTATCATGTAAGCACACACTCTCTGATCAACTCCTGTATAATGTTCGCACACTCTCTGATCAACTCCTGTATCATGTAAGCAGAGTCTCTGATCAACTTCTGTATCATGTGGATGGATGGATATGGGATATGACAGGATGGATATGACAGGATGGAGATATTTGTGTCATGATTAGACGGCTATGATTCGAGCAAAAGGTGGGGATGGGAAGAGACATTGTGGTGCAGGCTGGGGAGGAGAACTTCTTTAATCTTTAATGATGTTTGTACAAGAAAATATAGACTTGATGTGAGCAGTCAGGTGACACGGGTAAGGACTTGATGGGAGCAGTCAGGTGACCCATGTAGGGACTTGGTGGGAGCAGTCAGATGACTCATGTGGGGACTTGGTGGGAGCAGTCAGGTGACTCCTGTAGGGACTTGGTTGGAGCAGTCAGGTGACTCGTGTAGGGACTTGGTGGGAGCAGTCAGGTGACTCGTGTAGGGACTTGGTGGGAGCAGTTAGGTGACACTGTTAGGGACTTGTAGGGAGCAGTCAGGTGACACTGTTAGGGACTTGGTGGGAGCAGTCAGGTGACACTGTAGGGACTTGGTGGGAGCAGTCAGGTGACTTGTGTAGGGACATGGTGGGAGCAGTCAGGTGACACTAATAGGGACGTGGTGGGAGCAGTCAGGTGACACTGCTAGGGACTTGGTGGGAGCAGTCAGGTGACACTGTTAGAGACTTGGTGGGAGCAGTCAGGTGACTTGTGTAGGGACTTGGTGGGAGCAGTCAGGTGACGCGTGAAGGGACTTGGTGGGAGCAGTTAGGTGACACTTTTAGGGACTTGGTGGGTCAGTCAGGTGACTCATGTAGGGACTTGGTGGGAGCAGTCAGGTGACTCGTGTAAGGACTTGGTGGGAGCAGTCGGGTGACATGGGTAGGGACTGGGTGGGAGCAGTCAGGGACAGGTGTAGGGACTTGGTGGGAACAGTCAGCTGACATGGGTAGGGACTTGGTGGGAGCAGTCAGGTGACACGGGTAGGCTGTAAGCTTTGAGCCTATTCAGCCTTACTTGGTATAATCTATGAAAAGTGAGACATCCACCCCTCCCCCACATAACACATCCTTGTGATCAAAATTAATGCCGCAACTGTGATCAGGTGACCTCAGACACACACACCGGACCATAAAAATAATCCAATCACTGGAGCTTCTCCTCTGCCCATCTCTGAGTAGATGCAGCTCCCCTAAATCAAATAATTCGTCTGTGTCTTCTGCTACCCATCCTGTGAGTTCACTGCACTATACATACATTTCCTCCTTTCACACTGATCTGTGGATCACACCCCATGATGAGAAATATCCAGTCAAAACTCAGAAAAGGCACCACATGACTTCAGCATGCCCAATCATGCTGAGGTATGGAGCAGCCAATCCTGGGAGAGCTGTAGAAGCAAGGAGGGGGATATAAAGTATACAGAATGCCTCTCTCTGGCTCTTGCATGAGATAAGGAAATCACCTGTCTGTCACAGCAAAGGGGAAGATCTGACTCCTATTTCTCCATGTGTCAGTTTTTATCTTACTGAAAAAAGATGAGGATTGCTCAGAGTTGGATTAACCCTTCATGACAAGACTGGGCACAGATGAAATTAAATCCTATACTCTACAAGGTACAAATCTTAATTACATTTTTGGGGGGTTTACATCCACTTTAAGCTCAGTGTATCATCTGAGGCAGTTCACTTCACTGGGTATATGTGAGGGTTTACATCCACTTTAAGTGGGCTTGAGTTTAAAACATTTTTTTATAAACATACATATATTCAAAAAATAAGCATATCCATGTTCATGGTTCTATCAAAAGAAAAAGTATATATCATTTGTTTTAATTTAACAAGCTGTGACCCAAACAAGGTCTACGAATTATTTTGACATATGTGTTTTTTATATTCTATTTAACGTCATTCTTTGGGCAGATAATTTTATGCTACAGAACAGCATGGCCAAAGCAAAATTAAAGGAATGGCTTAAAACTAATAACGTCATTGTACAGGAGGTTTAGCTCTACCGGACATTAAACGATTCTATTTGGCAGCAATTCTATCTAGGATCTCAGATTGGAGATACCACAAGGGCTCAAAGCTTTGGGTGTCTCTGGAGATAGCACTTAGTGGTACTGACCTCTACCCATTAATCTGGATTCCGAGGAAATTTAGATCCCTATCTCCTACTACGTCTCCACTCACTCGCTCTACCTTAATATGTTGGGACTTGCTATGCAAAACTCATAAGTGGCAATACAACTCCCCTCTTATGCCTCTGACTGGTCACAATTATTTCCCACCAGGGAATATTGATCCCAGACTCCACTCTTGGAACCTCGGGAACGCTATTTTATTACACCAGGTCATTAAGGACTCGAATATTGTGCCACTATCTACGCTCACCTCAACACCGACTACGTCGCTAATGGATCAGTGGAGATATCTTCAATTATCAGACGTTATTCAGGCCCTCCCAAAACCCTTGCGCAATACATCCAGCTTAACACCGATTGAATCAGCGTTTGTGGACGACCTCCCGGTGGAGAGACCTCTCTCTTATTTTTACCAAGCATTAGGATCACTTACGTCCGCTAGTTGTCCCAATTTCCTTCATAACTGGGAGAAAGATTTACACAGGAACCTGACGGACTATCAGAAGGCATCTATCCTCTTACTTTCTCATTCATCCTCTATATCCTCTAAAACTGCAGAGGTCAATTACAAACTATTGACTAGGTGTCATTACATGCCTGCGATTCTCCACAAACTCTTCCCTCAAAAGTCACCGCTATGCTGGCGGGGCTGCGGAGAAGTAGCATCGCATGCTCATGTTTGGTGGTTTTGTCCATTTATCAGGCCTTTTTGGCTTACTATCCTATATTGGATTAAGGAGATTCAGGGTTCTGAGGTTCCCAATGACCCCTGGTATGTACTATTACATTGTACGGATGAGTCAACAGGATCATATAAAAAATCTATCACACCACATTTATTAAACGCTGCTAAAGCTCTCATACCTCGGTTTTGGAAAACTCCCAGGATACCTTCCTTACGCCAATGGCTGAGTGAGGTGGATCATTTATACTTTATGGAAGATTTAACTTACTCCATCAAAAATAAATCTGAATTGGGGAAGAAGATATGGTCCTGTTGGTTCGCCTTTAAATACACTGCAGCTTATGCTGAAATTATGGCTTCAAACCCGTAACCTGTTTATGATAAGACTTAGCTTTGTTTAATTCCGCCAGAGGCAGACAACCTTCCCTTCCCACCCCCTCCTACCTCTACCCACTGCTTTTTCTACTTTTCTTTCTTTTTTTCTTTGTACACGTTTCTTTGTTAGTGTCCTTCTTTTTTTTTTTCTTTTCTCTCTTGTTCATACCAAAAATGCGACAGGATTTGGTGTTCTCAATCAGGGTTATTACTTTATTATGGAAATATGTTTTGTGATGAGTCATTCGTTATACTTAGATGACCCTTCCTCTGGACTTTAATTTCATTAGTGTTTACAGTTTATGTATACATTATGGCTGGATGATGTACTGTACCGAACAACCTGTTTTCAATAAAAATACATTAAACAAAAAAAAAACTAATACTGTCATTTAGGCCTGGTGGTACAGTAGCTTTTAGACTATGGATCCATTTGGTTTTACGTTGCAGGACTCGTTTATTGAAGTCCCCACCTCTTTCCTCTTTATAAACTCGATCAAAAGCCATAAACCGCATAACTGACACATCAAAGTTGTGAACAAGTCCCACATGTCTACCAATGGGAGACACCATTTTCCCAATTTGAGATATTGCAATGCATTCTCAAAAAATTACAGTGGCTGCAGATTGAAAAGGAAAGGAAATTTATAATAACATTCAATTACAATATGATTAGTGTCTCAATTATATGTGCTATATTATTTTTGCTTTATTTGCTATTTTTTTTCCCAATGAAAGTGGAGTTACCCTTTTAATCTGAAGGGTTTTTGCCTCAGAGTATTGACCCGGAAAGTATTATGTATAGTGCTGACTATATTCATTTTTCTTATAGCAGGTAGGCTTTTATATTCAAGTGACACTGATGACAGGGTCACTTTAACCACCTACCCACTGGGCACTTAAACCCCCTTCCTAACCAGACCAATTTTCAGCTTTCGTTGTTCTTACATTTTGAATGACAATTACTCAGTCATGCAACTCAGTACCCATATGAAAAGTTTGTCTTTTTTTTCACACAAATAGAGCTTTCTTTTGGTGGTATTTGATCACCTCTGGGTGGTTGTTTTTTTTGCACTATAAATGAAAAAATACCAAAAATTTCTGTAAAAAATTATATATTTTTTGTTTCTGCTTATAAAATTTTGCAAATTTGTAATTTTTCTTCATAAATTTTGGCCAAAATTTATACTGCTACATATCTTTGGTAAAAATAACCCAAATAAGTGTATATTATTTGGTCTGTGTGAAAGTTATAGCGTCTACAATCTAGGGTGCCAATCCTTGAAAATTGATCACACCTGATGCACCGATGGCCTATCTCATTTCTTGAGACCCTAACAAGCCAGGAAAGTACAAATACCCCCTAAATTATCCCTTTTTGGAAAGTAGACATTCCAAGGTATTTAGTAAGAGGCATGGTGAGTTTTTTGAAGTTGTAATTTTTTCCCCACAATTCTTTGCAAAATGAAGATTTTTTTTTCACAAAATTGTCATATTAACAGGTTTTCTCACACACAGCATATGCATACCACAAATTATACCCCAAAGCACATTCTAGTATTCCTCACTGTATGGCGATACCACATGTGTGAGACTTTTACACAGCCTGGCTACATACAGAGGCCCAACATGCAGGGAGCACTGTCAGGCATTCTAGGGACATAAATTACACATATAATTTCTTGACTACCTCTTACACTTTTGAAGGCCCTGGAGTACCAGGACAATGGAAACTGCTTTCCAAAATGGGGTCATTTTTTGGCCAACACCATAACGTGAAGTTTATTAGGCATAATGAGTCCTTTGATCATTTGGAAAATGTGGAAAAACAATGAAAACATTTTTTTTTTTTTTTTTTACTCACAAAGTTGTCCATTTATAAAATATTTCTAACACATAGCGTGTACATAGCCAAAATTACAACCCAAAATATATTCTGCTACTCCTCCTGAGTATAACGATATGACATGTGTGAGAGTTTTACACAGCCTGGCCAAATACAGAGGCCCAACCTGCGGGGAGCACCATCAGGTATTCTAGGGGCATAAATTTCAAATCTAATTTGACTATCTATTACACTTTTGTGGGGCACTGTAGTGGCATGGCTGTGGCACAGATGAGAACTGATGTGGCATGGATGAGTCATGGATGGGGATGGATGAGCTGTGGATGGGGATGGCTGAGTATGGATGGGGATGGCTGAGTATGGATGGGATGGCTGACACTATGTCTCTTAGAGAGCTTTCAACTAGGCCGCTTAGGTCATCAGCGTTATCTAGATGCAGTGGCGTGTCAGCGGTTGTGAGAGCCGGGGACACTATAGGAGAGGGTACTCTGTGTGGCAAGGGGGGAAAGTCCTCCTCCGCTGCAGAGGTAGATGCAGGAGCGCCCTTCTTACTTGAGGGTGTAGCGCCCGCCGTGCTGACTCGAGGTGGCGCCATCTTGCTGGAATCTGCTGTTGCCGCAGAAAGTAGTGGGAGATTTCGGGTCCCCTCCGTTCCTCAGTGACCGGTGGGCGCCTGCGGCCTCCTGGCATGAATGGATGGCTTAGCTGATCGGTGCTACGGGTGATTCACGGCCCGTTTCAGTGCAGAGCTCCCGACGACGCGTTCTTACGTTTCCATAGCTAGGTCACGTCTCCCTCCTGTAATAAATTTTGTGCTGAAGTTTCTGTGCCTCATGCAGGCGTTGGGGGGCCTACGCCAAGCAGTAGTGAGCAAGCGAGTGTTGGAGCCTGTCTGCAGGGTCAGGGGTAATCAAGCAGTAAGTGTGGTACAGTGTGTGACCCTTTTTGATGAGTTATAGTATTGGAGAGGACACAGGAAGGGTACAGGCTTTGCAAACTGCGGTTATGTCACCCCCAGCAACAGTACCTTGTTGTAGAATCTGCAGACTGTTCTTTAGGATATAGGCTGGGAGGGAGAGGGGGGAACGGCTCAGCGATTTCACAATGACCTTTTGCTGTTTGTTCCCTCTTGTGCAGATCCCAGGACGAGTGGCAGCTCTCTCCCCCAAGCCTCTGCACCCCAGGACAGTGTTAGTAGGACCCTGACCTCCAAGATGGCTGCCGCTGCATGGAGCCCACCAAGGGCCTTTATGGAGTTTTCTGTATCCCCCTCTCGTGTACTCCGGGTCCCGCTGCCGCTTTCAGGTAGGTGGCTCTAATGTTAAGCCTGCGGTGACCCCCTCTCCGCTGATTGCGGTACCCGAGGCCGGGGATGGCGGGGGCTCCACAGGCCGCAGGATGGCGGATCGCGGCCGGGTTGTGGTGCCGACCGGGGGTCTTTACAGTGCGGTCGCTGGATGCCTGTCTCCTCCGGTGCTCGCCTCCTTTCACCTCCAGCCGCGACCGATGCGCGAAGCGCTGGGGTCCCCCCGCCGCCGAACGCGGCACTCCAGGCCGGGGATCGTGAGGCCGCAGTAGGCCGCAAGATGGCGGAATGCCTTCCAGGGGTGATGCTGGCCTGTTACCTCACTCTCGGGCGGCTGTCCTTTACAATAGCCTCCTCCCCTGTTGAGGATGGTTCCCTGCCACACTTGGGAAGCCTTGTGATTTTACAAAAAGTGGTTTTAAGGGCAGGATGGCTGTGGATAGAGCCAGGACCGGCGGAGCTTCTCTGAAACACGTCCTGCTCCTTGCTGCATCCGGACACGCCCCCCTGTTTATCAATTTTCAGTAAAAATACACTACTACGAAGTTAAAAGTAAGTTCTCGCTAAAGGTGCTAAAGATACTAAATGAACATTCTGCACACAGCTATATACCCTTCTAGCAAACTTTACATAAAAATAGGGATTTTTAGTTCACATGCATTGCAATGCATGTTTAAGCTGGCCAACTGCGTCAAAGTAATCCCTCTCTGGCCAGGCCCTACACTACACTATACTAATCTACACTACACTACATTACACTAATTTACTCTACACTAATCTGTTCCACCCTGCCCTAATCCTCTCCACCCTGCCATAATTCACTCCACCCTGCCCTATAATCCAGCCTTAATCCACTCCACCCTGCCCTATAACCCAGCCCTAATCCACACACCATGCCCTAAAACACAGCCGTAGTCCGCTCCACCTTGCCGTAGTCCACTCCACCCTGCCCTGTAACCCAGCCCAAATCCACCCAGCCTTAATCCACTCCACCCTACCCTATAAGCCAGCCCTAATCCACCATGCCCTATAACCCAGCCGTAGTCTGCTCCGCCCTGCTGTAGTCTGCTCCACCCTGCCCTGTAACCCAGCCCAAATCCACCCTGCCTTAATCCCCTCCACCCTGCCCTATAACCCTGCCCTAATCCACCCTGCCCTAATCCCCTCCACCCAGCCCAAATCCACTGTGCCTTACTCCCCTCCACCCTGCCCTGTAACCCAGCCCTAATCCTCTCCACCCTGCCGTAACTCACTCCACCCTGCCCTATAACCCAGCCCTAATTCACTCCACCCTGCCCTATAACCATGCCATAGTCTGCTCCACCCTGCCGTAGTCTGCTCCACCCTGCTGTAGTCTGCTCCACCCTGCCGTAGTCCACGCCACCCTGCCTTAATCCCCTCCACCCTGCCCTATAACCCTGCCCTAATCCACCCTGCCCTAATCCCCTCCACCCAGCCCAAATCCATCCAGCCTTAATCCACTCCACCCTACCCTATAGCCCAGCCCTAATCCACTCCACCATGCCCTATAACCCATCCGTAGTCTGCTCCACCGTGCCATAGTCCGCTCCACCCTGCCCTGTAACCCAGCCCTAATCCACTACACCCTGCCCTATAATCCTGCCGTAGTCTGCTTCACCCTGCCGTAGTCTGCTCCACCCTGCCGTAGTCTGCTACACCCTGCCTTAATCCCTCCACCCTGCCCTATAACCCTGCCCTAATCCACCCTGCCCTAATCCCCTCCACCCAGCCCAAAGATGAAGGGCGGTTCTAGCAACCAATCACCTGCTAGATCACTTGAAAAGTTAACTCCGTCAGTGCCTGCCCCTGCCCTCCATCCAAAGATGCTGTGTCTTCCGCTGTTTAGAGCTGAGTGGGGCTGCGCTGTAAATGGGGGTATAGAGCTGAGGGGGGCTGCACTGTGAATGGGGGGACAGAGCTGTGGGGTCATCTGTAATGTGAATTGGGAGGAGGGCAGACTTGTGGGGGGCAAAGCTGAGGAGGGCTTCCCAGTGAATGGGAGGAGCAGAGCTGAGGGGGCCAGTAATGTGGAATAGGGGAGGGGAGCAGAGCTTAGAAGGGCTGCATTGTGAAGGGGTAGGGGGGAGTGATGTGATGGGGACAGAGGACACCCCTGTCAAGGGAAAACTGTGGTGCAAAAACAAGATTGTGATTTCTAAAGAGGGGGCTGTGATGCGAATAATCTTAGTTATCGCACAAACAGGCGATTCACTCGGACCTTAGGTGGAATTTTTTTTATGGATTGGACCTCTGTGAATTTTAATTCAATACCCCTGGTGTACACTATACTATAATCCGCTCTACCCTGCCCTAATCTGCTCCACCCTACCCTAATCCGCACGTTGTAACAAATATACACTTTTATAACGCTAAATCAATATACATTTTTATAGAGAGAAGTAAATATAAATTTTTATAGAGATAAGCAAATATAAATTTTTATTTTTTGCTATATAATATATACACTATACTATAATCGTCTCTACTCCTCTGTGCCCCTCCGGGTCATGCGCCATCTGCCTAGTGCCCCTCCGGGCCAGGCTCCATCCGCCTAGTGCCCCTCGGGACTGCGCTCCATCCGCCTAGTGCCCCTCTGGGCCGCGCTACATCTGCCTAGTGCCCCTCTGGGCCACACTTCATCCACCAAGTGCCCCTCTGGGCCATGTTCCATCCACCTATTTCCCCCCTGGGCCGCACTTCATCCTCATTGTGCCTCTACGGGCCTGGCTCCATCCGCCTAGTGCTTCTATGAGTGACTCAATTCGCCTAGTGCCCTACCAGTCCTGGCTCCATCTGCCTAGTGCCTCTACGTGCCTGGCTCTATCTGCCTAGTGCCTCTACGGGCCTGGCTCCATCCTCCTAGTGCTTCCACAGGCCTGGCTTGATCCACCTAGTGCCTCTACGGGCCTGGCTCCATCCACCTAGTGCCTTTACGGGCCTGGCTCCATCCTCCTAGTGCCTCTACAGGCCTGGCTCCATCCGCCTAGTGCTTCTACGGGCCTGGCTCCATCCACCTAGTGCCACTACGGGCCTGGCTCCATCCGCCTAGTGCCCCGCCGGGCCTGGATCCATTTGCCTCGTGCCTCTATGGGCTTGGCTCTGTAGACCTAATGCCCAGCTGGGCCTGCCTCCATCCGTTTAGTGCCTCTATGTGCTTCGTGCCTATAAGGGCCTGGCTCCATACGCATACTGCCCTGCCGGGCCTGGCTCCATTTGCCTAGTGCCGAGTCTGGCTACATCCGTCTAGTGCCTCTATGGGCCTGGCTCCATCAGCCTAGTGCCTTTGCATGCCTGGCTCTATCAGCCTAATGCCTCTATGGGCCTGGCTCCATCCGCCTAGTGCCTCTATGGGCCTGGCTCCATCCACCTAGTGCCTCTACAGGCCTTGCTCCATCCGTCTAGTGCCTCTATGGGCCTTGCTCCATCCGGCTAGTGCCTCTACGGGCCTGGCTCCATCCGCCTAGTGCCTCTTTGGGCCTTGCTCCATCTGCCTACTGCCTCTATGGGCCTTGCTTAATCCGCATACTGCCCTGCCGGGCGTGGCTGCATTTGCCTAGTGCCGAGTCTGGCTACATCCGTCTAGTGTCTCTACGGGCCTGGCTCCATCTGCCTAGTGCCTTTGCATGCCTGGCTCCATCCGCCTCTATGGGCTTGGCTCTGTAGACCTAATGCACAGCTGGGCCTGCCTCCATCCGTTTAGTGCCTCTACGTGCTTCGTGCCTATAAGGGCCTGGCTCCATCCGCATACTGCCCTGCCGGGCCTGGCTCCATTTGCCTAGTGCCGAGTCTGGCTACATCCGTCTAGTGCCTCTACGGGCCTGGCTCCATCCGCCTAGTGCATTTGCATGCCTGGCTCTATCAGCCTAATGCCTCTACGGGCCTGGCTCCACCTGCCTAGTGCATCTACGGGCCTGGCTCCATCTGCCTAGTGCCTCTACGGGCCTGGCTCCATCTGCCTAGTGCCTCTATGGGCCTGGCTCCATCCGCCTAGTGCCTCTACGGGCCTGGCTCCATCCGCCTAGTGCCTCTACGGGCCTTGCTCCATCCGCCTAGTGCCTCTACGGGCCTGGCTCCATCCGCCTAGTGCCTCTTGGGGCCTTGCTCCATCTGCCTAGTGCCTCTACGGGCCTTGCTTCATCCATATATTGCCCTGCCGAGCCTGGCTCCATTTGCCTAGTGCCGAGTCTGGCTCCATCCGTCGAGTGCCTCTACGGGCCTGGCTCCATCTGCCTAGTGCCTTTGCATGCCTGGCTCCATCCGCCTAGTGCCTCTACGGGCCTGGCTCCATCTGCCTAGTGCCTCTATGGGCCTGGCTCCATCTGCCTAGTGCCCCGCCGGGCCTGCCTCCATCCACCTAGTGCCTCTACGGGCCTGGCTCCATCCGCCTAGTGTCTCTACGGGCCTGGCTCCATCTGCCTAGTGCCTCTACAGGCCTGGCTCCATCCACCTAGTGCCTCTACAGGCCTGGCTCCATCCTCCTAGTGCCTCCACGGGCCTGGCTCCATCCGCCTAGTGCCTTTGCATGCCTGGCTCCATCCACCTAGTGCCTCTACGGGCCTGGCTCCATCCACCTTAGCCTCTACGGGCCTGGCTCCATCCGCCTAGTGCCTCTACGGGCCTGGCTCCATCTGCCTAGTGCCTCTACAGGTCTGGCTCCATCTGCCTAGTGCCTCTACGGGCCTGGCTTCATCCGCCTAGTGCCTCTACGGGCCTGGTTCCATCCGCCTAGTGCCCCGCCGGGCCTGCCTCCATCCACCTAGTGCCTCTACGGGCCTGGCTCCATCTGCCTAGTGCCTCTGCGGGCCTGGCTCCATCTGCCTAGTGCCTCTATGGGCCTTGCTCCATCCGCCTAGTGCCTCTACGGGCCTTGCTCCATCCGCCTAGTGCCTCTACGGGCCTGGCTCCATCTGCCTAATGCCTCTTTGGGCCTTGCTCCATCTGCCTAGTGCCTCTACGGGCCTTGCTTTATCCACATATTGCCCTACCGGGCCTGGCTCCATTTGCCTAGTGCCGAGTCTGGCTACATCCGTCTAGTGCCTCTACGGGCCTGGCTCCATCTGCCTAGTGCCTTTGCATGTCTGGCTCCATCCGCCTAGTGCCTTTACGGGCCTGGCTCCATCCGATTAGTGCCTCTACGGGTCTGGCTCCATCCGTCTAGTGCCTCTACGGGCCTGGCTCCATCTGCCTAGCGCCTCTACGGGCCTGGCTCCATCTGCCTAGCACCTCTACGGGCCTGGCTCCATCTGCCTAGTGCCTCTACAGGCCTGGCTTCATCTGCCTAGTGCCTCTACGGGCCTGGATCCATCTGCCTAGGGCCTCTACGGGCCTGGCTCCATCCTCCTAGTGCCTCCACAGGCCTGGCTCCATCCTCCTAGTGCCTCCACAGGCCTGGCTCCATCCACCTAGTACCTCTATGGACCTGGCTCCATCCACCTAGTGCCTCTACGGGCCTGGCTCCATCCTTCTAGTGCCTTTACAGGCCTGGCTCCATCCGCCTAGTGCCTCTACGGGCCTGGCTCCATCTGTCTATTGCCCCTATGGGCCTGGCTCCATCTGCCTAGTGCCTTTGCGTGCCTGGCTCCATCCGCCTAGTGCCTCTACGGGTCTGGCTCCATCCACTTAGTGCCTCTACGGGCCTGGCTCCATCGGCCTAGTGCCTCTACGGGCCTGGCTCCATCTGCCTAGCGCCTCTACGGGCCTGGCTCCATCTGCCTAGCGCCTCCACGGGCCTGGCTCCATCTGCCTAGTGCCTCTACGGGCCTGGCTTCATCCGCCTAGTGCCTCTACGGGCCTGGATCCATCTGCCTAGGGCCTCTACGGGCCTGGCTCCATCCTCCTAGTGCCTCCACAGGCCTGGCTCCATCCACCTAGTGCCTCTACGGGCCTGGCTCCATCTGCCTAGTGCCTCTGCGGGCCTGGCTCCATCTGCCTAGTGCTTCTATGGGCCTTGCTCCATCCGCCTAGTGCCTCTACGGGCCTTGCTCCATCCGCCTAGTGCCTCTACGGGCCTGGCTCCATCTGCCTAATGCCTCTTTGGGCCTTGCTCCATCTGCCTAGTGCCTCTACGGGCCTTGCTTCATCCACATATTGCCCTACCGGGCCTGGCTCCATTTGCCTAGTGCCGAGTCTGGCTACATCCGTCTAGTGCCTCTACGGGCCTGGCTCCATCTGCCTAGTGCCTTTGCATGTCTGGCTCCATCTGCCTAGTGCCTTTACGGGCCTGGCTCCATCCGATTAGTGCCTCTACGGGTCTGGCTCCATCCGTCTAGTGCCTCTACGGGCCTGGCTCCATCTGCCTAGCGCCTCTACGGGCCTGGCTCCATCTACCTAGCACCTCTACGGGCCTGGCTCCATCTGCCTAGTGCCTCTACAGGCCTGGCTTCATCTGCCTAGTGCCTCTACGGGCCTGGATCCATCTGCCTAGGGCCTCTACGGGCCTGGCTCCATCCTCCTAGTGCCTCCACAGGCCTGGCTCCATCCTCCTAGTGCCTCCACAGGCCTGGCTCCATCCACCTAGTACCTCTATGGACCTGGCTCCATCCACCTAGTGCCTCTACGGGCCTGGCTCCATCCTTCTAGTGCCTTTACAGGCCTGGCTCCATCCGCCTAGTGCCTCTACGGGCCTGGCTCCATCTGTCTATTGCCCCTATGGGCCTGGCTCCATCTGCCTAGTGCCTTTGCGTGCCTGGCTCCATCCGCCTAGTGCCTCTACGGGTCTGGCTCCATCCACTTAGTGCCTCTACGGGCCTGGCTCCATCCGCCTAGTGCCTCTACGGGCCTGGCTCCATCTGCCTAGCGCCTCTACGGGCCTGGCTCCATCTGCCTAGCGCCTCCACGGGCCTGGCTCCATCTGCCTAGTGCCTCTACGGGCCTGGCTTCATCCGCCTAGTGCCTCTACGGGCCTGGATCCATCTGCCTAGGGCCTCTACGGGCCTGGCTCCATCCTCCTAGTGCCTCCACAGGCCTGGCTCCATCCACCTAGTGCCTCTATGGACCTGGCTCCATCCACCTAGTGCCTCTGCGGGCCTGGTTCCATCCTCATAGTGCCTTTACAGGCCTGGCTCCATCCGCCTTGTGCCTCTACGGGCCTGGTTCCATCCACCTAGTGCCTCTACGGGCATGGCTCCATCCACCTAGTGCCTCTACGGGCCTGGCTCCATCCACCTAGTGCCTCTACGGGCCTGGCTCTATCTGCCTAGTGCCTCTATGGGCCTGGCTCCATCCTCCTAGTGCCTCCACAGGCCTGGCTCCATCCACCTAGTGCCTCTATGGGCCTGGCTCCATTCACCTAGTGCCTCTACGGACCTGGCTCCATCCACCCAATGCCCCCCTGGGCCTGCCTCCATCCACCTAGTGCCTCTACGGACCTGGCTCCATCTGCCTAGTGCCTCTATGGGCCTGGCTCTATCTGCCTAGTGCCTTTACGGGCCTGGCTCCATCCTCCTAGTGCCTCCACGGGCCTGGCTCCATCCGCCTAGTGCCTTTGCACGCCTGGCTCCATCTGCCTAGTGCCTCAGTGGGCCTGGCTCTATCTGCCTAGTGCCTTTACGGGCCTGGCTCCATCCTGCTAGTGCCTCCACGGGCCTGGCTCCATCCACCTAGTGCCTCTATGGGCCTGGCTCCATCCTCCTAGTGCCTCTACGGGCCTGGCTCCATCCACCTAGTGCCTCTACGGGCCTGGCTCCATCCATGTAGTGCCTCTACAGGCCTGGTTCCATCCTCCCAGTGCCTCTACGGGCCTGGCTCCATCCACCTAGTGCCTCTACGGGCCTGGTTCCATCCGCCTAGTGCCCCGCCAGGCCTGCCTCGATCCACCTAGTGCCTCTACGGGCCTGGCTCCATCTGCCTAGTGCCTCTACGGGCCTGGCTCTATCTGCATAGTGCCTCTATGGGCCTGGCTTCATCCTCCTAGTGCCTCCACAGACCTGGCTCCATCCACCTAGTGCCTCTACGGGCCTGGATCCATCCACCTAGTGCCTCTACGGGCCTGACTCCATCCTCCTAGTGCCTCTACGGGCCTGGCTCCATCCACCTAGTGCCTCTATGGGCCTGGCTCCATCCGCCTAGTGCCCCACCGGGCCTGCCTCCATCCACCTGGTGCCTCTATGGGCCTGGCTCCATCTGCCTAGTGCCTCTACGGGCCTGGCTCTATTTGTGTAATGCCTCTACGGGCCTGGCTCCATCCGCCTTGTGCCTCTACAGGCCTGGCTTCATCCGCCTAGTGCCTCTACCAACCTGGCTCCATCCGCCTAGTGCCTTTACGGGCCTGGCTCCATCCGCTTAGTGCCTCTACGGGCCTTGCTCCATCCGCCTAGTGCCCCGTCGGGCCTGCCTCCATCCACCTAGTGCCTCTACGGGCCTTGCTCCATCTGCCTAGTGCCTCTACGGGCCTGGCTCTATCTGCGTAGTGCCTCTACGGGCCTGGCTCCATCCTCCTAGTGCCTCCACAGACCTGGCTCCATCCACCTAGTGCCTCTACGGGCCTAGCTCCATCCACATAGTGCCTCAACGGGCCTGGCTTCATCCGCCTAGTGCCTCTACGGGCCTGGCTCCATCTGCCTAGTGCCTCTATGGGCCTGGCTCCATCTGCCTAGTGCCTCTACGGGCCTGGCTTCATCCGCCTAGTGCCTCTACGGGCCTGGCTCCATCTGCCTAGTGCCTCTACGGGCCTGGCTCCATCTGCCTAGTGCCTCTACGGGCCTGGCTTCATCCTCCTAGTGCCTCTACAGGCCTGGCTCCATCCACCTAGTGCCTCTACAAGCCTGGCTCCATTCATGTAGTGCCTCTACGGGCCTAGCTCCATCCTCCTAGTGCCTCTACGGGCCTGGCTCCATCCACCTAGTGCCATCACGGGCCTGGCTCCATCCACCTAGTGCCTCTACGGGCCTGGCTCCATCCTCCTAGTGCCTCTACGGGCCTGGCTCCATCCACCTAGTGCCTCTACGGGCCTGGCTCCATCCATGTAGTGCCTCTACGGGCCTGGCTCCATCCTCCTAGTGCCTCTACGGGCCTGGCTCCATCCACCTAGTGCCTCTACGGGCCTGGTTCCATCCGCCTAGTGCCCCGCTGGGCCTGCCTCCATCCACCTAGTGCCTCTACGGCCTGGCTCCATCTGCCTAGTGCCTCTACGGGCCTGGCACTATCTGCGTAGTGCCTCTACGGGCCTGGCTTCATCCTCCTAGTGCCTCCACAGACCTTGCTCCATCCACCTAGTGCCTCTATGGGCCTGGCTCCATCCACCTAGTGCCTCTACGGGCCTGACTCCATCCTCCTAGTGCCTCTATGGGCCTGGCTCCATCCACCTAGTGCCTCTACGGGCCTGGCTCCATCCACCTAGTGCCTCTACGGGCATGGCTCCATCCGCCTAGTGCCCCACCAGGCCTGCCTCCATCCACCTGGTGCCTCTATGGGCCTGGCTCCATCTGCCTAGTGCCTCTACGGGCCTGGCTCTATCTGCGTAGTGCCTCTACGGGCCTGGCTCCATCCTCCTAGTGCCTCCACAGACCTGGCTCCATCCACCTAGTGCCTCTACGGGCCTGGCTCCATCCACATAGTGCCTCTACGGGCCTGGCTCCATCCGCCTTGTGCCTCTACAGGCCTGGCTTCATCCGCCTAGTGTCTCTACCATCCTGGCTCCATCCGCCTAGTGCCTTTATTGGCCTGGCTCCATCCGCTTAGTGCCTCTACGGGCCTGGCTCCATCCGCCTAGTGCCCCGTCGGGCCTGCCTCCATCCACCTAGTGCCTCTACGGGCCTGGCTCCATCTGCCTAGTGCCTCTACGGGCCTGGCTCTATCTGCGTAGTGCCTCTACGGGCCTGGCTCCATCCTCCTAGTGCCTCCACAGACCTGGCTCCATCCACCTAGTGCCTCTACGGGCCTGGCTCCATCCACATAGTGCCTCTACGGGCCTGGCTCCATCCGCCTAGTGCCTCTACAGGCCTAGCTCCATCTGCCTAGTGCCTCTACGGGCCTGGCTCCATCCGCCTAGTGCCTCTACGGGCCTGGCTCCATCTGCCTAGTGCCTCTACGGGCCTGGCTCCATCCTCCTAGTGCCTCTACAGGCCTGGCTCCATCCACCTCGTGCCTCTACAAGCCTGGCTCCATCCATGTAGTGCCTCTACGGGCCTGGCTCCATCCTCCTAGTGCCTCTACGGGCCTGGCTCCATCCACCTAGTGCCTCTACGGGCCTGGTTCCATCTGCCTAGTGCCCCGCCGGGCCTGCCTCCATCCACCTAGTGCCTCTACGGGCCTGGCTCCATCTGCCTGGTGCCTCTATGGGCCTGGCTCCATCCGCCTAGTGCCTCTTTGGGCCTTGCTCCATCTGCCTAGTGCCTCTACGGGCCTTGCTTCATCCGCATACTGCCCTGCCGGGCCTGGCTCCATTTGCCTAGTGCCGAGTCTGGCTACATCCGTCTAGTGCCTCTACGGGCCTGGCTCCATCTGCCTAGTGCCTTTGCATGCCTGGCTCCATCCACCTCTATGGGCTTGGCTCTGTAGACCTAATGCCCAGCTGGGCCTGCCTCCATCCGTTTAGTGCCTCTACGTGCTTCGTGCCTATAAGGGCCTGGCTCCATCCGCATACTGCCTTGCCGGGCCTGGCTCCATTTGCCTAGTGCCTCTTTGGGCCTTGCTCCATCTGCCTAGTGCCTCTACGGGCCTTGCTTCATCCACATATTGCCCTGCCGGGCCTGGCTCCATTTGCCTAGTGCCGAGTCTGGCTACATTCGTCTAGTGCCTCTACGGGCCTGGCTCCATCCACATAGTGCCTCTACGGGCCTGGCTCCATCCACCTAGTGCCTCTACAGGCCTGGCTCCATCCACCTAGTGCCTCTACGGGCCTGGCTCCATCTGCCTAGTGCCTCTACGGGCCTGGCTCCATCTGCCTAGTGCCTCTACGGGCCTGGCTCCATCCGCCTAGTGCCTCTATGGGCCTGGCTCCATCTGCCTAGTGCCTCTACGGGCCTGGCTACATCTGCCTAGTGCCTCTACGGGCCTGGCTCTATCTGCGTAGTGCCTCTATGGGCCTGGCTTCATCCTCCTAGTGCCTCCACAGACCTGGCTCCATCCACCTAGTGCCTCTATGGGCCTGGCTCCATCCACCTAGTGCCTCTACGGGCCTGGCTCCATCCACCTAGTGCCTCTACGGGCCTGGCTCCATCCTCCTAGTGCCTCTACAGGCCTGGCTCCATCCGCCTAGTGCCTCTACGGGCCTGGCTCCATCCGCCTGGTGCCTTTATGGGCCTGGCTCCATCTGCCTAGTGCCTCTACGGGCCTGGGTCCATCCATGTAGTGCCTCTACGGGCCTGGCTCCATCCTCCTAGTGCCTCTATGGGCCTGACTCCATCCACCTAGTGCCTCTATGGGCCTGGCTCCATCCACCTAGTGCCCCGCCGGGCCTGGCTCCATCCACCTAGTGCCTCTACGGGCCTGGCTTCATCTGCCTAGTGCCTCTACGGGCCTGGCTCTATCTGCGTAGTGCCTCTACGGGCCATGGCTCTATCCTCCTAGTGCCTCCACAGACCTGGCTCCATCCACCTAGTGCCTCTACGGGCCTGGCTCCATCCACATAGTGCCTCTACGGGCCTGGCTCCATCTGCCTAGTGCCTCTACAGGCCTGGCTCCATCCGCCTAGTGCCTTTATGGGCCTGGCTCCATCCACCTAGTGCCTCTACGGGCCTGGCTCCATCCGCCTAGTGCCCCGCCGGGCCTGCCTCCATCCACCTAGTGCCTCTACGGGCCTGGCTCCATCTGCCTTGTGCCTCTACGGGCCTGGCTCTATCTGCGTAGTGCCTCTACGTGCCTGGCTCCATCCTCCTAGTGCCTCCACAGACCTGGCTCCATCCACCTAGTGCCTCTACGGGCCTGGCTCCATCCGCCTAGTGCCTCTACAGGTCTGGCTCCATCCGCCTAGTGCCTCTACGGGCCTGGCTCTATCCGCCTAGTGCCTCTACAGGCCTGGCTCCATCTGCCTAGTGCCTCTACGGGCCTGGCTCCATCTGCCTAGTGCCTCTACGGGCCTGGCTTCTTCCGCCTAGTGCCTCTATGGGCCTGGATCCATCTGCCTAGTGCCTCTACGGGCCTGGCTCCATCCGCCCAGTGCCCCCCGGGCCTGCCTCCATCCACCTAGTGCCTCTACGGGTCTGGCTCCATCTGTCTAGTGCCTCTATGGGCCTGGCTCTATCTGCCTAGTGCCTTTACGGGCCTGGCTCCATCCTCCTAGTGCCTCCATGGGCCTTGCTCCATCCACCTAGTGCCTCTACAGGCCTGGCTCCATCCTCCTTGTGCCTCTACAGGCCTGGCTCCATCCACCTAGTGCCTCTACGGGCCTGGCTCCATCCATGTAGTGCCTCTACGGGCCTGGCTCCATCCTCCTAGTGCCTCTACGGGCCTGGCTCCATCCGCCTAGTGCCCCGCCGGGCCTGCCTCCATCCGCCTAGTGCCTTTATGGGCCTGGCTCCATCCACCTAGTGCCTCTACGGGCCTGGGTCCATCTGCTTCATGCCTATACTGCCCTGGTTCCATTCGCCTAGTGCCCCGCCGGGCCTGGCTCCATATGCCTAGTGCCCCGCCGGGTCTTGCTTTGTGCCCCACCGGCTCTCTGTGCCCCACCCGGACGTGCTCCATCCGTCCTAATCGAGTGCTCCCAGCCCTTCCCACAAATAAACATTTTTATCAATAACAGCAAATATACTTTTTTTATATAGTACACAGTACTACACCATGGGAGCAAGGTAGTTGGTGGTCCTGTTTTCCTCTTTATAGCGGTCTTAGCAGGTGTTATCTTATTTCCTGTATCTAAACAAACAGAAGAGATGTTACACATAGAAAACTAAGTTGGAATTGCCAAATTCATCAATTTCATAGAAGAAACCAAAGTTGATGGCGTCTTCCCCACGGAGGAAGGGTATATCCCAGAAGTTGATCCTCCGGACTTCTCTCCTGATGACAGCCTGCGGAGGAAAAAAATCTATTACTGCTCTGCAAAGAGGGCAGGTATTGCTTTGTTCCCTCCATGTATCGATGCAGTTTGAATGAAATTGGTGGGAGCAGTTTAAGGTAGTGTCCTCTCCCACTTCAATTTCACTTAAACAGATAGTACATGTGGGCAGCGCCTGATACTCCCTGGCCAGTGGTCTGGCTGGTGCTGGCTGGTCCTCAGCAACGATGCGGTCCCTTGGAGATCTACTTCTATTGGACCTGGCGTTCTCCTGTTGCTGTCGGCGAGCTGTCCTGGACCGTGTGCGGTGTGCAATCGGTGAATCCATGCCTGAAATAACAATGTCAGAGATTTCAGCATTTCTGTCATGTAACCCATTCTATCACAGTTTTAATCATTAAATGACTAAGGCAATTTTTAACAAATTTCAATTGCGCATGTGGCTGTCTCATAGGTAAACCAGAAAATTTGATATTATTTAAGACTTAAAGTGGTTCTGAAAGCAGTTTTTTTTTACCTTAATATGTCCTCTGCACTAAGGTAAAAAAAACCTTCTGCATGCAGCTCTTCCCCTTATACTTACAAGAGCTTGATCATGCAGCTCTGTGCACTAGATCAGAGGCTCTTGTAAGTTAATTTTAGTACACAGTATAATACCCAATATATATTTTTTAAAATAATATAAAAGATGTTTGTTCAATTAAATCGATATCAAATGTCAAGATTTAGATGTGCGTACTCCTGTGAGATGGCAACAAACTACACTACCTGAAATGTTCCATAGGCAACACTTGAAAAGCCTTTACAGGTTATCCATTTAGAGTTACATGTGAGCTCTGGCTCTAGAATTATTGCTCTCACTATGAAGTTCACAGTGATACCTATATACATGTACAGTGGGGCAAAAAAGCATTTAGTCGACCAGCAATTATGCAAGTTCTCCCACTTAAAAAGATGAGAAAGGCCTGTAATTGTCATCATAGGTATACCTCAACTATGAGAGACAAAATGTGGAAACAAATCCAGACATCACATTGTCTGATTTTTAAAAGAATTTATTTGCAAATTATGGTGGAAAAAAGTATTTGGTCAATATCAAAAGTTGATCTCAATACTTTGTTATATATCCTTTGTTGGCAATGACAGAGGTCAAACGTTTTCTGTAAGTCTTCACAAGGTTGTCACACACTGTTGCTGATATGTTGGCCCATTCCTCCATGCAGATCTCCTCTAGAGCAGAGATGTTTTGGGGCTGTCGCTGGGCAACACGGACTTTCAACTCCCTCCAAAGGTTTTCTATGGGGTTGAGATCTGGAGACTGGCTAGGCCACTCCAGAGCCTTGAAATGCTTCTTACGAAGCCACTCCTTTGTTGCCCGGGCGGTTTGTTTGGGATCATTGTCATGCTGAAAGACCCAGCCACGTTTCATCTTCAATGCCCTTGCTGATGGGAGGAGGTTTGCACTGGAGTGTGACTGTTTGAGGTTGTGGACAGGTGTCTTTTATACTGATAACAAGTTCAAACAGGTGCCATTAATACAGGTAATGAGTGGAGGACAGAGGAGCCTCTTAAAGAAGAAGATACAGGTCTGTGAGAGCCAGAAATCTTGCTTGTTTGTAGGTGACTTATTTTCCACCATAATTTGCAAATAAATTCTTTCAAAAATCAGACAATGTGATTGTCTGGATTTGTTTCCACATTTTGTCTCTCATAGTTGAAGTATACCTTTGATGACAATTACAGGCCTCTGTCACCTTCTTAGGTGGGAGAACTTGCACAATTGGTGGCTGACTAAATACTTTTTTGCACCACTGTATGATGCAATCACGGTTTACATATGCTTGTCAATCTATATGTTCTAAAGGCAGAAGGTATACACCCTCACATGGTCAGTTTGGAATCAATTCAGACATTCTCCAAAGATTGGCTATTCTGTATAATTTGTTGCTCTACTGTCTGCCAGTCTCGAATTGGATACCCCGGCTTAATTCGTCCGTAGCGCTCGAGTGCCAGCCCCAATCCCCCCTCCCATTTTTTCCCCCTTCCCCCTCTCTACCTTACCTCACACTGTACACCCTTTCTCTGTCCTATATAGGTTACTTGCATAATGATTGATTTGCGGATGTCTATATACTGATTACTTCGATTACATCTACCACTTTATTACTTACCACATATTTATGACTACATAGATGGCAGAATTGATACTCGTGTCATTTAAGATATTGGCAGAGGCTCCTTATATACTTGGTTTCATAATGTTTCTATATTGTATTTTTTACAGCTATTAAAGTATTGTGTTTACGCCCATAAGCTCGCCCTTTACAGGTGATTACAATAACTTGGTACACACCCTCTATTTGGTCCAGAGTGCACTTAAGTTCTTTTTCCTACTAAATGCACCAGCATTCTCTTTGTATCGCCTAGAATGTACCGGTGGTGGAAAGTGCATTTTTTTGTGATCTACAATTTCTCTATTAGTTATGTAAGGTTGCTCTCAGCCTCTCATAATCTAGGGACTGCTGTACAGAAAATCCTTGGAGTACTAGGATCCAAAATAATTGTGATACATAAATAGTGCGTTGTCTAACAGTGACATTCAAAAAACAGTATGTCATATGTGCATCAAAGTATAAATAAATATCCAAAGAAATCAACCTTGTAAATATATAAATCAGTATAGAATTTAACACATGCAACACTTAAACCTTAATGAGTTAATAGCTGAATGTACTTAAAGGGGTTGTAAACCCTCATGGTTTTTCACCTTAATGCATTCTATGCATTAAGGTGAAAAACCTTCTGTAGTGCTGCAGCCCCCCAGCCCCTCCGTTTTACTTACCTGAACGCTGTCATCCTCCTGCCGGGAACAAGCACACCAGATCTATCTGGTGTCTTGTGCCCTGATTGGATAGAAGCCATTGGCTTCTGCTGCTGTCAATCAAATTCAATGACGCAGTGCCAGGGGGCAGGCCGAGTCCTGCATTCTGTGTGAATGGACACAGATGCAGGACTCGGGAGTGCGCCCACACGGGTGTCCACCAAGAAGAGCCTTCTCCAACGTGACACTCGATACGGGGAGGAGCCACCAGCGCCGCTGAGGGACACCAGAAGAGGAGGACCGGGCCACTCTGTGCAAAACTAACTGCACAGTGGAGGTAAGTATGACATGTTTGTTATTTAAGAAAAAAACAAATGTTCATAAACAGGTGAGTAAAAGTCCACTAAAGTTGTCCATTCATATCCATGGTATTGCAGTGTCCTCGTGCACAACAAATGCAAAGTGTCAGTGCTCCACCACTGTGTTCTAAGCAAACTAACTGGCCGCTTACCAGAAGTTTAGATCCACAGGTGATCCTATGTGCATTTCAAGTGTACTGATAGAATGGATACCAGTTTATATTTTTGATTTCACTATAATCTTTGTTTGATTTGTTTTTACATTTTTTGTCACATAATCCCTTTTAATTTGGGTTCTGAGTGTAATAGTCACTTCACACTGTTAAATTCAATACTGATTTATATATTTACAAGGTTGATTACTTTGGATTTTTATCTTTACTTTGATGCATATATGACATACTGTTTTTTGAATGTCACTGTTAGACAGCGCACTATTTATGTTTCATAGCAGTTTTTCTATTTGGTTTTCTTGTGTAAAATTTGAGAATGCAATAAAAACAGACTAAACATAAAGGCAGAAGGTTTTTTACCTTAATGCATTTTCTGCATTAGTGTTAAAAACATTCTGCATGCAGCTCTCCCCCTTACACTTACTTGAGCCTGATCTTGATCCAGTGCTATGCACGAGAGCAGAGGCTCTCTCTGCTCTCTCCCTCTTCATTGGCTCAGAGACAGCAGCGGAAGCCATTGTTTCTTAGCTGCTGTCAATCACAGCCAGTGAGAAGGGAGCAGGGGGGCAGGGTCATATGGCACACAGAGCCAGCTTAGGAGCGGGCCCACACGAGTGCCCTCATAGGAAGTGTATTGATGCGGGGGGTACTCTGTGGGGGTACTCTGCAGAGACGAGTAACCAGGAGAGCTGGAAGGGGGACCTGAAAAGAGGAGGATCTGGGTTGCCCTGTGCAAAACCATTGCACAGAGCCGGTAAGTATGACTTGTTTGTTATTTCAAAGATAAAAAAATTTGGTTTAGAATCACTTTAATGTTCAGATTCATGGATAAGTCCAATGATGACTAGTTAAATTGAAATTAAACCTTCCTAATCTTCTATTCACAGAGAACAGAGCCATCTATAATACATCATACTGCACATTTTCATGAAAAATATACGTAAATGAATTTTAGTGCACAAAATAATACCCAATTTTGCTGGTAAAATATAACAGATAATGTGTCAGGTAATTCATTACCAAACGCCAAGATTTAAAATTGCACACTCCTGTGAAAAGGCAACAAACTAAGGTACCTGAAATTGTCATAGGCCACACACAGAAGCCTTTATAGGTTATCTGTTTAGTGTTAAATGTGAGCTCTGGCTCTAGAATTATTGTTCTCACTATGAGGTTCACAGCGATACGTCACATGTATTTTTTTTATTACTTTTTTTTTACACTTTTTTAAAATGTATTTTTTTCATACAACTTTATTGCTATTACAAGGGGTGGAAAAAACCCCTGTGATAGCTTTGGGCAGTGACAGCCAGGTACTTTTCATGGAGAAATCAGGGGTCTGTTGGATCCTTGATCCCTCCTCTGCCCTGCAAGACAGCTGATTAGATAGAGGTCTGCTTTTTACTGCACACAAACACAATATAATACACAATTTTTTTGCTAAACTATAAAAGATAATGTGTCAGGTAAATATATACCACCAGAAGACTCGATCTGCGATCCGCCACTTCCGGTGGCTATAGACAGACTGACATGAAGCCAGAAACGGCTTTGTTCCAGTCTCCTGAATGTAAACACGGAAGCAACGTCATGACGTCACTTTCTGTTTACTCGGCTGCCAATGGCGCCGGATTTTAAAAAATATACAGTATTTAGATACGCCGTTTTTGGTGATCTGAATACCTTGAAGTGCAAAGGAGGGATTGGAGGTCTTTTAGACCCCCGATCCCTCCATAAAGAGTACCTTTCACCACCTATTACTGTCACAAGTGATGTTTACATTCCTTGTGACAGCAATAAAAGTGATCAAATCTTTTTTGTAAAAAACACAATTTAATAATATAAAAATAAATAAAAAAAAAAAACATTTTTAAAGCGTCCCCGTCACCGCGAGCTCGCGCAGCAAAGAAAATGCATACGGAAGTCATGCCCGCATATGTAAACGGTGTTCAAATCACACATGTGAAGTATCACCGCAATCATCAGAGCAAGTGCAATAATTCTAGCTTTAGACCTCCTCTGTAACGCTAACCTGGTAACCGTAAAAAAAAAATTTATAGCGTCGCCTATGGAGATTTTTAGGTACCAAAGTTTGTCGCCATTCCACGAGTGCGTGCAATTATAAAGCGTGACATGTTTGGTATCTATTTACTCAGTGTGACATCATCTTTCAAATTATACAAAAAAATTGGGATAACTATACTGTTTTGTTTTTTTTAAATTCATGAAAATGTCCCTTTTCCCAAAAAAATTGTGATTAAAACACCGCTGCACAAATACAGTGTGACATAAAATATTGCAACAATCGTCATTTTATTCTCTAGATTCTCTGCTAAAAAAAAAAAAAAATATATATATATATATATATATACATATATATAATGTTTGGGGGTTCTATTGTTCTCACTCTGGTGTTCACAGCGGTACCTCATTGAGTGATGCAATCACTGTTTATATATGTGTGCAAGACCTACATGCGCATTTGGGTGTGTGAACAGGGGACGGGGTAGTTTAAATTTTTTTTCATATTTTAAAAATAAACAAAAGTGAATGGGCGGCTGTAAAAATTGATAACGGGATTGGTTAACATATAAACTCTAAATAAACAATTAGAAACTGGTAGCAAAATGTAATTATTTAACAAGGTTAGAAAAGGAATTCTTCTCCCTTTTAGCCTAGGTTTACACTGACAGCGGGAATGAAATCGATTTCTTTTTACCTCATGTCAGTCACTACATTGGGGGCGATTTCAGAGACATCTGTGTTGGTTTCTGCACAGATGTCTATTGAAATCGCACCCCGAAGTCCCCAAAAGTAGTACAGAAACTACTTTTGGGAATCGGTGCGGCGTCGCACCGATTCAGACGGTGCCATTGCTGGCAATAGATGCCGATTTTGCATGCGATTTGACATGTCAAATCGTATGCCAAATCGCTGCAATGTGAACCAGGGCTTATGACCAGAGTCAATGCCCAATCCTAATTTTGCAACTGTGACATGTGTTCGTAAAACTGTGCATATCATCACAACTACTTGTATCCAGGTGGATTATACCGTACCTTTTTTGTGCTAGAAATTTACTTAGAACCCCCAAACATTATATATATTTTTTAGCAGAGGCCCTATAGAATAAAATGATGGGTGTTGTAATTTTTTATGTCACACAGTATTTGTGCAGCAGTTTTTCAAACTCATTTTTTTGGGGGAAATAATAAAATAATAATAATACATCATATTGTTCGTGTGAAAGATGAAGTTACGCTGATTAAATAGATACCCAATATGTCACACTTTAAAATTGCATCTGCCCGTGGAATGGTGGCAAACTATGGTGCTTAAAATTCTCCATAGGCAACGCTTTCAACGCCTTTACAGGTTACCAGTTTAGATTTACACAGGAGGTCTGGTTGCGACAATACCTCACATGTGTGGAATGATCACCCTTTACACATGCGTGTAAGCACAGTGGGATGGGAGTGCTTTAATTTTTTTTTTTAATTATTATTATTTATTTTATATAAACATTTTTTTTTATTTATTTATTTTACATTTAGAGCTCGGGAAAGGTGGCAGAGGGAGGGGGGGCCCCCTTCTGCCACCCACAGAAGTGATTGAGTGGCTGTTTAGACCTTCTAATCACTTCTGCCACAAACAGAATCGCTAACTGAAAAAACCCATACTGGAATGAGGCCTGTAGATGCCAACATCATCCCAGTATAACTACTTTAACCCGAGGACTTCCATGGATGTCCTATAGGCAGGAAGTAGTTAGATTTAGCTGTATATTTTAGGACATTACAGTGTATCACCACCAAAAAAACTGCACAAATAATTCTCCTGTTCTTGACGATCACAGCAATACCACATGTGTGTGTGATTTGTTTTTTGTGCCCATAATAGAGCCAATAAACAATAGTATGTATTGTAAGAACACATATATGGAGCATCCAGGTTAAAAGCCCACTTCTTGGATGCCTCATATATGTGTTATGCGGTCATGAAGTGGTTAATATGGTACAATTGTCATACCTGTTGGGTCACGTCGTGGTATTTCACGATTGTTGCGCCGTTGACGCCGCGGCATCTTGATGGTACTAGATGGTATCGCAGGTGAATGAAGGTTTATCTAATAATAAATAACATAAATAATAAATAATTAGAGAAATGTAGAATAATACTACAAATAATAATACTAATACTTTCTGCTATAAAACATATCCAATAAAAAATTTAAAAAATTGAATTTCTTCATAAATGTATGCCAATGTGTATTCTGCTACATATTTTTGTTAAAAAAAATCCCAATAAGCGTATGTTGATTGGTTTGCACAAAAGTTATATCATCTACAAACAATAGGACATTTCTATTCATGTTTTACTAGTAATGGTGGTGATCAGCAACGTATAGTGGACTGTGATGTTGCGCCGGACATTCTGATACTGACACTTTTTGGGGACCAGTGACACTAATACTGTGATCAGTGCTAAAAATATGCACCGTCACTGTACTAATGACACTGGCTGGGAAGGGGTTAACATCAGGGGTGATCAAAGGGTTAACTGTGTGCCTCACCAGTGTTTATGTGAACTGTGTGAGGTGCTTTTACTAGGGGATAAGATGGAATGTAGCAGGGACACAAATGCCATCCCTTCCCTCTGTCAGAATGGCAATCTGCCTTGTTTACATAGGCAGATCAGAGTTCTGTCTCTCTGCCCAACGATCGGCTGGCAGACATCTAGTACCTTGCACCCGTCGATTGGCTTCCGCTGTGTATAATGAAGCGAGCTGTTGTATTTATACATGATCCAGCACACAACTGCCACCCTGTAGCAATAAAGCTAGTATAGGACAGTCCGGAAGCGGTTAAAGGAGAAGTCCAGCCTGGACTCATTCGGTCAGATGCTGCATCCACCTAGGTAAGTATGAATATGGAATAAAAAAATTCCATACTTCTCTTTTAATATCCAAAGTAAATTCACTCATCCATACATGTCTCCATGCTTTATTTTATTGAGAAATCACTTTGAAAAACATCCTCAGCATTTTTAGCAATGACCTTCTTCAGTAAGGGCAAATGATTCATGTAGCATTTACTTCCTGGAATCCATCAGCCCTTAGTTCCGGCATGCAGGGAGGAGTGTGTGCTTAGCTGAGAAAGCCTCTCCTTCCCTCCTCCAGATGAAAGAAGAAAATACCCATGAAGACTCCTGGGAAGTATGACATAATTTTAGCCTAGGCCACAAACCAGGAAGCAACTGAAGAAATGTAAAAAAAAAAAAAAAGATTAAGGGCCGGTTACTGCGATGTCCGAGATCGGATGTGATAAGCACCACACTGCAGTGAAAATCACATCCGATCTCTGTGCGATGTGCATCGCATTCGGACCAAACTCGCACAGGACCCTTTTTTTGGTCCGCAGCAGAATCGGATCGCATGGGTGTTCACACCATGTGATCCGATTCCTGTGCGTGTTTGCAGATCGCACTGCGATATGCGAACTGATTTGGGGGTGTCATTAACTTTTAACTGACACTCCCAGCAGTTCGCATAGGGCAGCCGGGAGACATGCGATGCGGGTACCTGCAGTAGATTTGCAGCGTTCCCGCATTGCAGCAGTGGGAACCGGCCCCAAAACAAGTAAATATGATATATCTTCTTATCTATTTACTCATGCGAGCAGCATAAACATTTAACCACTTCAATACAGGGCACTTATACACCTTCCTGCCCAAACCAATTTTCAGCTTTCAGTGCTGTCGCAGTTTGAATGACAATTGCGCAGTCATACAACACTGTACCCAAACTAAATTGTTAACATTTTGTTCCCACAAATAGAGCTTTCTTTTGGTGGTATTTGATCACTTCTGCGGTTTTTATTTTTTGCTAAAAAATTAAAAAAGACTGAAAATTTTGAAAAAAATAAAAGTTTTGCTTTTGTTTCGGTTAAAAATTTTTGTAAATAAGTAAGTTTTCTCTTTCACTGATGGGCACTGATAAGGCGGCACTGACAGGCACTGATAAGGCGGCACCGACGGGCACTGACGATGGGCATGTGACACTGATGGGCACTGGTAGGCGGCACTGATGGGTGGCACTGATATGCAGCACTGATGGGCATTGATAGGTGGCACTGATGGGCACTCATGGGTGGCACTGATGGGCACTGAAAGGCTGCAAAGATGGGTTCTTATGGGTGGCACTGATAGGCGGCACTGATGGGCACTGATACGTGGCACTGATGTGCACTGATACGCGGCACTAATATGAGGCACTGATAGGCATCCCTGGTGGCACTGGCAGTGGTAGGCATTGTGAGTGGGCACTGATTGTCAGCTGCCTGGGCACAGATTAGTATTTCCCTGGGGGTATACCTGGTGATCCAGTGTGGATGGCCATCCTGGTGGTCCTGGTCGGCTTTCCTGGTGGTCCTGGGCGGCTCCCCTGGTGATCCTGGGTGGGATCCGAGGGGGCGCTGTGCTGATAAACAATCAGCACAGACCCCCCCTGTCAGGAGAGCAGCCAATCGGCTCTCCTCTACTCGCGTCTGTCAGAGACGCCGATCACCGTCTTTTCCTATTTACATCATTATCAGTCGTGATTGGACACAGCTGATCCTGTGGTAAAGAGTATCCGTCAGAGACTCTTTACCTAGATCGGAGTTGCGGTGTGTCAGATTGACACACTGCATCAACGATCGCTGCGATGCGCGCCCCCGGGGGCGCGCATCGGCTTAATATCCTGAGAACGTCATATGACACCCAGTCAGGTTATTGAAACCACTTTGCAGCCGTCATTTTGCTATATGGCGGGAGGCAAGTGGTGAAAATAGTTAATGTGATTGAGAGAGTTTAGTTGCACATTAAGACCCCTTTCACGCTGAGGCGGTTTTCAGGCATTTTAGCGATAGAAATAGCTTCTAAATAGCACCTGAAAACCACCTCCTATTAATTTCAGTGTGTCTTTTCACACTGGGGCGGTGCATTTGGGGGACGTTAGGAAAAGTCCTGCAAGCAGCATCTTTGGGGCGGTGTGGGAGCACTGTATACAGCGATCCTAAAACGACCTGCTCATTGAAATGAATGGGCAGAGCTTCCAAAGCACCTGAAAAAAGTTTCGGAAGTGCCGCAACACAGCGTTTTTAACCCCTTCTTTGGTGTTAAATGCGCCCCGCTTGCGGCCTAAAAGTGCCACTACAACTAGCAGCGCTTTAGCACTAATGCGGTCGGGGCCCCAGTGTGAAAGGGGTCTAATGTATTTATCTTTGATTGATTGACAACACCCGCTCACCACCATCACGTATAAGAGAGTGGAGAGATTGGCAATCTTATATGAGAACACAGCGCACCTGGCACTATGATATGGTAATAACAGAACACAGCACAGTGTACTGCACCTTTTATTGTATGTATGCTTTGGACTGTAAATCTAGACTTTTTTTCCTTTTTATTTTTAGTTTGAAGATTAGTACAAAACGTTGTTGTGTTTTTTTTATTGCTCACTTTGTCACATTTATGACTTATTCTGTTCCAGTTCCAGCTACCACAGCACCAGTATGCTGTCATCGACATGCTAATTCATGTTTTTTTTCATTCTTTATTTATTCCAGATATGCCAGAAAGTAAAGACATAAAACTGGTCACAAGTTACACTGATTACAGATTGTTTCACAATTGAAAACAAGATCAACAATCATGAGAGGTCAAGGGGGTAGAGAAGAGACTTTCCAGGTAATTTCAGCAAATAGAGAGGAAGCACCAGCAAAGACAGACATGCTTATGAATTGTGTCATAACACTTGACCACCATTAAGAGACGCTAATGAAATGACATTCCATTCCTTATTTTAGATGTCATTATATTACATTTTTGTGTTTCTGTGCTTCTTTATGCAATGCAGGCAGATCATGGTTGGTGCGAGGTGCTGGCAGGGAGCTGTACATAGCTTCCTGAAAACATCACCATACCCTCCCTCGGTACTGGTCCTAACAACCCTCAGCCCTGATGCAAGCAGTGTGTTGGCTCTTGAAATGAGTTATGCAAAAATACCTTGATGCACGGATGGCAATCTGGAGGAGTGGGTCTTCCTAGGCAGCCTTTAAAGAGGAAGGAAAATCCACTTTTTAACTTGTACCTATAATAAGGCTTACCTGTAGGTACAGTGAATATCTTCTAAACTTGCATTGTTTAGGAGAAATTCACATGGGATGCAGCCAGTGATGTCACCGGTGCATGCGATCTGAAGGGATGGCAAACCCTGCCCAGAGCATCCATACAGCCCGCAAACCCAGAAGGGTGAAGATGGAAGCACAGGGGAGCCGTGACAGCACTGCGCTAGAGGACTCCATGCAAAGATAAGTCTGTCATAATGTGCTAGTATCATAGGCGTGCGCACAGGGTGTGCCTGGTGCGCCTGGGCACACCCTAATCGCCTTGTGTGGTGCATATTCCCCCCTGTTTAGGCCACTGATATTTCATCCCCCAAAAAAATGTTACAAAAATAATTAAAAAAAAAAAATAAATAAACAAAATTACACTGTCCACTGCCCTACTGACACCATCAGTACATATACACATGCATATGTATTTGAGCTTTGGGGTGCACACCCTAATGCAAGAGGCTGCGCACACCTATGGCTAGTATGCAGTGCATACTAGTACATAATGACTTAAACCTGTCATTTTTATATGTTTGTGGTGGTTTACTACCACTTTAATTAGCTGAAGTTTGCCTTTAATTTGTTGGTCAGGTCCAACTAAATCTGCTAGTACATCTAACACTACCCTTTTCCCAGATTGACAATGCTGTTGTCCAAAGGTGGAGATGCTCTTAAGCTGTACAAAAATTCTTTGTACATTCAATCGAAAATCGCAAAAAATAGTGCAGGAACCTTATTTTTCAAATCAGTGTGGCACCGCAAAGTAGGAGCCACACCAATTTGAACCATTGTCGACAAGAGGCAGAGACTTTTCATGCGATTTAGAACCGCATGACAAGCAGTACCAGTGTGAATGGGGGCTTAATGATTTGTATTTCTGCCAGTCCTGAGAATTATGCCCTGTACACATGGTCGGACATTGATTGGACATTCCAACAACAAAATCCATGGATTTTTTCCGACGGATGTTGGCTCAAACTTGTCTTGCATGCACATGATCACACAAAGTTGTCGGAAAATCCGATCGTTCTGAACGTGGTGACGTAAAACATGTACATCGGGACTATAAACGGGGCAGTAGCCAATAGCTTTCGTCTCCTAATTTATTCTGAGCATGCGTGGCACTTTGTGCGTCGGATTTGTATACACATGATCGGAATTTCCGACAACGGATTTTGTTGTCGGAAAATTTTATAGCAAGCTCTCAAACTTTGTGTGTCGGAAATTCCGATGGAAAATGTGTGATGGAGCCCACACACGGTCGGAATTTCCGACAACAAGGTCCTATCACACATTTTCCGTCGGAAAGTCCGACCTTGTGTACAGGGCATTACACAGCTCTGCCACACAGCACAGCCAGGCTTGAAGTATAGTAGATCTGATTTTTCTTTGCTAACTGGATACTGAAAAGATATGCTGTAGTCTGATGAGCTTGTTTCTCTGTTACTTTGCTCTCTCCTCCCAAAACTGACTGGCTCCCTATGCTGCTTCTCCCTCCCCAATCTGAGCTCTGCTGTACAGGGACTATGAGTGGCTGATACCAGATTGAATATAGGTGTTTACACTGCTTGCATTGTAAAAAAAAAAAAACATTTAAAGATGTAGTAATGAATATCCAGCAAATTCATTTATGTATTTTAAAGTAGAGCTATAAACAAAACCTTTCATTTAGGACAGAGTAAGGGAGGGTTATAATCCCTGTGGTATTTTATTATTATTTTTTTGCCATCTGTGCCCCATTGGGGAGATTTTCCTTCACTTCATGCCCCATAGCCAAGACAGGAATTGAAAGGAAATCCCTCCAAAATGAGGGACCCCCTGCTTGTCATCAGGGTCACCAGAACTAGTGTCCTCATTGGAACATTTCCCCTCTATTACCGCTTTAAGGGTCAAGCCAAAAATGTGATTTTCTTTCACTTTCATGGGGGCAAAAACAGCAAAATTACCCCAATGGAGTTCTAATACTTCTCCACTCTATCCAAAACACAAAAAAAAAAAAAAAGTTTTGTCTTTATACATTAAATCTGCCCAGAGTGCACCATTAAATTTAATATTTAGGAAGGAGTTAAAGTATAGCTAAAGCAAAAACATTTTGGTTTTGGATAGAGTGAAGAGGGATGAGAACACCTGTCTGGTATTTATTGCTGTCTGTGCCCCTGTTAGGCTCTATTTACACCTGTGCATTCTGGAAAGGAACGCAGAAGTGTGCATTTTTGTGTATCTTGCTGTGACATGTGCAAAACATGTATTGTGCTTGCAGTGGCATTACCTTTCAATGGCACCCCAAAGGCAGACAGCATACAAGCAATTTGTGCATAGCAAAACGTGCCATAAATGTGCCAAGACACGCTGTAAAAATAAATAAAATGTGAAGCTTCTTTGACATGTTTGCCACGCATAGGGCAGCCCATTTAAGTGAATGGGCTACCCTATGTGTGTTGAGTAAAAAGACGTGAGGTGTGAATGGGGCCTTAGGGAGATTCACCCTCTCTATTTGTCCCTTTTAGGTTACCAAGCGTGAAAGTAAAAGAAAATCCCACATTTTGAGCTGTCACCAAGATAGAAATAGCGTTGAAATCTTTTCATGGGGACACTAGTTCTAGAATCCCCCCAATATGGAGTGTTTTTCTTTCACTTCCTGTTTCAGCTATTGAACAGGAAGTGAAGGGAAATCTCCCCAATTGGTAATGGCAAAATAAATCCTGACAGCCACTGCAACAATGCAAGTAACCTACTTTACTGTGCAATGTGATAATATTCATTCGCTATTGTCACACAACTGGGTGGACTAGGGGAGCAGTGCTCTGATCCACTGCTCTACTGACACCGTCCACTGCTCTACTGACACCCTCCACTGCCCTACTGACACCGTCCTCTGCCCTACTGACACCGTCCACTGCCCTGCTGACACCGTCCACTGCCCTGCTGACACCGTCCACTGCCCTGCTGACACCGTCCACTGCCCTACTAACACCATCCATTGCCCTACTGACACCGTCCATTGTCCTACTTACACTGTCCACTGCCCTACTGACACCGTCCACTGCCCTACTGACATCGTCCTCTGCCTTACTGACACCGTCCACCGCTCTACTGACACTGCCCACCGCCCTACTGACATTGTCCTCTGTTCTACTGACACTGTCCACTGCTCTACTGACACCATCCACTGCCCTACTGACCCATTCAATGTTCTACTGACACTGTCCACTGCTCTACTGACACCGCCCACCACCCTACTGACATCCTACTCTGCTCTACTGACGCCGTCCACTGCTCTACTGACACCGTCCACTGCCCTACTGACACCGTCCACTGCCCTACTGACACCGTCCACTGTTCTACTGACACCACCCAATGCCATCCTGACACCGTCCACTGTTCTACTGACACCGTCCACTGTTCTACTGACACCATCCACTGTTCTACTGACACTGTCCACTTCTCTACTGACACCATCCACTGTTCTACTGACACTTTCCACTTCTCTACTGACACCGTCCTCTGCTCTACTGGCTGACAGTGTCCACTTTTAAGGTAGGCTAGTTTCATATTTTAACTGACATTTCTTTTATTAATCGAATCACATTTTATGGGTACACGAATGGTTTAGTTTCATTTAACCATGCCCCTTTAAGTACCCCCCCACTGTTATTGCATTTTGGCCACAGCCACTGTTCACCGAAGCACACCTCATTACTACTCTCTTTGGGTAACCCAAAAGGTGTCCCAGGTATTTTACACTCCTATAATGTATACTTCAAAAAAATTGCCGTGTGCCGTGAAAATGTTCGGGTTTGGCTTGAAGAAAAGGTGGCAACCCTAGACTGAGAGAGAGTGGAGACAAGGACTGAGAGAGGGAAGACCGGGGACTGAGAGAGAGTGGAGACAAGGACTGAGAGAGGGAAGACCGGGGACTGAGAGAGAGTGGAGACAAGGACTGAGAGAGGGAAGACCGGGGACTGAGAGAGAGTGGAGAAAAGGACTGAGAGAGGGAAGACCGGGGACTGAGAGAGAGTGGAGACAAGGACTGAGAGAGGGAAGACCGGGGACTGAGAGAGAGTGGAGACAAAGACTGAGAGAGGGAAGACCGGGGACTGAGAGAGAGTGGAGAAAAGGACTGAGAGAGGGAATACCAGGGACTGACAGAGTGGAGACAAGGACTGAGGCTGGATTCACACCTATGCATTTTTAGTGCTTTTTGCATTTTTCAGATTTGCACTGCATTACAAGTTCCATAGGAAACCATGTTAAATAGACTGTAGTGCAAATCTGCAAAATGCAAAAAGCACTAAAAATGCATAGGTGTGAATCCAGCCTGAGAGAGGGAAGACCAGGGACTGAGAGAGAATGGAGACAAGGACAGAGAGAGGGAAGACCGGGGACTGACATTGAGTGGAGGCAAGGACAGAGAGAGGGAAGACCGGGGACTGACAGAGACTGGAGACAAGGACAGAGAGAGGGAAGACCGGGGACTGACATTGAGTGGAGGCAAGGACTGAGAGAGGGAAGACGGGGGACTGACAGAAAGTGGAGATAAGGACTGAGTGAGGGAATATCGGGGACTGACAGAGAGTGGAGGCAAGGACTGGGAGAGGGAAGATGGGGGGAGTGACAGAAAGTGGAGATAAGGACTGAGTGAGGGAATATCAGGGACTGACAGAGAGTGGAGACAAGGACTGAGAGAGGGAAGACCAGCACTTTCTATTTATAATTACTTTACCTTTCGGACACTGCACCATAAGTTTATTTGCAATTTTTGCTATACACTGGGGATATCTGGTGGTAATTTTATGTATAATAGCACTTTAGCGTTTATATTATTGCATATTTTTCACGTTCACTTTATGTTAATTAATCCTCTAGGGACATCTAGCGGTCATTCATGATATCGCACTTATTTTGCACTTTATGATGTATATGTTTTGTTAAAGAGTAGGGTGTGTTGTTCATCACATTTTTCTTACTGCACTGATTAGAGCTCAGACACAGGCTCCATTGGCTCCTGCTGCTGTCAATCACAGCCAGTGAGTAGGGCGCAGGCCTGAGACGGCTAAGGAGTGAGCATGCACAAGTGCCCCCATAGCAAGCAGCTTCCTACGGAGACATTGGCAGGGAGGAGAGGCCAGGAGTTCCGACAGGGACCTAAGAAGAGGAGGATCAGGGCTGCTCTGTGCAAAACCATTACACAAAGCAGGTAAGTGTGTATATATATATATATTGTATAATTTTCTTAAAGGAACATTTTAAGATCACTTTAAGTCTAGGTGTAATGCAGTGCAGGAAACACTGCAATCAGTTGGGATTTCCCGTATCGCATGCAAAACACACTGCCCTTGTGACCTGCTCCAGGTGAACTGTGAGTGAAGGTTTGTGTATATGGGATTGTATTTGTATTTATTTTTTTGGTTGAACTAGATGGACTTGTGTCTATTTTGAACCTGACTAACTATGTAACAATATGTCAATGTTAACGACACTGCAAACACAGTGCATTTGCTTGCACCATAATGCCATTCTGTACCATGCGATCTAGTTGTGGCATAGCTTAAAAATGGTGCATGCAGTTCTTGGTTGCAATTTGAGCCCATTTAAAATGAATGGGCTCAAATCGCACTGCACTGAATCGAATGTGAATTGCAGGAATGCATTCCATTTCACATGCGATTCACATGAGCCTAAAGACTGCAAGCATAATACAAGATATGGTTAGTAACTGCAGTCATGAGACAAGAGATGGTCAGAGATTGTGGGCATGATACAAGAGGAAGTGGAAGTTTTACAAGAGACTACTGTCAGAGACTGTGATCAGAATATAGGAGTTGTTGGAGTCTGGGAACATGGTCCAAGAGACAGTAGTAGACTGGAGACACATCACATGAGACTGCTAGAAATTCCGGCTATTACAGGGAGATGGGGGACCCAAGAGTAGAGTCTGCAGGGCACTGGTTGGGCACCTAAGTTGTAAACGATTGTTTACAGCCCATGAAGCTGCCATCTTTGCCTCAGTTTGATTTGCAGTGGGTGCTGCACATGTGATCAGTTATAACAGCAGCCATTTGGTGGCTTGACAGTTTGGTTGAGAGCACAAGCAACTTTTACCTTTCTCTCTCACGGCATTCCCCAAATGTAACTGTTTTGAGAAGCTGATCGATGGGTTAAGTTCCACTTTAAAAGCTTCAGGTTAGGTTCACATATATGCATCCAATTTGCATGACAGGAGAGTGTGATCAGCTGTCAATGGAGCCGAATCACACAGGTCTGGGGTGACCGCAGTCCGGATTGCAGAAGGGTGCTGTGCATCTTTGGGTCCGGTTCAAGTGCGAAATAAGGCAAAAATTCAGAGTTGAATCGCACATGAACCGGTGAATAGACACGCACCGCGCCCCATGCTGTGAACCGCGGCCAGACGTATGTGAACCCGGCATCAAAAAGAAAAATGTTTCTGCAGCAGTTTAGCGCCCCGCCAGCATTGTACCTACAGAATGTCACACAGGGTCACTAGAGGGCGGAGGAACTGCTCACCTGTTTCTGCAGCGTCACTCCTCATTGGCTGGATTATGGCGGTAATGCTCTCCCTCACTGGTGAAGGACAATTGTACAGTGTTTCCGCCATCGAGGGACTGACAACTCACTAATCCAACCAGAGAGGGAGCATCACCATGGAAACGGGTGAGTTATTTCTCTACAGGTTAGTCGCCTGTAGCATGCCAAGATCACAAGTATTAGGGAGACCATACATGTCACAATCTGATTGTACAATCTTCTTTTAAACTTACCAATTTTTACATCAAAGAGCACAAATGTACACAATGTATTCAGTTTGTATCCAATGCACAGGGCCTTCTATGACAGAATTGGTGGTGGATGTAAAGCAGATTGTACAGAGCTTTAGCTGGAGTTGGGCTTTAGGATTTAAAATGTGACCGTTGAATATGATATCCTGATGAGGGTCCATTACCAGCTGCATCTCTGCTGGTGTGTACACAAGGCCTATGCAGGCTCCTTCTGGACTGGTGTCTTAGAGATCAGTTATACCCGATTATCATTCTTCCCAGGACTGGTATAGATAGTACATTGCAGGTACCCCTCATCTCCTCTATTACAGGGGATAATGAACAGTTGGTGCAGATGGCGGAGATCTGGGGAAATGAAGGTGTGGTACGGGCCGCCTCTGAAGGGTTTGTCACTATCAAGATTGACAGTAAGATGTTTGTGAACCTTTATTACTTTATCTTTATGTAATAAGTTGTATTTAATAAAGTCTGATACAAGATCCATCTGTATGTTCTGTGGCGGTGTAATAATAAATACATTCTTCCATGATTACTGTCTGTGAAGGTTCCTATGTATCCAGGTCATAGCATAGCTAGTAGTAGTCACATTCAACTGGACTGGTTCTGTAATGTTGAAGGCCCATCATACCTTCTCCAGAACTGAAGAAGTGGGATGTAGAAGCTATAAAATGACTTCAATATTACAGAAAGTCTGGCTGAATGTGACAATCTACTACCAGCTATGCTAATAAAATATTGTTAGACAGGGTTGGTAAAGGTTGGCACACTCAGCCTGAGGACTGACAGCTGTTGGACTGTTGCCAGGGCATGTTAAGAGGCAGTGTTGCCAACCTACCAGATTGAAAATTTACTGACACAACACCCAAAATTTACTGGCATTTCCAAAAGTTACAAAATCACACTTTTAAGCGCATATTTTAGTATTTAGGCTACAAACAAGTACATAATGCAATTAGCGATGTCATTTAAGGTAGATTTTTTATTTTATTTACAATAGTAAATACAATTCATTTACACACACCTGAAATTGACTCTCACAGTGACACTGACAGCAGCACAGATCATAGACACATCACTGATATGACACCTGAGTGATAGTCTCTCTCTATGCCAGATGGTCCCTTCTGTCCAAACAGCACTGACAGTCCCGCTCCCAGCTAGAGAAATATTACACCAATTCACATCAGTCCCCCCTGCCCTTACAATAAGTCAGAACTTCCCGGTGAGATAACCCAGGCGAGTTCAGATTCATATCCCAACATGGCTGAGCCCATCCTTAGTCTGGACATGAGCAGAGATAGGAGGACCGGGCTATGTGACCAAGACAGGAACTTCAGTTGGGTTTTCTGTAAAGAAAAAACAAAACAAAAAAAACAGCAGATACAAATACTATATATACATATTTTAAAAATCAGTAACTTACCATGTCCAGGATCCAGAGCTTCCCGCAGCCAGTTCTTATTACTGAAATAGAACGGGAGAACAAAGGAAGCGCCACCTAAGTGCAGTATTAGAATCTGATTTTTAATGGCAAGGTATAAAGAAGATACAGGCTCATCTGTATAAATAGTCCCGAGGGCTCCTCGAGTCCGGAAAGGGTTCCTGGTGCGTGGTATGTTAGTGGCAAGTCCATAGCACGTCCTGTGGCCACAGGAGAAGATCCGGAATCAGCGTGGAACGCACGGAAGTTACATCACAGAATCACACACGGAGGAGTTAGTCACAGGAAAGGAAAAGAGACTGGCAGGCTACGCACTCGGAGCTTCAGCTCCTTCTATTGGCCTGGAATGTATAGGCTGAATGGTGCTATTTATATGTCCGTGCTGTGGGACAACAAATCACTGGACTGGTCTCTGAACAGCCACAAATCTTCTCTAAGTGATTACAATGTGGTTAATGCGTCCTGATAGATTTGACATGGATTGTGGCATAAGCTTATACATATAACGTGATTAGAAAATTAAATGATGGAAACATAATATTTGATTGGGTAAGAAAATATATGACAAGTAAATATATGTATAATATAATATAAATATACACACACACACACACACACACGAAAACAACCAGTAAAAACTCACTTTTAAAATGTTATAAATATATAGATAAAAATAATAATAAAAATGACACCCTATCGTTCAACCACAAGGACAGAGTGATAGATAAGGGGCTAAAATTGTAAGGTTGATGTGTCATGAGAATTAATCGCAAAAGGGCGGAGCCCATGCATATATTAAGAGAGACACACTTAGGTGTATGTGTGTGTGTATATATACATATATATATACATATATATATACATATATATATATATATATATATATATATATATATATATATATATATATATATATATATATACATATACATATACACACATACATACATATACACACACACACATACATATATACTACAGTAAAAATCATATGGACATATTCAAATAGCTTTTTAGCCATTTAGGTACACCTAAGTGTGTCTCTCTTAATATATCCATGGGCTCCGCCCTTTTGCGAGTAATTCTCATGACACATCAACCTTACAATTTTAGCCCCTTATCTATCACTCTGTCCTTGTGGTTGAACAATAGGGTGTCATTTTTATTATTATTTTAATTTTTTATTATTATTTTTATCTATATATTCATAACATTTTAAAAGTGAGCTTTTATTGGTTGTTTGTGTGTGTGTATGTATATATATATATATATATATATATATATATATATATATATATATATATATATATATATATATTTTATTATATGCATATTTACTTGTCATATATATTTTCTTACCCAATCAAATATTATGTTTCCATCATTTAATTTTCTAATCACGTTATATGTATAAGCTTATGCCACAATCCATGTCAAATCTATCAGGACGCATTAACCACATTGTATTCACTTAGAGAAGATTTGTGGCTGTTCAGAGACCAGTCCACGCTGTGATTTGTTGTCCCACAGCACAGACATATAAATAGCACCATTCAGCCTATACATTCCAGGCCAATAGAAGGAGCTGAAGCTCCGAGTGGGTAGCCTGCCAGTCTCTTTTCCTTTCCTGTGACTAACTCCTCCGTATGTGATTCTGTGACGTTACTTCCGTGCGTTCCACGCGGATTCCGGTTCTTCTCCTGTGGCCACAGGATGTGCTGTGGACCTGCCATTAACATACCACGCACCAGGAACCCTTTCCGGACTCGAGGAGCCCTCGGGACTATTTATACAGATGAGCCTGTATCTTCCTTACATCTTGTGAGTGTTTTATGTATACCTTGCCATTAAAAACCAGCTTCTAATACTGCACTTAGGTGGCGCTTCCTTTGTTCTCCCCTTCTATTTCTGTGTACAGAGCCAGCTCTCTGATGACAGCAGCCGTCCTTATCATCCCACCATTATTTCTATTATTGGACTACTATTGTTGTGCTTATGGACTAATGACCCCCCTTTCAATACAGACTCAGTAATAGTGATTTTTTTTATTACTATTATTCTGTTTTATATTGAATGGTACCTTGCGCTCACAGTTTTTATCAAATTAACTATCTATGAATTTTTAACCCCCGAATTATTACTCTCACGCCGACGGTCACAGTGATACTTCACATAAATGCATCCTATGCTGAGTGTTTGCAATGGGGTGATATTACATTTTTTTCACTTAATATAAAAATAAAAAATTAACACTTTTTTTATTTCCTTTCTTTAAAGTGGAACTTCACTTCTAAAAAAAATAAATAAATAAACGGTCCCCTGCAACAAATATTGCAATTGTTGACCTTTTAAAATGAGGTACTGACCAGTCCCTGCTATCATTCAGCAGACGGTTCTTTGCACTTCTTTGGGTCCCCAGCACCTCCATCTTGGAATTTGGGAGTCTACTGTGACTTCCTGAGCAATCTCAACCGGCACCCCACTGTGCGGTGCAATAAGACTGCAGGCTCCTTACACGTGTGACATATCCCAGGAGGCTGGGGGCAGAGAAGGGGGCGAGGTGGGCAATGTCATTCTTGCCCATGTGAGATATGAGGAAGTGGGAAGGGGGTACCTGTCCAAAAAGGTACTGGCTCCCTGAAATTAAAAAAATAAAAACACATTTCAAAGTGTTTAGGGAGGTGGACTTTAAAGTGAAAGTCTGCTTTAAATGTCATTCCGGGATCAATGTCACCCGGCCACCTACCACCATCTATGTGATTGTTGAAAAAACAAAACAAAAAAAAACCATCTAAATACCCATTTTTACATAATAGGCCACAGCCCAGAGTCTTCTCCTATTCCTATTCTGCTTGGTGTCCTTTGATGGGCAGTGATATGGACAATCCCTACAGTATGACTATCGGCTGGGTCCTCTCAGGAGTTAGAAGACAACCAAGATAATGAGAGGGGGAAGGTAGGGGATTGGAGGGCACAGGGCACCATGGCAATGCTGGATTAGCTGTCCTGCACACAACTGGTAGCAATAAGGGACCTGGATGAGTCAGTTTGGGAAGGGGGTGGGGTGGGGGGTAAAAAGGTTATTTTACTCCTGAGTGGGGCTTCAATATAACATGCTGAAGATAGAAAGCAGCATAGATAATAATAACGCCACCCCAATTCCAAAAAGTTGGGAAACTGTGTAAAATCTACATTAAAAAGAAGCAATGATTTGCTAATATGTGTAATGAAAAACTAATCCTGAGCTGCCTCAGCGTGTTCCACACCAACCAGATTAATTTTTATAACATGTTGTAGTGCTACTTTTTACTACCTACAACTTCTATTAAAATAATAATGACAAAATATTACATACACTATAATATATATATATATATATATATATATATATATATATATATATATATATATATATATATATATATATATATGTGAATAATGAAAAGGGGGCTCAAGGGGGATTTAGACCTAGAATTCTTGGGTCTGTAAGAGAGGTGAGCGGTGAATTCTCACAGTGGTGGAGAGTGAGGTGTGACACAGACATTGGGATCTAGTATACACCGATCTACACTCAGTTGTTGTGTGAAGTGTTCCATCCACAAGCAACATCCAACAACATTCCTTGTGATAGCATGGGCAGTGACAGGTACTCTTTACTGAGACATCTATTAGACCCCAGATCTCTCTTCAGCCCTCAAAGTGGTAGTAAACTCTGAATTTTGATTTTTACCTACAGGTAAGCTTATAATGAAGCTTACCTGTAGGTAAAACGAATATCTAGATATTCTAGCAAGCATCAGGTGGCGACATCACCAGCGCATGCACTCTGAAGGAACAGCATACCGGTGCCCTTCCTTCAGAGCTGTGTGCCATAGCTGAGACTCCCGCACGTGTGCGCAGGAACGATGTCTTCGCGGCTCGTGAACATGGAAGGAAGACCCGGTGAAGATGGAGGCCTCTACAGTGATGACAGCACATCGCTGGAGGGCTTTGTTTCAAGGTAAGCCTTTCATAAAGTGCTAGTATGTGGTGCACACTAGCACATTATGATATTGCTTTGCAGGAGGAAACTTTTTTTTTTTTCAAAAAGTTTACTAACGTTTTGAAAGCATCTGATCACACCAAGATCGGTTTGATTTAATGCTTTCCCAAGCCAGTAATGACCTGTTTGCATCCGGCAAAACCGGAAATGAAAAAATACTTGTTGCTTCTGGTTTCTTAGACCAGCCTTTCTCAATCGGGGTGCCGTGGCATCCTGGTTGAAAAAGGACATCGTAACTCCCACTCAGCACAGCAGGAGCTGGGTCGGCACAGTACAGTGAAGAGTACAGAGAAGCTCTCTGCCTCTCCCTACAGGACATTACCGGTGTGAGTGCACCAAAATTGTTGGTCTTTTTTTTGTTTATAGCGCAAAAAATAAAAACCGCAGAGATGATCAAAGACCACTAAAAGAAAGCTCTATTTGTGGGGGGGGGGGGGGGGGGGGGACATACATGTTAGGTACAGTGTTGCACGACTGCGCAAATGTCAGTTAAAGTGACGCTATGCCGTATCGCAAAAAATGGCCTGGTCATGAAGGGGGGTAAACCTTGCAGAGCTGAAGTGGTTAAAGTTCACATTTTCAAAAATGAACTAACACTCTACACCCTCCCCCGATCCCCACTGTACTTACCCTTGTGGGTGCTGAGCTGTCAGTGCCCGCACAGCTGGTGTAGTGGTCCAGAGATATGAAATCCCAGCTCTTCTCCATCTTCTTTCTGTAGGACTTCCAGGATGGATTAGAGCAGTTTTTATCCATCAGAATGGCTCTGATCTATCCAGGAAGCCTACAGAAAGAAGAGGGAGAAGAGCAGGGATTTCAAACCTCTGGATCGCTACACCAGCTGCGTGGGCACTGACAGCTCATTTATTTCTAGTTTTGCATGGCGTGTGGAAGGGTTAGAACCCCTGTAAGGTTTCTGATGCAGTCTCAACCTCACAATAGGTCACCATGACCATTGTCTCTGCAACAGAAAATGATGGGTTGTCACCGGAAATAGAGGTGAGGGGAAATATTTTGATAGGACACCTATGACTTCTCTCAATGTGGAGATTTTCTTTCACTTCCTGTTGGGTCTCCATGACAGGAAGTGAAAAGAAATCTCCCTATTGGGACACAGCAAATAATAACTGACTGAGGAATGAACTATTTTGCATTAACCATTTGGCGACTGGTTCATTGTAGCTTTACTGCTACAGGGCGGCTGCTCTCCTGGTTAAGGGGTGTGCACACTGCTTCTGCTGTGATTAGGTCACAGCAGAAGCCAATCAGTGGGTGCCGGCCAAAAGATGAACGACAGCACCCACTGATCGGCGAGGAGACACACTGGATGGAGCTCTATCTATGTAAACAAAGCAGAGCTCTGTCCTGTCAGCAAGGATTTGCTGAATTTTGTTTTCAGGGAATAAGATCCAGCACATTCCTTAGTGAAAGCAGCACATTGTACAAACACTGGTCAGGTACACATTTAACCCTTTAATCGCCCTAGATCTTTAACCCCTTCCCAGACAGTATCATTAGTACAGTGACAGTGCATCTTATTATTACTGTATTAGTGTCACTGGTTCCCACAAAGTGCCAAACGTGTCAGTTAGTATGCGATTGTCTGCCGCAATATTGCAGTCCCATAGTAGGTTGCTGATCGCCACCATTACTAGTATAAAAACAATATATACAAATTCCAGTGTATATATACCATGGTTTGTAGATGCGATAACATTCAAGCAAACCAAACAATATACGCTTATTGTGATTTTATTTTTTACAAAAAACATGTAGCAGAATACATATTTGCCTAAACTTATGAAGAAATACGATTTTTTAATTTTTTTTATTTTACAAGATGTGCTTCAGAAAGTAAAAGATTTTTATTTTAAGGTTTTTCTGTTAATAGCGCAAAAACTAAAAGACACAGAGGAGATCAAATACCACCAAAAGAAAGCTCTCTTTTTGGGGAAAATAAAAACATAACGTTTATGTACAGCGTTGCATGACCACGCAATTGTCAGGTAATGTAACGCAGTGCTGTATTGCAAAAACGGCCTGATCATGAAGGGGGGTAAATCTTCCGGTGGGTAAGTGGCTAATTGCAGTGTCTGTGCTGGGACATGCAGGGAAAACACTAGAGGGGTGCGGATGCTGTACATGGAAGGAATGTGTTTTCCTGCACTCATGTCTTCTAATAGCATTGTGCCTCATTCACACAGGCCTGACAGATGTGCCCAGCATGTCATTGTGTGTGTAGCTGTACATAGTGTGTGCTGTACTGCCCATCGTCATTTCTCTCTGCTGTTCAGCATTGTACAAAAAATAAAGAGTGCGCCCGAGTCCATATTTGGGCGGTAAGTAACGCTGTACACATGTATAGGTTTGTAAAAAGCTTTACAAATGTATGAGATTACAGGACTCATGAAGAGGAAGGCCCGGCACCAGGATAAAGCTGGACAGCCAACCTAGGGTGCCAGGATAGAGGGGGCAGTAAAATGCACCTTCACCTGTGTGGGCAAGAATCCTTCCACCGGCCCTGATCTCCATCCAGCGCTGTGCCTGAGGTCAGAGGCTCTCTCCCTTCTCATTGGCTCAGACACAGCACTGGGAGCAATTGGTTCCTGCTGCTATCACTTACAGCCAGTAAGGGGGAGGGGGAGGGAGCGAAGCTGTGCTCTGTATGTCTAATGGACACACAGAGCAGGGCTTGGCATTGAGCAGAAATGAGTGTCCCCACAGCAAGCGGCTTGTTATGGGGGCACTTGGAGAAGAGGAGGAGCCAGGAGTGCTGGAGGGGGACTCGAGAGAAGGAGGATTGGGGCTGCTTTGTGCAAAACCATTACACAAAGCAAAGTATAACATGTTTGTTATTTCCCCCCCAAAAAATGTTACCTTTGGTATCGCCTTAAATCAGGTGAACCCATCGGAGGGCCTCCTTAAACACACACAAAACGTCCGTCCTCTCTTAGGTCTCCCTCCTCTGAGACAAGAGTCATGTGACGCAGTAGCTAAAGGGGCGGGACAATCGTCATCGAGTAGGCGGGCGCACTTAGATTGGACGCGTGGACTTGTTGACATTGGGTTGCTAGGTAACCGGCACGCTATGCCTGAGGGGCCGCGCGGCACTGAGTGGCCTGTGATTGGACAGTACAGCCGGCCTTTGTAGTCCGTCAGATACTAATGGGCGGGACTTAAAATTTGACAGCTGGGATGCTCCTTGAGCCCGCGCCGCCCATTCAATGTATTGAGTGGCCGTGGAGAGAAGCTGGAGAGGAGAGCCCACCCCCTCCCACCACGGTAAACACCTGGCATCTGTAACCATGACAACAGCATGGGGGCGTCTCTAACTCTTACACGACTCCGCTCCTGAGACGTCTATTAACACCTTTATCACAACACCGACGTAAAATTAAATTCAGCCTCCGCAGCGTCAGGATTGGAGAAGGGTTGTGGGTGGGAGGTGCCATTGAAATCTGGGATGAGAGGGCACAGCCGGCCTAGATCCGCCCATGATAAGTTTCCTTCAATCCAATACTAAAAATGTCAGCCGCGGCTTCAGTAAATCCCCGCCCCCTATCTCTCTAAATCCCCTAGTACAATCTCCGCCCTCTTACCAATCAAAGGCGTTCCTTTAGGGAGACATCAAGGTGGGCGTGACAGAGAACTGGCGAATCATTCTGTTCCTCTAACTGGCTGGACGCAGACTGCACCTCCCTCAGAGTGACGCACTAAGGTAACGTCCTCTCGCCGCGCGCTCGCACCTGATTGGCAGTCTCTGCTGCAGGCTCCGCCCTTCATTTCTGCTGTCTTTCAGCTCGCGGCCCCGCCTCTCACCAGCAGGCGTGGCCTGTGTTCTCCCGGCCCCTGACTCCTCCCCTACGATCTCTGGCTGTGCATCTTATGCATCTTATTGATAACATGCTGCTGGATCAGCTTTTGTCAGCCGACCAGCCAGGTAGAGTGAAGGGGGAGGAGCCAGGGGAGGTCTAAGGAGACCCCACCTTGGGATAGTGACCTGGAGATTTGTGAAGGGAGCCGGAGCGTACATGGAACATGGAACATAGAGTCCAAAGCTGACATTGAGAGAGTGCAAGTGAGTAACTTCGATCCCAACCCACACCAACGCTGCTACTGATCCCATCCCCCCCAACATCTGCCAGTGACCCCCCCCCCCCCCCCCCAGCATCTGCAGTGATCCCCCCACCCCCCCATCATCTGCCAGTGATCCCACCCACCACCCCCCCAGCATCTGCCAGTGATTCCACCTACCACCCCCCCAGCATCTGCCAGGGATCCCACCCACCACCCCCCAAGCATCTGCCAGGGATCCCACCCACCACCCCCCCAGCATCTGCCAGTGATCCCACCCACCACCCCCCCAGCATCAGCCAGGGATCCCACCCACCCCCCCCAGCATCTGCCAGTGATCCCAACCACCCCCCCCCCCCAGCATCTGCCAGTGATCCCAACCACCCCCCCCCCCAGCATCTGCCAGTGATCCTAACCCCCCCCCTCCCCAGCATCTGCCAGTGATCCCACCCACCCCCCTCCAAGATCTGAAAGTGATTCCCCCCCCCCCCCCAGCATCTGCCAGTGTTTCCACCACCCCCAGCATCTGCCAGTGATTTCCCCCCCACAGCATCTGCCAGTGATACCACCCCCCCACAGCATCTGCCAGTGATCCCACCTACTACCCCCCACAGCATCTGCCAGTGTTTCCACCACCCCCAGCATCTGCCAGTGATCCCAACCACCCCCCCCCCCAGCATCTGCCAGTGATCCCAACCACCCCCCCCAGCATCTGCCAGTGATCCCAACCACCCCCCCCAGCATCTGCCAGTGATCCCAACCACCCCCCCCCCAGCATCTGCCAGTGATCCCAACCACCCCCCCAGCATCTGCCAGTGATCCCAACCACCCCTCCCCCCAGCATCTGCCAGTGATTCCAACCACCCCCAAGCATCGGCCAGTGATCCCAACTACCCCTCCCCCCAGCATCTGCCAGTGATCCCACCCACCACCCAGCATCTGCCAGTGACCCCCCCCCCAGCATCTGCCAGTGACCCCCCCCCAGCATCTGCCAGTGACCCCCCCCCCCAGCATCTGCGGGTGACCCCCCCCCCAGCATCTGCGGGTGACCCCCCCCAGCATCTGCGGGTGACCCCCCCCCCAGCATCTGCCAGTGACCCCCCCCCCCAGCATCTGCCAGTGACCCCACCCAGCATCTGCCAGTGACCCCCCCCAGCATGTGCCAGTGACCCCCCCCCAGCATGTGCCAGTGACCCCCCCCCAGCATGTGCCAGTGACCCCCCCCCCAGCATCTGCCAGTGACCCCCCCCAGCATCTGCCAGTGACCCCCCCCCAGCATCTGCCAGTGACCCCCCCCCAAGCATCTGCCAGTGACCCCCCCCCCAAGCATCTGCCAGTGACCCCCCCCCCAGCATCTGCCAGTGACCCCCCCCCCAGCATCTGCCAGTGACCCCCCCCCAGCATCTGCCAGTGACCCCCCCCCAGCATCTGCCAGTGACCCCCCCCCCCCCAGCATCTGCCAGTGACCCCCCCCCCAGCATCTGCCAGTGACCCCCCCCCAGCATCTGCCAGTGACCCCCCCCCAGCATCTGCCAGTGACCCCCCCCCCAGCATCTGCCAGTGACCCCCCCCCAGCATCTGCCAGTGACCCCCCCCCCAGCATCTGCCAGTGACCCCCCCCCCCAGCATCTGCCAGTGACCCCCCCCCCAGCATCTGCCAGTGACCCCCCCCCCAGCATCTGCCAGTGACCCCCCCCCCCAGCATCTGCCAGTGACCCCCCCCCCCAGCATCTGCCAGTGACCCCCCCCCCAGCATCTGCCAGTGACCCCCCCCCCAGCATCTGCCAGTGACCCCCCCCCCAGCATCTGCCAGTGACCCCCCCCCAGCATCTGCCAGTGATTCCACCCCCCCCCCAGCATCTGAAAGTGATCCCAACCCCCCTCCCCAGCATTTGCCAGTGATCCTAACCCCCCCTCCCCAGCATTTGCCAGTGATCCTAACCCCCCTCCAAGATCTGAAAGTGATCCCAACCACCCCCTCACTCCCCAGCATCTGCCAGTGATCCCAACCACCCCCTCACTCCCCAGCATCTGCCAGTGATCCCAACCACCCCCTCACTCCCCAGCATCTGCCAGTGATCCCAACCACCCCCCAGCATCTGCCAGTGATCCCAACCACCCCCCCCAGCATCTGCCAGTGATCCCAACCACCGCCCCCAGCATCTGCCAGTGATCCCAACCACCGCCCCCAGCATCTGCCAGTGATCCCAACCACCGCCCCCAGCATCTGCCAGTGATCCCAACCACCGCCCCCAGCATCTGGCAGTGATCCCAACCACCCCCCTCCCAGCATCTGGCAGTGATCCCAACCACCCCCCTCCCAGCATCTGGCAGTGATCCCAACCCCCCCCCCAGCATCTGCCAGTGATCCCAACCCCCCCCCCCAGCATCTGTCAGTGATCCCAACCACCACCCCCTAGCATCTGCCAGTGATCCCAACCCCCCCCCAGCATCTGCCAGTAGTCCCAACCACCCCCAAGCATCGGCCAGTGATCCCAACCACCCCTCCCCCCAGCATCTGAAAGTGATCCCAACCCTCCTCCCCAGCATCTGCCAGTGATCTCCACCCCCCCACCCCCTCCCCAGCATCTGCCAGTGACCCCACCCACCCCCCCCAGCATCTGCCAGTGATTCCCCCCCCAGCATCTGCCAGTGATTCCCCCCCCAGCATCTGCCAGTGATTTCCCCCCCCCCCAGCATCTGCCAGTGATTCCCCCCCCCCCAGCATCTGCCAGTGATTCCCCCCCCCCCAGCATCTGCCAGTGATCCCACCCTCCCCCACAGCATCTGCCAGTGTTTCCACCCCCCCACAGCATCTGCCAGTGTTTCCACCCCCCCACAGCATCTGCCAGTGTTTCCACCCCCCCACAGCATCTGCCAGTGTTTCCACCCCCCCCACAGCATCTGCCAGTGTTTCCACCCCCCCACAGCATCTGCCAGTGATACCACCCCTCCACAGCATCTGCCAGTGATACCACCCCCCCACAGCATCTGCCAGTGATCCCACCCACCACCCCCCCCACATCATCTGCCAGTGATCCCACCTACCACCCCCCACAGCATCTGCCAGTGTTTCCACAACCCCAAACATCTGCCAGTGTTTCCAACACCCCCAGCATCTGCCAGTGATCCGACCCCCCCCCCCCCAGCATCTGGCAGGGATTCCACCCACCACCCCCCCAGCATCTGACAGTGATCCCCAAAGCATCTTCCAGTGACCCCCCCCCCCCCAGCATCTTCCAGTGACCCCCCCCAGCATCTTCCAGTGACCCCCCCCAGCATCTTCCAGTGACCCCCCCCCAGCATCTTCCAGTGACCCCCCCCCCAGCATCTTCCAGTGACCCCCCCCCCAGCATCTTCCAGTGACCCCCCCCCAGCATCTTCCAGTGACCCCCCCCCCCAGCATCTTCCAGTGACCCCCCCCCCAGCATCTGCCAGTGACCCCCCCCCCCGGCATCTGCCAGTGACCCCCCCCCAGCATCTGCCAGTGATCCTAACCCCCCCTCCCCAGCATCTGCCAGTGATCCTAACCCCCCCTCCCCAGCATCTGCCAGTGATCCCACCCACCCCCCTCCAAGATCTGAAAGTGATCCCACCCACCCCCCTCCCTCCCCAGCATCTGCCAGTGATCCCAACCCCCCCCCCCCCCAGCATCTGCCAGTGTTTCCACCACCCCCAGCATCTGCCAGTGTTTCCACCACCCCCAGCATCTGCCAGTGTTTCCACCACCCCCAGCATCAGCCAGTGTTTCCACCACCCCCAGCATCTGCCAGTGATTTCCCCCCCCACAGCATCTGCCAGTGATTTCCCCCCCCACAGCATCTGCCAGTGATTTCCCCCCCCACAGCATCTGCCAGTGATTTCCCCCCCCACAGCATCTGCCAGTGATACCACCCCCCCACAGCATCTGCCAGTGATCCCACCCACCACCCCCCCACAGCATCTGTCAGTGATCCCACCTACTACCCCCCACAGCATCTGCCAGTGTTTCCACCACCCCCAGCATCTGCCAGTGATCCCAACCACCCCCCCCCTCAGCATCTGCCAGTGATCCCTACCACCCCCCCCCAGCATCTGCCAGTGATCCCAACCACCCCCCCCCAGCATCTGCCAGTGATCCCAACCACCCCCCCAGCATCTGCCAGTGATCCCAACCACCCCCCCCCCAGCATCTGCCAGTGATTCCAACCACCCCCAAGCATCGGCTAGTGATCCCAACTACCCCTCCCCCCAGCATCTAAAAGTGATCCCAACCCTCCTCCCCAGCATCTGCCAGTGATCCCACCCACCACCCAGCATCTGCCAGTGATCCCACCCACCACCCAGCATCTGCCAGTGACCCCCCCCCCAGCATCTGCCAGTGACCCTCCCCCAGCATCTGCCAGTGACCCCCCCCCAGCATCTGCCAGTGACCCCCCCCCCCAGCATCTGCCAGTGACCCCCCCCCAGCATCTGCCAGTGACCCCCCCCAGCATCTGCCAGTGACCCCCCCAGCATCTGCCAGTGACCCCCTCCAGCATCTGCCAGTGACCCCCCCCAGCATCTGCCAGTGACCCCCCCCAGCATCTGCCAGTGACCCCCCCCCCAGCATCTGCCAGTGACCCCCCCCCCAGCATCTGCCAGTGACCCCCCCCAGCATCTGCCAGTGACCCCCCCCCCAGCATCTGCCAGTGACCCCCCCCCAGCATCTGCCAGTGACCCCCCCCCCAGCATCTGCCAGTGACCCCCCCCCCCAGCATCTGCCAGTGACCCCCCCCCCCCAGCATCTGCCAGTGACCCCCCCCCAGCATCTGCCAGTGACCCCCCCCCAGCATCTGCCAGTGACCCCCCCCCCCCAGCATCTGCCAGTGACCCCCCCCCCCCCAGCATCTGCCAGTGACCCCCCCGAGCATCTGCCAGTGATCCCCCCCCAGCATCTGCCAGTGACCCCCCCCCCCAGCATCTGCCAGTGACCCCCCCCCCCCCAGCATCTGCCAGTGACCCCCCCCAGCATCTGCCAGTGATTCCACCCCCCCCCCCCCCCAGCATCTGAAAGTGATCCCAACCCCCCTCCCCAGCATTTGCCAGTGATCCTAACCCCTTCTCCCCAGCATCTGCCAGTGATCCTAACCCCCCTCCAAGATCTGAAAGTGATCCCACCCACCCCTCCCCAGCATCTGCCAGTGATCCCAACCACCCCCTCACTCCCCAGCATCTGCCAGTGATCCCAACCACCCCCTCACTCCCCAGCATCTGCCAGTGATCCCAACCACCCCCTCACTCCCCAGCATCTGCCAGTGATCCCAGCATCTGCCAGTGATCCCAACCACCCCCCCCCAGCATCTGCCAGTGATCCCAACCACCCCCCCCAGCATCTGCCAGTGATCCCAACCACCCCCCCCCAGCATCTGCCAGTGATCCCAACCACCCACCCCCCCAGCATCTGCCAGTGATCCCAACCACCCCCCCCCCAGCATCTGCCAGTGATCCCAACCACCCCCCCCCAGCATCTGCCAGTGATCCCAACCACCCCCCCCAGCATCTGCCAGTGATCCCAACCACCCCCCTCCAGCATCTGCCAGTGACCCCCCCCCCCCAGCATCTGCCAGTGACCCCCCCCCCCCCCAGCATCTGCCAGTGACCCCCCCCCCCCCAGCATCTGCCAGTGACCCCCCCCCAGCATCTGCCAGTGATTCCACCCCCCCCCAGCATCTGAAAGTGATCCCAACCCCCCTCCCCAGCATTTGCCAGTGATCCTAACCCCCCCCTCCCCAGCATTTGCCAGTGATCCTAACCCCTTCTCCCCAGCATCTGCCAGTGATCCTAACCCCCCTCCAAGATCTGAAAGTGATCCCACCCACCCCTCCCCAGCATCTGCCAGTGATCCCAACCACCCCCTCACTCCCCAGCATCTGCCAGTGATCCCAACCACCCCCTCACTCCCCAGCATCTGCCAGTGATCCCAACCACCCCCTCACTCCCCAGCATCTGCCAGTGATCCCAACCACCCCCCCAGCATCTGCCAGTGATCCCAACCACCCCCCCAGCATCTGCCAGTGATCCCAACCACCCCCCCAGCATCTGCCAGTGATCCCAACCACCCACCCCCCCAGCATCTGCCAGTGATCCCAACCCCCCCCCCCCCAGCATCTGCCAGTGATCCCAACCACCCCCCCCCCAGCATCTGCCAGTGATCCCAACCACCCCCCCCCAGCATCTGCCAGTGATCCCAACCCCCCCCCCAGCATCTGCCAGTGATCCCAACCACCCCCCCCCCCAGCATCTGCCAGTGATCCCAACCACCCCCCCCCCCAGCATCTGCCAGTGATCCCAACCACCCCCCCCCAGCATCTGCCAGTGATCCCAACCACCCCCCCCCCCCAGCATCTGCCAGTGATCCCAACCACCCCCCCCCCAGCATCTGCCAGTGATCCCAACCACCCCCCCAGCATCTGCCAGTGATCCCAACCCCCCCCCCCCCCACCATCTGCCAGTGATCCCAACCACCACCCCCCAGCATCTGCCAGTGATCCCAACCACCCCCCCCAGCATCTGCCAGTGATCCCAACCACCCCCCCCCCCAGCATCTGCCAGTGATCCCAACCACCACCCCCCCCAGCATCTGCCAGTGATCCCAACCACCACCCCCCCCCAGCATCTGCCAGTGATCCCAACCACCACCCCCCCCAGCATCTGCCAGTGATCCCAACCACCCCCCCCCAGCATCTGCCAATGATCCCAACCACCCCCCCAGCATCTGCCAGTGATCCCAACCACCCCCCCAGCATCTGCCAGTGATCCCAACCACCCCCACAGCATCTGCCAGTGATCCCCACCACCCCCCCAGCATCTGGCAGTGATCCCAACCACCGCCCCCAGCATCTGGCAGTGATCCCAACCACCCCCCCTCCCAGCATCTGGCAGTGATCCCAACCACCCCCCTCCCAGCATCTGGCAGTGATCCCAACCACCCCCCTCCCAGCATCTGGCAGTGATCCCAACCACCCCCCTCCCAGCATCTGGCAGTGATCCCAACCACCCCCCTCCCAGCATCTGGCAGTGATCCCAACCACCCCCCCAGCATCTGCCAGTGATCCCAACCACCCCCCCCCCAGCATCTGCCAGTGATCCCAACCCCCCCCAGCATCTGCCAGTGATCCCAACCCCCCCCCAGCATCTGCCAGTAGTCCCAACCACCCCCAAGCATCGGCCAGTGATCCCAACCACCCCTCCCCCCAGCATCTGAAAGTGATCCCAACCCTCCTCCCCAGCATCTGCCAGTGATCCCACCCACCACCCAGCATCTGTCAGTGATCTCCACCCCCCCACCCCCCCACCCCCTCCCCAGCATCTGCCAGTGACCCCACCCACCCCCCCAGCATCTGCCAGTGATTTCCCCCCCCCCAGCATCTGCCAGTGATTTCCCCCCCCCCCCCAGCATCTGCCAGTGATTCCCCCCCCCCCAGCATCTGCCAGTGATTTCCCCCCCCCCCCCAGCATCTGCCAGTGATTCCCCCCCCCCCAGCATCTGCCAGTGATCCCACCCTCCCCCACAGCATCTGCCAGTGTTTCCACCCCCCCACAGCATCTGCCAGTGTTTCCACCCCCCCACAGCATCTGCCAGTGTTTCCACCCCCCCACAGCATCTGCCAGTGTTTCCACCCCCCCACAGCATCTGCCAGTGTTTCCACCCCCCCACAGCATCTGCCAGTGTTTCCACCCCCCCACAGCATCTGCCAGTGTTTCCACCCCCCCACAGCATCTGCCAGTGTTTCCACCCCCCCACAGCATCTGCCAGTGTTTCCACCCCCCCGGCATCTGCCAGTGACCCCCCCCCCGGCATCTGCCAGTGACCCCCCCCCCGGCATCTGCCAGTGACCCCCCCCCCAGCATCTGCCAGTGACCCCCCCCCCCAGCATCTGCCAGTGACCCCCCCCCCAGCATCTGCCAGTGACCCCCCCCCCAGCATCTGCCAGTGACCCCCCCCCCCAGCATCTGCCAGTGACCCCCCCCCCCAGCATCTGCCAGTGACCCCCCCCCCCAGCATCTGCCAGTGACCCCCCCCCCAGCATCTGCCAGTGACCCCCGACCCCCCCCCCCCAGCATCTGCCAGTGATCCCAACCACCACCCCCTAGCATCTGCCAGTGATCCCAACCCCCCCCCAGCATCTGCCAGTAGTCCCAACCACCCCCAAGCATCGGCCAGTGATCCCAACCACCCCTCCCCCCAGCATCTGAAAGGGATCCCAACCCTCCTCCCCAGCATCTGCCAGTGATCCCACCCACCACCCAGCATCTGCCAGTGATCTCCACCCCCCCACCCCCTCCCCAGCATCTGCCAGTGACCCCTCCCACCCCCCCCAGCATCTGCCAGTGATTTCCCCCCCCAGCATCTGCCAGTGATTTCCCCCCCCAGCATCTGCCAGTGATTTCCCCCCCCAGCATCTGCCAGTGATTTCCCCCCCCCCCAGCATCTGCCAGTGATCCCCCCCCCCCCAGCATCTGCCAGTGATCCCACCCTCCCCCACAGCATCTGCCAGTGTTTCCACCCCCCCACAGCATCTGCCAGTGTTTCCACCCCCCCACAGCATCTGCCAGTGACCCCCCCCCCCCGGCATCTGCCAGTGACCCCCCCCCCCGGCATCTGCCAGTGACCCCCCCCCCGGCATCTGCCAGTGACCCCCCCCCGGCATCTGCCAGTGACCCCCCCCCGGCATCTGCCAGTGACCCCCCCCCAGCATCTGCCAGTGACCCCCCCCCCCAGCATCTGCCAGTGACCCCCCCCCCCAGCATCTGCCAGTGACCCCCCCCCCAGCATCTGCCAGTGACCCCCCCCCAGCATCTGCCAGTGACCCCCCCCCCCCAGCATCTGCCAGTGACCCCCCCCCAGCATCTGCCAGTGACCCCCCCCCCCAGCATCTGCCAGTGACCCCCCCCCCCAGCATCTGCCAGTGACCCCCCCCCCCAGCATCTGCCAGTGACCCCCCCCCCCCAGCATCTGCCAGTGACCCCCCCCCCCAGCATCTGCCAGTGACCCCCCCCCCCAGCATCTGCCAGTGACCCCCCCCCAGCATCTGCCAGTGACCCCCCCCCCCCAGCATCTGCCAGTGACCCCCCCCCAGCATCTGCCAGTGACCCCCCCCCCCCCAGCATCTGCCAGTGACCCCCCCCCCCCAGCATCTGCCAGTGACCCCCCCCCAGCATCTGCCAATGTTTCCACCACCCCCAGCATCTGCCAGTGATCCCACCCCCCCCCCCCCAGCATCCCAAAATCTGCCAGCGAGCCCCCCCCCAGCATCTGCCAGTGATTCCACCTACCACCCCCCCAGCATCTGCCAGTGATTCCACCTACCACCCCCCCAGCATCTGCCAGTGATTCCACCTACCACCCCCCCAGCATCTGCCAGTGATTCCACCTACCACCCCCCCAGCATCTGCCAGTGATCCCAACCACCCCCCCAGCATCTGCCAGTGATCCCAACCACCCCCAAGCATCGGCCAGTGATCCCAACCACCCCTCCCCCCAGCATCTGAAAGTGATCCCAACCCTCCTCCCCAGCATCTGCCAGTGATCCCACCCACCACCCAGCATCTGCCAGTCATCTCCACCCACCCCACCCCCTCCCCAGCATCTGCCAGTGACCCCCCCCCAGCATCTGCCAGTGATCCCCCCACCCCCTCCCCAGCATCTGCCAGTGATCCCCCCCCCCCCCAGCATCTGCCAGTGTTTCCACCCCCCCACAGCATCTGCCAGTGATCCCACCCACCACCCACCCCAAACATCTGCCAGTGTTTCCACCACCCCAAACATCTGCCAGTGTTTCTACCACCCCCAGCATCTGCCAGTGTTTCTACCCCCCCCCAGCATCTGCCAGTGACCCCCCCCCAGCATCTTCCAGTGACCCCCCCCCCCCCAGCATCTGCCAGTGTTTCCACCACCCCCAGCATCTGCCAGTGATCCCCCCCCCCCCAGCATCCCAGAATCTGCCAGTGAGCCCCCCCCCAGCATCTTCCAGTGATTCCACCTACCACCCCCCCCAGCATCTGACAGAGATCCCAACTACCACCCCCCCCCCAGCATCTGACAGTGATCCCCACAGCATCTGACAGTGATCCCAACCACCCCCCCAGCATCTGCCAGTGATCCCACCCACCCCCCTCCCCAGCATCTGCCAATTATCCCACCCCCAGCATCCAGGCTCTACCAGTGATCCCAACCTCCCCCCTAGCATCTGAAAGTGATCCCACCCCACCCCCCCAGCATCTGCCAGTGATCCCAACCTCCCTCCCGCAGAATCTGCCAGGGATCCCACCCACCCCCCAGCATTTACCAGTGATCCCAACCACCCCCCCCCTCCAGCATTTGAAAGTGATCCCACGCATCCCTCCTCAGCATCTGACAGTGATTCCCCCCCCCAGCATTTGACAGTGATCCACCCACCCCCCAGCATCTGCCAGTGGTCCCACCCACCCCCAGCATCTGCCAGTGGTCCCACCCACCCCCAGCATCTGAAAGTGATCACACCCACCCCCAGCATCTGAAAGTTATCACACCCACCCCCCCAGCATCTGCTAGTGATCGAAACCCCCCCAACATCTGCCAGTGATCCCACCCCCCCCAGCATCAAAGTGATCCCAACCACCCCCCCAGCATCTGCCAGTGATTCCAACCACCACCCCCCCAGCATCTGAAAGTGATCCCATCCCCCCTCCCCAGCATCTGCCAGGGTTTCCCCCCACCTTCCCCCCAGCATCTGCCAGGGATCCCCCCCCCACCTCCCCCCCAGCATCTGCCAGGGATCCCACCTCCCCCCCCAGCATCTGCCTGTGATCCCAACCACCCCCCCAGCATCTGCCTGTGATCCCAACCACCCCCCCCAGCATCTGCCTGTGATCCCAACCACCCCCCCCAGCATCTGCCAGTGATCCAAACCACCCCCCCAGCATCTGCCAGTGATCCAAACCACCCCCCCTGCATCTGCCAGTGATCCAAACCACCCCCCCTGCATCTGCCAGTGATCCAAACCACCCCCCCTGCATCTGCCAGTGATCCAAACCACCCCCCCTGCATCTGCCAGTGATCCAAACCACCCCCCCTGCATCTGCCAGTGATCCAAACCACCCCCCCTGCATCTGCCAGTGATCCAAACCACCCCCCCTGCATCTGCCAGTGATCCAAACCACCCCCCCTGCATCTGCCAGTGATCCAAACCACCCCCCCAGCATCTGAAAGTGATCCCAAACCCCCCCCCCCCAGCATCTGAAAGTGATCCCAAACCCCCTCCCCAGCATCTGCCAGTGATCCCAAACCCCCTCCCCAGCGTCTGCCAGTGATCCAAAACCCCCTCCCCAGCGTCTGCCAGTGATCCCAAACCCCCTCCCCAGCGTCTGCCAGTGATCCCAAACCCCCTCCCCAGCGTCTGCCAGTGATCCCAAACCCCCTCCCCAGCATCTGCCAGTGATCCCAAACCCCCTCCCCAGCATCTGCCAGTGATCCCAAACCCCCTCCCCAGCATCTGCCAGTGATCCCAAACCCCCTCCCCAGCATCTGCCAGTGATCCCAAACCCCCTCCCCAGCATCTGCCAGTGATCCCAAACCCCCTCCCCAGCATCTGCCAGTGATCCCAACCCCCCCCCCCCAGCATTTGAAAGTGATCCTACGCATCCCACCCACCCCTCCCCAGCATCTGAAAGTGATCCCAACCCCCCTCCCCAGCATCTGACAGTGATCTGACCCCCCCAAGCATCTGCCAGTGATCCCACCCCCCCCCAACATCTGCCAGTGATCCCACCCACCCCTCCCCAGCATCTGCCAGTGATCCAAACCGCCCCCCCCTGCATCTGCCAGTGATCCAAACCGCCCCCCCCCTGCATCTGCCAGTGATCCAAACCGCCCCCCCCTGCATCTGCCAGTGATCCAAACCGCCCCCCCCTGCATCTGCCAGTGATCCAAACCGCCCCCCCCTGCATCTGCCAGTGATCCAAACCACCCCCCCTGCATCTGCCAGTAAACCCAACCACCCCCCCCCCCAGCATTTGAAAGTGATCCTACGCATCCCACCCACCCATCCCCAGCATCTGAAAGTGATCACAACCCCCCTCCCCAGCATCTGACAGTGATCTGACCCCCCCCCCCCAACATCTGCCAGTGATCCCAACCCCCCCCCCAGCATTTGAAAGTGATCCTACACATCCCACCCACCCCTCCCCAGCATCTGCCAGTGATCCAACTACCCCCCCCAGCATCTGCCAGTGATCCTCCCCCCAGCATCTGCCAGTGATTCCAGCCCCTCCCCCCAGCATCTGCCAGTGATTCCAGCCCCTCCCCCCAGCATCTGCCAGTGATTCCAGCCCCTCCCCCCAGCATCTGCCAGTGATTCCAGCCCCTCCCCCCAGCATCTGCCAGTGATGCCAGCCCCCCCCCCCAGCATCTGCCAGTGATGCTAGCCCCCCCCCAGCATCTGCCAGTGATGCCAGCCCCCCCCCCAGCATCTGCCAGTGATGCCAGCCCCCCCCCCAGCATCTGCCAGTGATGCCAGCCCCCCCCCCAGCATCTGCCAGTGATGCCAGCCCCCCCCCCCCAGCATCTGCCACTGATGCCAGCCCCCCCCCCAGCATCTGCCAGTGATGCAAGCCCCCCCCCAGCATCTGCCAGTGATGCCAGCCCCCCCCCAGCATCTGCCAGTGATGCCAGCCCCCCCCCCAGCATCTGCCAGTGATGCCAGCCCCCCCCCCCAGCATCTGCCAGTGATGCCAGCCCCCCCCCCAGCATCTGCCAGTGATGCCAGCCCCCCCCCAGCATCTGCCAGTGATGCCAGCCCCCCCCCAGCATCTGCCAGTGATGCCAGCCCCCCCCCCAGCATCTGCCAGTGATGCCAGCCCCCCCCCCCAGCATCTGCCAGTGATGCCAGCCCCCCCCCCCCAGCATCTGCCAGTGATGCCAGCCCCCCCCCCAGCATCTGCCAGTGATGCCAGCCCCCCCCCCCAGCATCTGCCAGTGATGCCAGCCCCCCCCCCCAGCATCTGCCAGTGATGCCAGCCCCCCCCCCAGCATCTGCCAGTGATGCCAGCCCCCCCCCCCAGCATCTGCCAGTGATGCCAGCCCCCCCCCCCCAGCATCTGCCAGTGATGCCAGCCCCCCCCCCCAGCATCTGCCAGTGATGCCAGCCCCCCCCCCCCAGCATCTGCCAGTGATGCCAGCCCCCCCCCCAGCATCTGCCAGTGATGCCAGCCCCCCCCCCCAGCATCTGCCAGTGATGCCAGCCCCCCCCCCCCCCCAGCATCTGCCAGTGATGCCAGCCCCCCCCCCAGCATCTGCCAGTGATGCCAGCCCCCCCCCCAGCATCTGCCAGTGATGCCAGCCCCCCCCCCCCCAGCATCTGCCAGTGATGCCAGCCCCCCCCCCAGCATCTGCCAGTGATGCCAGCCCCCCCCCCCCAGCATCTGCCAGTGATGCCAGCCCCCCCCCCCCAGCATCTGCCAGTGATGCCAGCCCCCCCCCCCCCCAGCATCTGCCAGTGATGCCAGCCCCCCCCCCCAGCATCTGCCAGTGATGCCAGCCCCCCCCCCCAGCATCTGCCAGTGATGCCAGCCCCCCCCCCCCAGCATCTGCCAGTGATGCCAGCCCCCCCCCCCCCAGCATCTGCCAGTGATGCCAGCCCCCCCCCCCCAGCATCTGCCAGTGATGCCAGCCCCCCCCCCCCCAGCATCTGCCAGTGATGCCAACCCCCCCCCCCCAGCATCTGCCAGTGATCCCAACCAACCCCCCCAACATTTGAAAGTGATCCCACGCATCCCTCCTCAGCATCTGCTAGTGATCCCACCCCACCCCCACCCCCCAGTCTCTGCCAGTGATCTCAACCCCCCCCCAGCATCTGAAACCCTCCCCCAGCATCTAAAGGTGATACCTCTCACCTCTTCGAATCATCTGCCAGTGATCCCAACCACTCCCCCCCCCCCAGCATCTGCCAGTGATTCCACCCCCCCAGCATCTGCCAGTGATTCCACCCCCCCCCCAGCATCTGCCAGTGATTCCACCCCCCCCCCCAGCATCTGCCAGTGATTCCACCCCCCCCCCCAGCATCTACCAGTGATTCCACCCCCCCCCCCAGCATCTGCCAGTGATTCCACCCCCCCCCCCCAGCATCTGCCAGTGATTCCACCCCCCCCCCCCAGCATCTGCCAGTGATTCCACCCCCCCCCCCCCAGCATCTACCAGTGATTCCACCCCCCCCCCCCAGCATCTGCCAGTGATTCCACCCCCCCCCCCCAGCATCTGCCAGTGATTCCACCCCCCCAGCATCTGCCAGTGATTCCACCCCCCCCCCCAGCATCTGCCAGTGATTCCACCCCCCCCCCCAGCATCTGCCAGTGATTCCACCCCCCCCAGCATCTGCCAGTGATTCCACCCCCCCCAGCATCTGCCAGTGATTCCACCCCCCCCCCCAGCATCTGCCAGTGATTCCACCCCCCCCCCCCAGCATCTGCCAGTGATTCCACCCCCCCCCCAGCATCTGCCAGTGATTCCACCCCCCCCCCCCCAGCATCTGCCAGTGATTCCACCCCCCCCCCAGCATCTGCCAGTGATTCCACCCCCCCCAGCATCTGCCAGTGATTCCACCCCCCCCCCAGCATCTGCCAGTGATTCCACCCCCCCAGCATCTGCCAGTGATTCCACCCCCCCCAGCATCTGCCAGTGATTCCACCCCCCCCAGCATCTGCCAGTGATTCCACCCCCCCCAGCATCTGCCAGTGATTCCACCCCCCCAGCATCTGCCAGTGATTCCACCCCCCCAGCATCTGCCAGTGATTCCACCCCCCCAGCATCTGCCAGTGATTCCACCCCCCCAGCATCTGCCAGAGATTCCACCCCCCCCAGCATCTGCCAGTGATTCCACCCCCCCCCAGCATCTGCCAGTGATTCCACCCCCCCCAGCATCTGCCAGTGATTCCACCCCCCCAGCATCTGCCAGTGATTCCACCCCCCCAGCATCTGCCAGTGATTCCACCCCCCCAGCATCTGCCAGTGATTCCACCCCCCCAGCATCTGCCAGTGATTCCACCCCCCCAGCATCTGCCAGTGATTCCACCCCCCCAGCATCTGCCAGTGATTCCACCCCCCCAGCATCTGCCAGTGATCCCCCCCACCCCCTCCCCAGCATCTGCCAGTGATCCCCCCCCCCCCCCCCCAGCATCTGCCAGTGTTTCCACCCCCCCACAGCATCTGCCAGTGATCCCACCCACCACCCTCCACAGCATCTGCCAGTGTTTCCACCACCCCAAACATCTGCCAGTGTTTCTACCACCCCCAGCATCTGCCAGTGTTTCTACCCCCCCCCAGCATCTGCCAGTGACCCCCCCCCAGCATCTTCCAGTGACCCCCCCCCCCCCAGCATCTGCCAGTGTTTCCACCACCCCCAGCATCTGCCAGTGATTCCCCCCCCCCCCCCAGCATCCCAGAATCTGCCAGTGAGCCCCCCCCCCCAGCATCTTCCAGTGATTCCACCTACCACCCCCCCCCAGCATCTGACAGAGATCCCAACTACCACCCCCCCCCCCAGCATCTGACAGTGATCGCACCCACCCCTCCCCAGCATCTGACAGTGATCCCAACCACCCCCCCAGCATCTGCCAGTGATCCCACCCACCCCCCTCCCCAGCATCTGCCAATTATCCCACCCCCAGCATCCAGGCTCTACCAGTGATCCCAACCTCCCCCCTAGCATCTGAAAGTGATCCCACCCCACCCCCCCAGCATCTGCCAGTGATCCCAACCTCCCTCCCCAGCATCTGCCAGTGATCTGACCCCCCCTCCCGCAGAATCTGCCAGGGATCCCACCCACCCCCCAGCATTTACCAGTGATCCCAACCACCCCCCCCCTCCAGCATTTGAAAGTGATCCCACGCATCCCTCCTCAGCATCTGACAGTGATTCCCCCCCCCAGCATTTGACAGTGATCCACCCACCCCCCAGCATCTGCCAGTGGTCCCACCCACCCCCAGCATCTGCCAGTGGTCCCACCCACCCCCAGCATCTGCCAGTGGTCCCACCCACCCCCAGCATCTGAAAGTGATCACACCCACCCCCAGCATCTGAAAGTTATCACACCCACCCCCCCAGCATCTGCTAGTGATCGAAACCCCCCCAACATCTGCCAGTGATCCCACCCCCCCAGCATCAAAGTGATCCCAACCACCCCCCCAGCATCTGCCAGTGATTCCAACCACCACCCCCCCAGCATCTGAAAGTGATCCCATCCCCCCTCCCCAGCATCTGCCAGGGTTTCCCCCCACCTTCCCCCCAGCATCTGCCAGGGATCCCCCCCCACCTCCCCCCCAGCATCTGCCAGGGATCCCACCTCCCCCCCCAGCATCTGCCTGTGATCCCAACCACCCCCCCAGCATCTGCCTGTGATCCCAACCACCCCCCCAGCATCTGCCTGTGATCCCAACCACCCCCCCAGCATCTGCCTGTGATCCCAACCACCCCCCCAGCATCTGCCTGTGATCCCAACCACCCCCCCAGCATCTGCCTGTGATCCCAACCACCCCCCCAGCATCTGCCAGTGATCCAAACCACCCCCCCTGCATCTGCTAGTGATCCAAACCACCCCCCCTGCATCTGCCAGTGATCCAAACCACCCCCCCTGCATCTGCCAGTGATCCAAACCACCCCCCCTGCATCTGCCAGTGATCCAAACCACCCCCCCTGCATCTGCCAGTGATCCAAACCACCCCCCCTGCATCTGCCAGTGATCCAAACCACCCCCCCTGCATCTGCCAGTGATCCAAACCACCCCCCCTGCATCTGCCAGTGATCCAAACCACCCCCCCTGCATCTGCCAGTAAACCCAACCACCCCCCCAGCATCTGAAAGTGATCCCAAACCCCCCCCCCAGCATCTGAAAGTGATCCCAAACCCCCTCCCCAGCGTCTGCCAGTGATCCCAAACCCCCTCCCCAGCGTCTGCCAGTGATCCCAAACCCCCTCCCCAGCGTCTGCCAGTGATCCCAAACCCCCTCCCCAGCGTCTGCCAGTGATCCCAAACCCCCTCCCCAGCGTCTGCCAGTGATCCCAAACCCCCTCCCCAGCATCTGCCAGTGATCCCAAACCCCCTCCCCAGCATCTGTCAGTGATCCCAAACCCCCTCCCCAGCATCTGCCAGTGATCCCAAACCCCCTCCCCAGCATCTGCCAGTGATCCCAACCCCCCCCCCCCAGCATTTGAAAGTGATCCTACGCATCCCACCCACCCCTCCCCAGCATCTGAAAGTGATCCCAACCCCCCTCCCCAGCATCTGACAGTGATCTGACCCCCCCAAGCATCTGCCAGTGATCCCACCCCCCCCCCAACATCTGCCAGTGATCCCAACCCCCCCCCCCAGCATTTGAAAGTGATCCTACACATCCCACCCACCCCTCCCCAGCATCTGCCAGTGATCCAAACCGCCCCCCCCTGCATCTGCCAGTGATCCAAACCGCCCCCCCCCCCCTGCATCTGCCAGTGATCAAAACCGCCCCCCCCTGCATCTGCCAGTGATCCAAACCACCCCCCCCTGCATCTGCCAGTGATCCAAACCACCCCCCCTGCATCTGCCAGTAAACCCAACCACCCCCCCAGCATCTGAAAGTGATCCCAAACCCCCTCCCCAGCATCTGCCAGTGATCCCAAACCCCCTCCCCAGCATCTGCCAGTGATCCCAAACCCCCTCCCCAGCATCTGCCAGTGATCCCAAACCCCCTCCCCAGCATCTGCCAGTGATCCCAAACCCCCTCCCCAGCATCTGCCAGTGATCCCAAACCCCCTCCCCAGCATCTGCCAGTGATCCCAAACCCCCTCCCCAGCATCTGCCAGTGATCCCAACCCCCCCCCCCAGCATTTGAAAGTGATCCTACGCATCCCACCCACCCCTCCCCAGCATCTGAAAGTGATCACAACCCCCCTCCCCAGCATCTGACAGTGATCTGACCCCCCCCCCCCCCAACATCTGCCAGTGATCCCAACCCCCCCCCCAGCATTTGAAAGTGATCCTACACATCCCACCCACCCCTCCCCAGCATCTGCCAGTGATCCAACTACCCCCCCCAGCATCTGCCAGTGATCCTCCCCCCAGCATCTGCCAGTGATTCCAGCCCCTCCCCCCAGCATCTGCCAGTGATTCCAGCCCCTCCCCCCAGCATCTGCCAGTGATTCCAGCCCCTCCCCCCAGCATCTGCCAGTGATTCCAGCCCCTCCCCCCAGCATCTGCCAGTGATTCCAGCCCCTCCCCCCAGCATCTGCCAGTGATTCCAGCCCCTCCCCCCAGCATCTGCCAGTGATGCCAGCCCCCCCAGCATCTGCCAGTGATGCCAGCCCCCCCCCAGCATCTGCCAGTGATGCCAGCCCCCCCCCAGCATCTGCCAGTGATGCCAGCCCCCCCCCAGCATCTGCCAGTGATGCCAGCCCCCCCCCAGCATCTGCCAGTGATGCCAGCCCCCCCCCCCAGCATCTGCCAGTGATGCCAGCCCCCCCCCCCAGCATCTGCCAGTGATGCCAGCCCCCCCCCCCAGCATCTGCCAGTGATGCCAGCCCCCCCCCAGCATCTGCCAGTGATGCCAGCCCCCCCCCCCCCAGCATCTGCCAGTGATGCCAGCCCCCCCCCAGCATCTGCCAGTGATGCCAGCCCCCCCCCCAGCATCTGCCAGTGATGCCAGCCCCCCCCCCCCCCCAGCATCTGCCAGTGATGCCAGCCCCCCCCCCAGCATCTGCCAGTGATGCCAGCCCCCCCCCCCCAGCATCTGCCAGTGATGCCAGCCCCCCCCCAGCATCTGCCAGTGATGCCAGCCCCCCCCCCAGCATCTGCCAGTGATGCCAGCCCCCCCCCAGCATCTGCCAGTGATGCCAGCCCCCCCCCAGCATCTGCCAGTGATGCCAGCCCCCCCCCCCCAGCATCTGCCAGTGATGCCAGCCCCCCCCCCCCAGCATCTGCCAGTGATGCCAGCCCCCCCCCCCCAGCATCTGCCAGTGATGCCAGCCCCCCCCCCAGCATCTGCCAATGATGCCAGCCCCCCCCCCCAGCATCTGCCAGTGATGCCAGCCCCCCCCCCAGCATCTGCCAGTGATGCCAGCCCCCCCCCCAGCATCTGCCAGTGATGCCAGCCCCCCCCCCAGCATCTGCCAGTGATGCCAGCCCCCCCCCAGCATCTGCCAGTGATGCCAGCCCCCCCCCCAGCATCTGCCAGTGATGCCAGCCCCCCCCCCAGCATCTGCCAGTGATGCCAGCCCCCCCCCCAGCATCTGCCAGTGATGCCAGCCCCCCCCCCAGCATCTGCCAGTGATGCCAGCCCCCCCCAGCATCTGCCAGTGATGCCAGCCCCCCCCAGCATCTGCCAGTGATGCCAGCCCCCCCCAGCATCTGCCAGTGATGCCAGCCCCCCCCCAGCATCTGCCAGTGATGCCAACCCCCCCCCAGCATCTGCCAGGGATCCAACCCACCCCCCAGCATCTGCCAGTGATCCCAACCACCCCCCCCAGCATTTGAAAGTGATCCCACGCATCCCTCCTCAGCATCTGACAGTGATCCCACCCACCCTTCCCCTGCATTTGACAGTGATCCAGCTACCCCCCCCCCAAGCATCTGACAGTGATCTGATCCCACCCACCCCCAGCATCTGCCAGTGATCCAAACCACCCCCCAGCATCTGCCAGTGATCCCAACCAACCCCCCCAACATTTGAAAGTGATCCCACGCATCCCTCCTCAGCATCTGCTAGTGATCCCACCCCACCCCCACCCCCCAGTCTCTGCCAGTGATCTCAACCCCCCCCCCCCAGCATCTGAAACCCTCCCCCAGCATCTAAAGGTGATACCTCTCACCTCTTCGAATCATCTGCCAGTGATCCCAACCACTCCCCCCCCCCCAGCATCTGCCAGTGATTCCACCCCCCCCCCCAGCATCTGCCAGTGATTCCACCCCCCCCCCCAGCATCTGCCAGTGATTCCACCCCCCCCCCCAGCATCTACCAGTGATTCCACCCCCCCCCCCCCCAGCATCTGCCAGTGATTCCACCCCCCCCCCCCAGCATCTGCCAGTGATTCCACCCCCCCCCCCAGCATCTGCCAGTGATTCCACCCCCCCCCCCAGCATCTGCCAGTGATTCCACCCCCCCCCCCAGCATCTGCCAGTGATTCCACCCCCCCCCCCAGCATCTGCCAGTGATTCCACCCCCCCCCCCAGCATCTGCCAGTGATTCCACCCCCCCCAGCATCTGCCAGTGATTCCACCCCCCCCAGCATCTGCCAGTGATTCCACCCCCCCAGCATCTGCCAGTGATTCCACCCCCCCCCCCCCAGCATCTGCCAGTGATTCCACCCCCCCCCCCCAGCATCTGCCAGTGATTCCACCCCCCCCAGCATCTGCCAGTGATTCCACCCCCCCCAGCATCTGCCAGTGATTCCACCCCCCCCCAGCATCTGCCAGTGATTCCACCCCCCCCAGCATCTGCCAGTGATTCCACCCCCCCCCCCCAGCATCTGCCAGTGATTCCACCCCCCCCCAGCATCTGCCAGTGATTCCACCCCCCCCCCAGCATCTGCCAGTGATTCCACCCCCCCCCCAGCATCTGCCAGTGATTCCACCCCCCCCCCAGCATCTGCCAGTGATTCCACCCCCCCCCCAGCATCTGCCAGTGATTCCACCCCCCCCCCAGCATCTGCCAGTGATTCCACCCCCCCCAGCATCTGCCAGTGATTCCACCCCCCCCAGCATCTGCCAGTGATTCCACCCCCCCAGCATCTGCCAGTGATTCCACCCCCCCAGCATCTGCCAGTGATTCCACCCCCCCAGCATCTGCCAGTGATTCCACCCCCCCAGCATCTGCCAGTGATTCCACCCCCCCAGCATCTGCCAGTGATTCCACCCCCCCAGCATCTGCCAGTGATTCCACCCCCCCAGCATCTGCCAGTGATTCCACCCCCCCAGCATCTGCCAGTGATTCCACCCCCCCAGCATCTGCCAGTGATTCCACCCCCCCAGCATCTGCCAGTGATTCCACCCCCCCAGCATCTGCCAGTGATTCCACCCCCCCAGCATCTGCCAGTGATTCCACCCCCCCAGCATCTGCCAGTGATTCCACCCCCCCAGCATCTGCCAGTGATTCCACCCCCCCAGCATCTGCCAGTGATTCCACCCCCCCAGCATCTGCCAGTGATTCCACCCCCCCAGCATCTGCCAGTGATTCCACCCCCCCAGCATCTGCCAGTGATTCCACCCCCCCAGCATCTGCCAGTGATTCCACCCCCCCAGCATCTGCCAGTGATTCCACCCCCCCAGCATCTGCCAGTGATTCCACCCCCCCAGCATCTGCCAGTGATTCCACCCCCCCAGCATCTGCCAGTGATTCCACCCCCCCAGCATCTGCCAGTGATTCCACCCCCCCAGCATCTGCCAGTGATTCCACCCCCCCAGCATCTGCCAGTGATCCCACCACTCCCCGAGCAGCTGCCAGTGAAACCCACCCACCCCACCAGCATCTACCAGTGATCCCACCGCCCCCCCACCCTAGCATCTGCCAGTGATCCCACCCCCAGCATTTGCCAGCGATCCCACCCACCCAACCCCCCCAGCATCTGCCAGTAATCCATCCCAACCCCCCCAGCATCTGCCAGTGATCCCACCCCCCCAGCATCTGCCACTGATCCCAACCCCCCCTCCCCAGCATCTGAAAGTGATCCCAACCCCCCTCCCCAGCATCTTAAAGTGATCCCAATCCCCCCCAGCATCTGCCAGTGATCCGACCCCCCCCCCCCCACAGCATCTGCCATTGAACCCAACCACCCCCTCCCCAGCATCTGAAAGTGATCCCACCCCTCCCCAGCATCGGACAGTGATCCCAACTACCCCCCCCCCGATATCTGCCAGTGATCCGACCCCCCCCCTCCCCCCCCCCAGCATCTGCCAGTGTTCCCACTCTCTCCCCAACATCTGCCAGTGATCCCACCCCCAGCATCTGCCAGTGATCCCAACCACACCCTCCCCTGGACAGAGATGGAGCTCAGGTAAGTAATTAGGGGGTGCTGGGGAGGCTGCTACACACAGAAGGGTTTTTTTTTTTTTTTCTTGTGATCAGCCGAGTCAATGAAACTCGGCGAGTAAGGGGTCGATCTCGACCCCTTACCACGTGATCATCTGTCAGCCAATGACATCTGAACATGTGATGTAAACAAAAGATGAGTAATCAGCCTTTTCTTTTTGCTCGTGCTAACAGCGCGAGCAGAAAAAAAAATGCCAATCAATGGCTTTTGTCAGAGGGACAGCGTCTGCTCTCCGCCACGCCCTACACGTTACGTCCCCAGATGAAGTCACGAGCGGTGACATAACGCGTAGGGCGTGGCGGAGAGCAGACGTAAACCGGAAGTCACGTAAGGATGCGCCTCAGATGCCGCTCCTTCTGTTTAATGCTATTTTAACAGTTTTTAAATGTAAGAGACCACTTTTTAGATAATCATAAAGCAGTTCATCCATTATACTACACCATTGGAGGCTTCTTTCTCTTCCCTCCCCCTTTTTCACCCCACCGGGCTGGTGGAGCCTGGGTGGGAAATCTTTTTCAATAGGTTATCCTCACATTAATTGAGAAGACAAATCAGCCACTAACAGATGTTAAACCTGGACTACTATCATGCTATAACGCAGAGTGCCAACCAAAAGAAATCCATCGATGCCTGAATTAACTTCTCTTAAGGTGAGAGTTCTGAGAGCCTGATAAGACCGGGACTTTCTATATGAAGATTACCATTAATATCTACAAATTTTCCCACTTATTTGATCCCAGCTGATTCACTTCGCTATTATGAACTTTACACTTTATCATTCATTCAATATCACGATATTTGCATATTTGTCTATTCAGGTGTAATTATTTTCCTTTTACACATATGTATGAGTCACGTTCCACAATACAAGGTGAAAGATTTGATGCGCGAGATCCTTTCATCTTCACGGTCATTAGAGTGTAATGTGAACATTTTTGATTTTGCTGCAGTCTATTTTAGACATCATCACATTTAGTTACTATTATTGCTCACGTTAGATTATTTTTGATATTTTGTTGTCACTATTCCACTATTTCTCGCATTAGCGCGAAGGACATTTCCACTTCTTCTAGTTTGACACCCAAGTATCTGTGCTGCCTGCCAGTGACCACCAGTGGCACCTGCCAGTGCATAGCAATGCCAACCAGTGCCCACCTGTGCAACCTTTCAGTGTCACCTAGTGCCTTATCAGTGCCCAACAGTGCCGCCTCATCAGTACACATCAATGAAGGAGAAAAATTAACTGTTTACAAAATTTTATAACAAACTTAGCAGTGATTAAATACCACCAAAAGAAAGCTCTATTTGTGGTAAAAAAAATGATAAAAATGTCATTTGGGTACAGTGTTGCATGACCGTGCAATTGTCATTCAAAGTGTGACAGCATTGAAAGCTGAAAATTGGCTTGGGCAGGAAGGGGTTTTAACCACTTGCCACCTGCTATATAGCAAAACGACGGCAGCAAAGTGGTTTCAATACCCTGACCAGATGTCATATGACATTTTCAGGTTATTAAAATTATTAAGCCGCTGCGAGCCCCCGGGGACGCGCATTGCGGCGATCGTTGTTGCGCTGTGTCAATCTGACACACCGTAACTCCGATCTAGGTAGTCTCTGACGGATACTCTTTACCATGTGATCAGCCTGTCCAATCACGGCTGATCACGATGTAAACAGGAAGAGCCGGTGATCGGCTTTTCTTCACTCGCGTCTGTCAGACGCGAGTAGAGGAGAGCTGATCGGCTGCTACTCTGACAGGGGGGGTCTGTGCTGATTGATTATCAGCGCAGCCCCCCGAGGATGCCACCAGACCACCAGGGATGCCCACCACTAGGTATGCCACCCTAGACCACCAGGGATGCCAATCAGTGCCCACAATGGGCATCACCAATTGGCAGGCATTATTGTTTGGCACTGATTGGCATCCATCAGTACCATTTCTTAGTGTTCAGTGCCGCATATTAGTTCCCATCATCAGTGCCCATCAGTGAAGGAGAAAACTTACTTATTTACAAAGTTTTGTAACTGAATCAAAAAAAAAAAAAAGTCAAAATTTTCTTTTTTTTTTTTTTTTTTAATTTGTTTAGCAGAAAATAAAAACCGCAGAGGTGATCAAATACCACCAAAAGAAATCTCTATTTGTGGGAACAAAAAGATAAAAATTTTGTTTGGGTACAGTGTAGCATGACCGCGCAATTGTCATTCAAAGTGCGACAGTGCTGAAAATTGGTCTGGGCAGGAAGGTGTATAAGTGCCCGGTATTGAAGTGGTTAAAGTGATTGTAAAGGCTCTTATGTTTTTTATTAAAAAAAAAAAAAAAAAAATCATACTTACCTCCACTGTGCAGCTCGTTTTGCACAACCTCTTCTGGGGTCCCTCTGCGGCTCTCACGGCTCCTCCCCGCATCAGATAACCACCTAGGAGAAGCGCTCTTCTGGGGGGTTACCTTGCGGGCACGCTCCCGAGGCCAGCATTTGCATCCACAGACACGAATGCCGGACTTGGCCCCGCCCCCCGGAGCCTGCGTCATTGGATTTGATTGACAGCAGCGGGAGCCCATGGCTGCAATGCTATCAATCTATCCAATCAAGAGAGGAGAACCCCAGGCAGAGGAAGAGAACGTCTCCGGTGGGTGAAATTCCAGAGCTCAGGTAGGTAAAATGGGGGGGGGGGGGGGGCGGTCACTGCTAGGTGTTTTTTCACCTTAATGCATAGGCTGCATTAAGGTGAAAAAACACGAGGGTTTACAACTCCTTTTAACCACTTCAGCCCTGGAAGACTTGGCCGTTGAATGACCAGGCCATTTTTTGCGATTCTGCACTGCGTTGCTTTAACTGACAATTGCACGGTCGTGCGGCGTTGCACCCAAACAAAGTTGACGTCCTTTTTTTCCCACAAATAGAGCTTTCTTTTAGTGGTATTTGATCATCTCTGCTGCGTTTTTTATTGTTTGCGCTATAAACAAAAAAAGAGCGACAATTTTGAAAAAAACATAATATTTTGTACTTTTTGCTATAATAAATATCCCCTTTTTTTTGTTTTTGTTTTGTTTTTGGGACTGCAACATTATGGCGGACACATCGGACACTTTTGACACATTTTTGGGACCATTGGCATTTATACAGCGAAGGGGTTTACACTAGGGGGCGATCAAGGGGTTAATTGTGTTCCCTGTGTGTGTTTATAACTGTGGGGGGAGGGGACTGACCTAGAAGAAATGACAGATCGTGATTCCTAGCTATGAAGAACACACGATCTGTCTCTCCTCACAGAACAGAACAGGGATTTGTGTGTTTACACACACATGTCCCTGTTCTGCCTCTCGTGCCCGCGATCACTCGCCTGCGGCGGTCATGAGCATCGGCACCCCCGCGATGCAGTGCACGCGCCCCTGCTATCCCGCTTAAAGTGATCGACGTATAGCTACGATGGTTCGCGGGATCGTGCCGACCTGCCGCTGTATAATGACGGTGGCTGGTCGGCAAGTGGTTAAGTGCCCAGTAAGCAAGTGGTTATTGCACAGAATGCATTAAGATAAAAAACCTTCTGCCTTTACAACTCCTTTTAACCACGTCAACCAGCCGCCGCAGTTATACTGTGGCAGGGTGGCTCTATTGTGCGAATCGCTGCACTGGTATGGCGCTTCGTGTAATAGATACAGTGGGCACGTGCACGGCGCTGCCCCAGAGCCAATATGTGTGGCTGGCCGCTGCGATCACTCCACAGAGATCGCTCCGCCAGTTTACACTGGCAGAACAGGGATCTGCCAGTGTAAACAAAGCAGAGCCCCGTTCTGTCAGGGCAATACAGTGTGATCGTCTGTTCCTAGTGATTACGAACGGTGATCTCTCTCTACTCCAAGTCAGTCCACTCCCCCCACAGTTAGGCTTAATGTACATGGGACATTTTACAACCTCCCCTGAACAATTTAACTTGACAGATAGTAAATGACATTTAAAAAGTCTGTTTTGCCACGTTTACATGCCTTGTTTAGGAGCGTTTTTTTTTTTTTGTTTTTTTTTCAAATAGGCAAAAATGTATCTCCATTAAAAAATGCTTGTAAACGAAACGCGGCTAAATGCGAGTTGCACGTTTACAAGCTGTTACAGGCATTTGGCATTCCAAATGCCTTTGAACATCCGTCCTGAAGGCATTTTTTTGCATTCCAACTGCCTAGAAACGACTATAAACTATAAACGAACATAGAGGAGACTTCAGAGGCAGCTGAAGAAAAAATGCCCAACTGCTCCTAATAGTCCGTTTATCAGCAGCAGTGTACATGAGGCTTTAGAAACCCTTCCTTCACACTTAACCCTTTGATCACCCCCTAGTGTTAACCCCTTTCCTGCCAGTGTCATTTATACAATAATCAGTGCATTTTTATAGCACTGATCGCTGTATTAATGTCCATGGTCCCCAAAAAAGTGTCAGAAGTGTCCGATCCGTCCATTGCAATGTCGCAGTTCAGGAAAAAAAAAAAACCGCCGATCACTGCCATTTCTCCTCACCACGATCATGGGCATCGAGTCCAGAGGCGCGCACGCCCACTATCCTGCTTGCACAGAGTCACTCCCCCCGGCACAGCCGGCGTCTGTAACCATGAAAATAGCTAGCGGCATGCCTCTGATAGGACTCTTCAGCAATGTTTTTCCCCTTTATAAATATATATTTCTGTTATTTTTTTATAGTAATAGGTAATACTTAATAAATATGGAATACATATACGCTAATGCCGGCTGTGCCTTCCTCCTGAGGGGAGACTGGTTATTGGAGGAACGAGCAGAAGTTGTGCACCTGGCAGTGGGAAATACTGTGTGCCTGGCTGTGGGGGCTGCAACAAGGGAAGATCCTGGAAAGTACTAAAGGCTCCTACAGGAGTAGCGCTACAAATTTAAAAGACTGTTTCCAGTGAGTGTATGGAGACTCTGGACTTGTAGAGAAGAACTTTATGATGAAATAAGCCACCAGGACACGGTAATTATTTCGTAGTATTTGGAGACAGAACGGAGAGATGAAGCTTTGCTCATCAACCTTAACCGTGTAGATATCCAACTTCTTAATGAGACACGAGTTTGTGACCAGTTGCTTGGGATCAACAAAAGGTTCCTTGATGGCTACATCTTGATACTCAACATGTCAAAACCATAGACATTCTCCCACCATCTTGTAGCCCTTGTACTGTCCATCTTCTATAGCAGCTGCATAAAGTGTTGCACGATCAGAAAATATTAGCCAATCAGGTGTCAGCCATTTGCTCCGTAACCGTGTTGAGCATTGTTTTATAGAGCAGACAACATCCCATCCATTCCAGTGGTGTATTTAGGTTTTGTGCAGCCCTAGGCCTGACTAAGCTTGCGCACCCCCTAATTTAAATATGACCCACCCCTTCCTGTCAAGGCCACACCTCTTCCTTTTTAAGATCCGCCCTGTCATCTTCATGGGAAGAGGACAGAGAGGGATGCTGCATTTTTTCATTTGGGGGGTGAGGGGATATGTGCTGGGTGCTTTGGGAGAGGAGGATCAGACCCCCCCCACTAGCACATATCCTCTCCCCTCTCAAAGCACCCAGCACCTATCCCATTACCCCCCCTCCCCTCATCCATGTGTGCATCTGTTATCTGCCCCCCTTCCCGGTTACTGTGTCCCCCTCCACTGTAAGAAAAAATAAATAAATAACTGCGCATCAAAAATAAATAATGTTAACCATCTATGCTGCAGAGTCCTATATGTGACACAAACACACAGAAATCAAGTGGGAAAAATATTGACTCGCGCTCAAAACAAAAACTAACATGTGTATGACTGGAAAAGAGTACTCAGCCGATATTTAAATAAATGTTATGAAAACATATGATAAATGTGGCAAACTGAATATTAGATTGGAAAATTGATCCCACTTCCCCTTAAAGGAAATATATTCAATAGCAAATCAAATTCATACATAAAAACCATGAAGGATTGCAGTATATATAAAAGGGTAATATCTTAAGTTAAAGAAAATATTTTTAAAAAAGGGGAAAGTCCATATACAAAAAACACCCTACAAGTGCTGTGGTAATGCAAAAAAAGTCCAATTTAAATGAAATCCCAGATGTGTGGGTCCACCACCATGAATGAAGTGCCTGGCCGCTTACCGGAACCCCATGACCCCCCTTTTTTTGCATTACCACAGCACTTGTAGGGTGTTTTTTGTATATGGACTTTCCCCTTTTTTTAAAATATTTTCTTTAACTTAAGATATTACCCTTTTATATATACTGCAATCCTTCATGGTTTTTATGTATGAATTTGATTTGCTATTGAATATATTTCCTTTAAGGGGAAGTGGGATCAATTTTCCAATCTAATATTCAGTTTGCCACATTTATCATATGTTTTCATAACATTTATTTAAATATCGGCTGAGTACTCTTTTCCAGTCATACACATGTTAGTTTTTGTTTTGAGCGCGAGTCAATATTTTTCCCCCTCCACTGTAAACTATACACAGACCTCAGACCGGCAGCGTGGCTTTTGCACTGAAGTCGTGTCCCTCCTCTGTGGCTCCTCCTCCTCCTGACTGTGTACACTAGAACATTAGAGCCGATAAGGAGGAGGAGCCGAGGAGTGTGTGTGGCTGACAGTGGGGAGAGAGGTGGTGGCTGCTACGAAAAGCTGATCGGTGCTTGTGGGACCCCAGGTGGCAGATGTCCTGGGTGCCCACGCTAGCGCACCCTGTATGGCCAGTTACCGAAGCTCAGTGCCGGAACTTGTGGGCTCCGGGACAGTGGCGTCACTAGGTTTGGTGTCACCTGGTGCGGTAAAAATTGTGTCCCCCCCCTCTTAATTTTTGGACTGGAGGCCCAGCGTTGGAGCTCATTTTGGCGGTCAATAAGGCCTAGAGGATATCAGGTTAGGCACTTCCTAATAGCTCAGTCCCTGGGAACAGTAATGGACAATGGCCAACAGGCTCTCTTACCAGACCCTGCAACAGTGATCCCTCCGGCTGGACATTCGCTCACTCTGGGTTGCCCAGGCTGACTCTAATCAGTAGTGTAGCATGTCTGTACCCCAGCAGTGGCTTCATCTTTCTCCCCCTCTGGTGGTGCAGATACAGCGTGGCTCTCTCTTTGGTGGTGCGGGAAAAGCGTGGCTCTCTCTGGTGGCGTGGCTCCTTGTCTGGTGGTGCAGATACAGCGTGGCTCTCTCTTTGGTGGTGCGGGAAAAGCGTGGCTCTCTCTGGTGGCGTGGCTCCTTGTCTGGTGGTGCAGGTACAGCGTGGCTCTCTCTCTGGTGGTGAAGGTACAGTGTGGCTCCCTCTCTGGTGGTGCGGGAACAATGTGGCTTTCTTTCTGGTGGTGCGGGTACAGCATGGCTCTCTCTGGTGGTGCGGGTACAGCGTGGCTCTCTCTGGTGGTGTGGGTACAGCGTGGCTCTCTCTGGTGGTGCGGGTACAGCGTGGCTCTCTCTGGTGGTGCGGGTACAGCGTGGCTCTCTCTGGTGGTGCGGGTACAGCGTGGCTCTCTCTGGTGGTGCGGGTACAGGGTGGCGCTCTGGTGGTGTGGGTACAGTGTGGCTCTCTGGTGGTGCGGGTAGGGTACAGGGTGGCTCTCTGGTGGTGCGGGTACAGGGTGGCTCTCTGGTGGTGCGGGTACAGGGTGGCTCTCTGGTGGTGCGGGTACAGGGTGGCTCTCTGGTGGTGCGGGTACAGCGTGGCTCTCTGGTGGTGCGGGTACAGCGTGGCTCTCTGGTGGTGCGGGTACAGCGTGGCTCCCTCTCTGGCCTCCCCCAGCACAGTACTCTCTCTTTTTCTTCTCCTGTAACACCCCCCCAGCAGAGTGCATGCATGCTGGGGGCTGTAGCATGTTTGTGGACACACAGGGGCCGCCACTCTTCAGGGACTACTTTTCCCATGATGCCCCCAGAGTCTTCTGATTGGCCCTCTGCTGTGTCCAATTATGGGGTGGGAAACAGCGGGCAGGAAGCTGGGCGGCAGCGCAGGGAAACCAATTAGAGCCGCTCTCTCTCTCTTCGGCTGACAGAAAGGGGAGGGGGGGCGAGCGGGGGAGATACAGACAGCCGCATCTCTCCTCTCCCTGTCACAACGCTGCTGCTCAATTTACCAGAGAACTCCCCTTTCCGGCAGCCGAAGAGAGAGAGAGCGGCTCTAATTGGTTTCCCTGCGCCACCGCCCAGCTTCCTGCCCGCTGTTTCCCTCCCCATAATTGGCCACAGCAGAGGGCCATTCAGAGAGAGAAGCAAGGCTTCACAGGGGCAGCTTGACGGCTTTCTGGCTCCCTCCGCACACGCGACGCCACGCCATTTCCCCGTTCTGCCTTGTGATATGACAGAGATCACTGCTCCCTGTCATCATGAGCAGTGATCGCTGTCATGTGACTAGTAGTCCATCCCCCCCACAGTTAGAATCACTCCCTAGGACACACTTAACCCCTTCATCGCCCCCTAGTGGTTAACTCCTTCACTGCCAGTGTCATTTACACAGTAGTCAGTGCATTTTTATGGCACTGATCGCTGTATAAATGACAATGGTCCCAAAATTGTGTCAAAAGTGTCTGATGTGTCTGTTATAATGTCGCAGTCCCAATGAAAATCTCAGATTGCCGCCATTACTAATAAAAAAAAAAAATTAATAATAAAAATGCCATAAACTATCCCCTATTTTATAGACACTATAACTTTTGCGCAAACCAATCAATATACGCTTATTGCGATTTTTTTTTTTTTTTTTTTTTTTTTACCAAAAATATGTAGAAGAATACATATCAGCCTAAACTGAGGAAAAAAATGTTTTTTTTATACATTTTTTGGGTATATTTATTATAGTAAAAATAATTAATTTTTTTAAATTGTTGCTCTTTTTTTGTTGATAGCGCAAAAAATAAAAACCACAGAGGTGATCAAATACCACCGAAAGAAAGCTCTATTAGTGTGGGAAAAAAAGGACGTCAATTTTGTTTGGGTGCAATGTCGCACGACTGCGCAATTGTCAGTTAAAGCGATGCAGTGCTGAATCGCAAAAAGTGCTCTGGTCAGGAAGGGGTTAAAATCTTCCAGGGCTGAAGCGGTTAATCAGTACGGTTTTCGTACAAAAAAAATTGTAAGAGCAAGACTACGCATGCTCAGAAACGAAAGAATACATACAAAACTATTCATTACATCACTTCTGAAGTTGTATTCTGTCGTACGAGAATTTTCGTATGGTGAGTAACCTTTTCACTTTCGACATGAGACGAGCATGCAACAAAAAACGGACAAACGGTCATCCGAAAATCTGATCGCGTGTACAAAGCTTTAGCTGCCAATATGCAGAGCATTCCTGTTCCACTTCCTACATCCAAGATAACTTTGTCCTTGAACAAGTGTCTGTTGTGAAGCATTTAGTTTTGATAGGTCAGAGTTCGAACTTCATCTTCAACAATTTCTTGTGGATACCAAAGTTTACAAATGATTCAAAGTAGTAGTCTTTAGAAGTCATCTCTTCAGCTGATGGTTTGATGCTGCTCTCTGGTTGGATACAGAGAACCTCCATGCTGCGGGTGCTTGCTTCCACCATGTTGCCAGCACCGAGTCTCCCTCGCCTGCTGCACTGCACACAACCAGAAGCCTATGAATGTAAAACAGGCTTCCTGTGAGAGAACTGCGACATGTAGCGAGGCCTGGCTCTATATGAATCCTTGGAGAACCCTGTCCACCACTTCAGCAAGTCAGATAGAACCTGCCTCATTTCCTGGCTCATCTCGCCCTTTCCTTCCTTCAATCGTGGAGACTCATCGTTACATGTGAGCATTATCTAGAATGGTCTGTATGCTTATGGAACACTCATTCCTCAGGGGTGGACAACTGCAACCCAATAGCTGATCCCAAGGCAAGTCCCTTCATGCCTCTGCCTCTGGGAGTCATGCTTGTAACTGTCAGTCTTGCAATGCCTCATGGGACATGTAGTTCCACAACAGCTGGAGGGCTTTAGTTGCCCACTCCTGCTCCAGACTGACATCCACCCATCAAAACTTTGTGATATTTGCATAACTCCTTACAAGTGCCAGCCTACTGCTTGCATTAGGACTGAGGGTTCTTGAGAGGTGTACTTAGGCAGGGTGCTGTGATGTTGTCAGGAAGGTATATACAACACCCTGACAATCCCTCCTACCAGCATGATCTGCCTTTATTGTATAGAGAAACACAGAGACCCAGTGATGATGTCAAAGGGTCTAAAAAAAGGTACTGAGAACAGAAAGGTGTTTTTTTTTTTTTTTTTTTTTTAAATGTCCTTAGCATGTTGATGAAAAGAGGAACCAGGAAGGCAAAACATAAGCATAAAAAATGTAAATTTTAAGTGTGAGGTCCTCTTAACACACACATCATGATAACAGCAGGTGAAACAAGTTTTATTACACATTACTTGGAATTTTGTGAGAATGTTAGAACTATATGGTCTACCTGTCAGGGCTGGGCTCAGCTTTTCCTTCTCTGAGCTGGCCGCTCAGCTGTCGGCTAATTGCCAGCTCCCATCTCTCTCCACAGTTACCCAGCTGTTGTTGATTCTGCTCGTCAGTCCTGCCTACTTAGTCGTCCAGCTCACTTGATCTCTGCCTTCGCCTTTGTCAACATCACAGAGACTTTCTCTTGCATTCCTGTTGAAGACTTGCTCGGCTGACGTTCCTTCTGGCTCCTGATCCTGCTTGCTGTATTACTACGTTTATCTCTGGCTCTCTGACATTTGCTTGGCTGACTATCCAATCCAGTTACTGAACTCTGGCTTGTTTTGACTGCGTTTACTCTTTTTTTACCTTATTATTATTATTATTATTATTAAACAAGTGTGATTTAACTTTACTTCTGTCTAGGTCTGATTCATGGTTCCTGATACTACCACATTGGCGGCTGGTGCTCCATTTTTTGGGGGGAACATAGTTTCCACATTCAGAATTATACTATCAAAATTAGCATGTGCTGTAAATTGCTTCCGTTTCTTCTTGCCAGAGGCCACCATTTTGTTGAAGCCCAGAGCAGTCACTTTGTTACTGAGAACTCTCCCCCTCTCCTTGGTCTCAAAACCTATATGCCACTTTCTGTAATTTAAATGTGTGCATTTCCAGCCTGGCTTGTGTGTCTTGGCTTGGGTAGTAAGGGAGGCTGTAGAAACTTTTCAGTGCTGAAGGGAGGAAGGAGAGAATATCAGGAGGATAAGATAAGACGCTATCCTTTTAAATGTAACTCTTTTGTGTCTCCCTGGCAGCAGAGTTTGTCCTGTCACCTATGCTGCTTTTCTTTTCCTTCTCCCTAATCTGTGTTTGTTGGTCACAGTCTGTGTCATCTTGTTGTTTCCACCCCCCAGCAGCAGTAAATCTTGAGGCTATCCCAGATCGGCCTCTAGTGGCTCATTAATTATCAGCACAGTGCCAAGACTACAGGACAATTGAGGCTGAGCAGAGCAGGGTGAGACAGTGCCATACTGGATTTTAAACAGTATAGCCACTTATTTTTAACATTTTACATAGCTATACCTGCAAAAGGGGCAGCATGAAGTGCTCTATCAGGACTTAATCAACTTAAAACATTTGACCCTTCGGAAGGTTTAACCCACTTGATGACCAGGGCATTTTTTGCTATTCAGGACTGCTCTACTTTGAGGCTGCATTCACACTACAGCGTTTTGCATCGCTGGCAGATCTGCCCACGATTTGACAGCACCAAAGTGTGAATGACAAAACGCGGAACTCGCATTTGAGATACCATTCATTTGAATGACACCTCACATCGCAGGGTGGGTCTGCCGCGATTTGTCGTGCGATAAAACGTGCCGCAATCGTGGCAACCCGCATCGCGGGACACATGTCGCCCAAAAAAAGGTTAAGGAGCTACTTTGGGGCAACACGCATCCCACGATTGCAGCAGTTTTATTTCACGACAATCGTGGCAAAGGTGTCATTCAAATGAATGGCATCTCAAATGCGAATTCCGCGTTTTGTCATTCACTTATCGGCGCTGTCAAATTGCGGCCAGATAGTGCTGTAGTGTGAATGCAACCTAAGTGGCAATTGCACGGTCATGTAACACTGTATCCAAAAAAAATTGTATCACCTTTTTCACACAAATAGAGCTTTCTTTTGGTGGTATTTGATCATTACTGTTTTTTTTTTTTTTTGTTTTGGTTTGTTTTTTGCGATATGAATGAAAAAAGACCGAAAAGTTTGAAAATAATAATATAAATATATATATATTTTGTTATAAAACATATCCCAATAAAATCTAATTTATTGGCAAATTTAGGCCAAAATGTATTTTGCTACATGTCTTTAGTAAAAAAAAAATCCCAATAAGTGTATATTATTGGTTTGTGTGAAAGTTATAGTGTCTACAAACTATGGTATATACAGTATCTCACATAAGTGAGTCCCGTCCCCCCCCCCCCTTACATTTTTGTAAATATTTTATTATATTTTTTCATGTGACAACACTGAAGAACTGACACTTTGCTACAATGTAAAGTAGTGAGTGTGCAGCTTGTATAACAGTGTAAATTTGCTGTCCCCTCAAAATAACTCAACACACAGCCATTAATGTCTAAACTCCTGCCAACAAAAGTGAGTACACCCCTAAGTGAAAAGGTTCAAATTGGGCCCAATTAGCCATTTTCCCTCTCCGGTGTCATGTGGCTCATTGGTGTTACAAGGTCTCAGGGGTGAATGGGGAGCAGGTGTGTTAAATTTGATGTTATCGCTCTCACTCTCTTATACTGGTCACTGGAAGTTCAACATGGCACCTCATGGCATAGAACTCTCTGAGGATCTGAAAAAAAGAATTGTTGTTCTACTTAAAGATGACTTAGGCTATAAGAAGCTTCTCAAGACCCTGAAACTGAGCTGCAGCATAGTGGCCAAGACCATACATAGGTTTAACAGGACAAGTTCCACTCAGAACAGGCCTCGCCATGGTTGACCAAAGAAGTTGAGTGCATGTGCTCAGCTTCATATCCAGAGGTCGTCTTTGGGAAATAGACATATGAGTGCTGCCAGCATTGCTGCAGATCTTGAAGGGGTGGGGGGTCAGCCTGTCAGTGCTCAGACCATATGCCACACACTGCATCAAATTGGTCTGCATGGCTGTCGTCCCAGAAGGAAGCCTCTTCTAAAGATTATACATGAGAAAGCACAAACACAAACAGTTTGCTGAAGACAAGCAGACTAAGGACATGGATTATTGGAACCATGTCCTGTGGTTTGATGAGACCAAGATAAATTTATTTGGTTCAGATGGTGTCAAGTGTGTGTGTGTGGCGGCAACCAGGTGAGGAGTACAAACACAAGTGTGTTTTGCCTACAGTCAAGCATGGTGGTGGGAGTGTCATGGTCTGGGGCTGCATCAGTGCTTCTGGCACTGGGGAGCTACAGTTCATTGAGGGAACCATGAATGCCAACATGTACTGTGACATACTGAAGCAGAGCATGATTCCCTCCCTTTTGGAGATGACCACTGCCTTCCTAAAGAAGGTAAGGGTAAAGGTGATGGACTGGCCAAGCATGTCTGCAGACCTAAACCCTATTGAGCATCTGTGGGGCATCTTCAAATGGAAGGTGGAGGAGCGCAAGGGCTTTAACATCCACCAGCTTTGTGATGTCGTCATGGAGAAGTGGAAGAGGACTCCTTTGGCAACCTGTGAAGCTCTGGTGAACTCCATGCCCAAGATTGTTAAGGCAGTGCTGGAAAATAATGGTGGCCACACAGAATATTGACACTCTGTCCCTGATTTGGACATTTTTACTTAGGGGTGTACTCACTTTTGTTGCCAGCAGTTTAGACATTAATGGCTGTGTGTTGAGTTATTTTGAGGGGACAGCAAATTTACACCGTTATACAAGCTGTACACTCACTACTTTACATTGTAGCAAAGTGTAATTTCTTCAGTGTTGTCACATAGATATAAAAAAATATATACAAAAATGTGAGGGGTGTACTCACTTTTTTGAGATACTGTGTGTGTATATATATATAAATATATATTTTTATCTCTCTCTCTCTCTCTCTCTCTATATTTTTTTTTTTTTTTCTGTCCGTAATAAATCAAATGGTCAAAAGTCTAGAGAATTGATTCTTTCTACTGTTTTGTCAATTTTAACCAAAAGATTACAAGCCTGCCCACCACGACAAGGTAGACTCTTTTTGGGCAGGAGCTACACTAAACTACACTATGCTAACCTACTCAAAGCTAATCATCCTATCTTTAGTATTGTATACCTGTTTGAATTAGGCCCTATCCTCTAAACCTGCCTTCTTGCTTCACAGATTTGTTTACTAAAATCTACATAAAAGCAATCCTTTACTTACACAAAATAGACATCAGATTTGGAATGACTGAAACTGTTACAATATGGTGGGTGATGTGGTGGTCAGCAATGATCATCCTAATTTCCTTACACATTTTCCCCTTCTTTGATCATTGTTGAGCACTCTTCCATATTAATCCATCCACATTAGCCTGGAATAACGCAGGTGAAGTGTACAAGATGGGAAGAGTCCCCAAGATTTGTCTATTACCTGATTAGATCTGTAGAGACACTAGGGGTATTTCCACCAATCTTCCACACATATTCTCACCTACTGATCCTCTAATGCAGATGGATGCACATACATTTGTCCCTTACTAGCCTACCAATTAAAAGGCAGTGTCCTTTCCTGTCTTCACACACACCTAGACAGGTAAGTTCTCATAGAGATCGGAGACATCTCCCCACCAGGAATGGAAAGGAATAGTACAAAGCCTTTAAACAATCATCCAGCTTTACAAAAGCTCACACTCTAACTAAATATGAAATAAGATGAATTCAGTGCTTCTTATTCTGGCCCAACTGGTGGCGTCCAGCTCCGGGTGGGTTCCAGGTGCAAACCAACATCCAGCTGCAAACTCCAGGTTTCTTTCACTAACTTGACACTGAGATTTGAGCGGGTTAAGTTGACATTTCTCCTGAAGGTCCCTCCTTTAAGTAGCGCGAGGCCGATCCCCAACCCCCCTCCAGCCGGTACAGCATAAAGACCCAAAGATAAAGGTGGTACCCTACCCAGAGATCTCATCAACAGCTATGGGTCATCATAGAAATCTCCAGACTCATGGTCTGGCCAATCAAGTTGCCCCCTTCACACACTGAATAGCATCTTTCCAACATCACCCTAAACATCAGTCAGCTTTCTTACTTTCCAGATTTCTTTATCAAGATGTACAGTACTATTATTATGGATTTCTAAAGCAACAACAGTATATGCAGAACTTTAAAAGGAGACAGTACATTTACAATACAATGCAAGATGACTCAATACAATTTACTGATCCCCCAGTGCAGATAGATGCACATACATTTGTCCCTTACTAGCCTACTTTTAAAAGGCCGTGTATCTTCGTTCACTCACCAAGATGTATACACAGGCAAGCTAACTTGTAGATCATAGAAATCTTCTAAACATGAAAGCTACAAAAATTAAAATAATACCAACATGCAAACCAAAATGCAAACCAAACATAATATATATAATATATACATGTAACTGTCTGTATCTTTTTGTTTATATATATATATATAGATGGAAAGATATCTATCTATCTATATATGTATTTTTATTTTCTGTCCGTAATAAATCTAAGAGTCTTTTAGTTGAATCAAATGGTCAAAAGTGAAACTGTCTAGAAAATTGATTTTTTTTCTACTGTTTTGTCAATTTTAACCAAAAGAATACAAGCCTGCCCACCACGACAAGGTAGACTCTTTTAGGGCAGGACCTACACTAAACTACACTATACTAACCTACTGGATGCTAGACATCCTATCTTTAGTATTGTATACCTGTTTGAATTAGACCCTATCCTCTAAACCTGCCTTCTTGCTTCACAGATTTGTTTACTAAAATCTACAGAAGAGCAATTCTTTACTTACACAAAATAGACATCAGATTTGCAATGACTGATACTGTTACAATATGGCGGGAGATGTGGTGGTCAGCAATGATCATCTTAATTTCCTTACACATTTTCCCCTTCTTTGATCATTGTTGAGCACTCTTCCATATAAATTCATCCACATTAGCCTGGAATAATGCAGGTGAAGTGTAAAAGATGGGAAGAGTCCCCAAGATGTGTCTATTACCTGATTAGATCTGATTAGGCAAGTCTCCAGGGAGATGAACCATCGGTTGCAACCAAGAGGACTGGTGAGTGGCATGCACAGTCGGGAGGACTGGGGAGGCACACCTGAAAGGACTTGGAGAGTGCAGTCGGAGATGGGTGCAGAACCAGAGGAGAGGACTGTGGTGTCGTGGGCAGTGGAGTTGGGCAGCTGCAGCCAGGAGGGCTGGGAGGGCCTAAAGAGGGTTGACTGGGATCAGTAGCCGCATGTGGGTCAGCTAGTACCAGAACTTACTATTTTCTTTTTGCTACACCATAGGGGCCCGTGGTGCCTGCCTATAAAGGGCATTTGCTTTAGGCCTGGCTGGGACTACAGTGTTAGCTACAAAAGAGAGGAAGCGATGTGTAGGAGCAGTATGGAGTGTCACTCAGAAAATAGGAAGCGATGTGCAGGTGGTGTATGGAGCGATACTCAGAAGAAAGGAAGCGATGTGCAGGAGGATAAATGGAGTGATGTATATATAGGATGTATAGTCCTAAGTTCCAATGTTTGATCACCTGGGCATCTCATGAGTCCCTATCCAAGTTTAATATTCCCTCAATAAAACAAACAAAAACAAGATGCAAGGACTGCTTTATTGTCTGCCTGGCTGGGCAGGGTAACAGATGGACCAATATACTCAGCAGCCTCTATGGGGGTACCGCTACACAATTTAAGCCATGCCCACATTTTGCAGTGGCTGTATCATGTCCACACACTCTCTGACCAACTCCTGTATCATGTCCGCACGCTCTCTGACCAACTCCTGTATCATGTCCGCACGCTCTCTGACCAACTCCTGTATCATGTCCGCACGCTCTCTGACCAACTCCTGTATCATGTCCGCACGCTCTCTGACCAACTCCTGTATCATGTCCGCACACTCTCTGACCAACTCCTGTATCATGTAAGCACACTCTCTGACCAACTCCTCTATCATGTAAGCACTCTCTCTGACCAACTCCTGTATCATGTAAGCACACTCTCTGATCAACTCCTGTATAATGTCCGCACTGTTGTGAATTCATGAAGAAATATATTTTATATTTACTGGCAGAAACATGAGAGATGCTTAGGCCTCACCAAGTAGATGAACTGTGATGTTAAATAGTTGAACTGTTGCCCTCTTGGGGACTTTTAGGATAAAATGGACATTCTCATGTTTGACCAAGCCTTTCTCTACTACCTCAAATATTGAAGACTTTTACAAGCATGTATTGTAAAGGAAGCTGTTGGAACAAAGACTATTCCTGTCACAAAACAAGGAGATATTTACATGGTATTGTGAATAAACAAAAACTGCCACAGGACACAAGGTGACATAGACTTTTATAGCATAGAGAAGCCTCACTCATTGTGTTCGAATGGAGAACTGTTTAAATAGCTAACACCTTGGCTAACAGAACCCATTGTATGAACTTTTAGGATGGCTTAGACAAACAAGTCAGTTCTAAACACCCAGTGGGAATGTTCAAGGTCCCTCTCAACACATTAGTGAAAGTTGAATATTGTGCTAGTCAAAAATAATATAAGGTATCAATAAGGTTATCATAAGTCATTTTAAACTATCTCTGACATTGCAGGTCACAGAGACATTATAATGTTGGCGTCTGCGGACCCAACAACTTTGCTATGAAGAAAATGTATATGAAAGTGTGATTTTATAAGTAGAAGTGTTTTAACCACTTGCCGACCGCCGCACGACTATATACGTCGACAGAGCGGCACGGGCAGGCAAAAGGACTTACAGGTACGTCCTTGCCTGCCCGCGGGTGGGGGGTCCAATCGGACCCCCCCCCCCCGGTGCCTGCGGCGGTCGGCAAATCTCCCTCGGCGATCGGTGGTGAGGGGGAGGCCATCCATTCGTGGCCCCCCCCTCGCGATCGCTCCCAGCCAATGGGATCATTTCCCTGCCTCTGTATTGTACACAGAGGCAGAGGAAATGATGTCATCTCTCCTCGGCTCGGTATTTTCCGTTCCGGGCCGAGGAGAGAAGACTGCAATGTGAGTGCACAACATACTACACACACAGTAGAACATGCCAGGCACACATTACACCCCCGATCCCCCCCCCGATCGCCCCCCGATCCCCCCCCAATCACCCCCCCCGTCACAAACTGACACCAAGCAGGTTTTTTTTTTTTTTTTTTTCTGATTACTGTATTGGTGTCAGTTTGTGACAGTTACAGTGTTAGGGCGGTGAGTGTTAGGCCCCCTTTAGGTCTAGGATACCCCCCTAACCCCCCCTAATAAAGTTTTAACCCCTTGATCACCCCCTGTCACCAGTGTCGCTAAGCGATCATTTTTCTGATCGCTGTATTAGTGTCACTGGTGACGCTAGTTAGTGAGGTAAATATTTAGGTTCGCCGTCAGCGTTTTATAGCGACAGGGACCCCTATATACTACCTAATAAATGTTTTAACCCCTTGATTGCCCCCTAGTTAACCCTTTCACCACTGATCACTGTATAACCGTTACGGGTGACGCTGGTTAGTTCGTTTATTTTTTATAGTGTCAGGGCAACCGCCGTTTATTACCGAATAAAGATTTAGCCCCCTGATCGCCCGGCGGTGATATGCGTCGCCCCAGGCAGCGTCAGATTAGCGCCAGTACTGCTAACACCCACGCACGCAGCATACGCCTCCCTTAGTGGTATAGTATCTGTACGCATCAATATCTGATCCGATCAGATCTATACTAGCGTCCCCAGCAGTTTAGGGTTCCCAAAAACACAGTGTTAGCGGGATCAGCCCAGATACCTGCTAGCACCTGCGTTTTGCCCCTCCGCCCGGCTCGGCCCAGCCCACCCAAGTGCAGTATCGATCGATCACTGTCACTTACAAAACACTAAACGCATAACTGCAGCGTTCGCAGAGTCAGGCCTGATCCCTGCGATCGCTAACAGTTTTTTTGGTAGCGTTTTGGTGAAATGGCAAGCACCAGCCCCAGGCAGCGTCAGGTTAGTGCCAGTAGCGCTAACACCCACGCACCGTACACCTCCCTTAGTGGTATAGTATCTGAACGCATCAATATCTGATCCGATCAGATCTATACTAGCGTCCCCAGCAGTTTAGGATTCCCAAAAACGCAGTGTTAGCGGGATCAGCTCAGATACCTGCTAGCACCTGCGTTTTGCCCCTCCGCCCGGCCCAGCCCAGCCCACCCAAGTGCAGTATCGATCGATCACTGTCACTTACAAAACACTAAACGCATAACTGCAGCGTTCGCAGAGTCAGGCCTGATCCCTGCGATCGCTAACAGTTTTTTTGGTAGCGTTTTGGTGAACTGGCAAGCACCAGCCCCAGGCAGCGTCAGGTTAGTGCCAGTAGCGCTAACACCCACGCACGCACCGTACACCTCCCTTAGTGGTATAGTATCTGAACTGATCAATATCTGATCTGATCCGATCAGATCTATACTGGCGTCCCCAGCAGTTTAGGGTTCCCAAAAACGCAGTGTTAGTGGGATCAGCCCAGATACCTGCTAGCACCTGCGTTTTGTCCCTCCGCCCGGCCCAGCCCAGCCCAGCCCACCCAAGTGCAGTATCGATCGATCACTGTCACTTACAAAACACTAAACGCATAACTGCAGCGTTCGCAGAGTCAGGCCTGATCCCTGCGATCGTTAACAGTTTTTTTGGTAGCGTTTTGGTGAACTGGCAAGCGCCAGCGGCCTAGTACACCCCGGTTGTAGTCAAACCAGCACTGCAGTAACACTTGGTGACGTGGCGAGTCCCATAAGTGCAGTTCAAGCTGGTGAGGTGGCAAGCACAAATAGTGTCCCGCTGCCACCAAAAAGACAAACACAGGCCCGTCGTGCCCATAATGCCCTTCCTGCTGCATTCGCCAATCCTAATTGGGAACCCACCACTTCTGCAGCGCCCATACTTCCCCCATTCACATCCCCAACCAAATGCAGTCGGCTGCATGAGAGGCATTTTCTTTATGTCCTCCCGAGTACCCCTACCCAACGAACCCCCCCAAAAAAGATGTCGTGTCTGCAGCAAGCGCGGATATAGGCGTGACACCCGCTATTATTGTCCCTCCTGTCCTGACAATCCTGGTCTTTGCATTGGTGAATGTTTTGAACGCTACCATTCACTAGCTGAGTATTAGCGTAGGGTACAGCATTGCACAGACTAGGACACACTTTCACAGGGTCTCCCAAGATGCCATCGCATTTTGAGAGACCCGAACCTGGAACCGGTTACAGTTATAAAAGTTACAGTTACAAAAAAAGTGTAAAAAAAAAAAAAAAAAAACACAAACAAAAATATAAAATAAAAAATAATAGTTGTCGTTTTATTGTTCTCTCTCTATTCTCTCTCTCTCTATTCTCTCTATTGTTCTGCTCTTTTTTACTGTATTCTATTCTGCAATGTTTTATTGTTATTATGTTTTATCATGTTTGCTTTTCAGGTATGCAATTTTTTATACTTTACCGTTTACTGTGCTTTATTGTTAACCATTTTTTTGTCTTCAGGTACAGCATTCATGACTTTGAGTGGTTATACCAGAATGATGCTTGCAGGTTTAGGTATCATCTTGGTATCATTCTTTTCAGCCAGCGGTCGGCTTTCATGTAAAAGCAATCCTAGCGGCTAATTAGCCTCTAGACTGCTTTTACAAGCAGTGGGAGAGAATGCCCCCCCCCATCGTCTTCCGTGTTTTTCTCTGGCTCTCCTGTCTCAACAGGGAACCTGAGAATGCAGCCGGTGATTCAGCCAGCTGACCATAGAGCTGATCAGAGACCAGAGTGGCTCCAAACATCTCTATGGCCTAAGAAACCGGAAGCTACGAGCATTTTATGACTTAGATTTCGCCAGATGTAAATAGCGCCATTGGGAAATTGGGGAAGCATTTTATCACACCGATCTTGGTGTGGTCAGATGCTTTGAGGGCAGAGGAGAAATCTAGGGTCTAATAGACCCCAATTTTTTCAAAAAAGAGTACCTGTCACTACCTATTGCTATCATAGGGGATATTTACATTCCCTGAGATAACAGTAAAAATGATTAAAAAAAAAAAAATGAAAGGAACAGTTTTAAAATAAGATAAAAAAGCAAAAAAATAATAAAGAAAAAAAAAAAAAAAAGCACCCCTGTCCCCCCTGCTCTCGCGCTAAGGCGAACGCAAGCGTCGGTCTGGCGTCAAATGTAAACAGCAATTGCACCATGCATGTGAGGTATCACCGTGACGGTCAGATCGAGGGCAGTAATTTTAGCAGTAGACCTCCTCTATAAATCTAAAGTGGTAACCTGTAAAGGCTTTTAAAGGCTTTTAAAAATGTATTTATTTTGTTGCCACTGCACGTTTGTGCGCAATTGTAAAGCATGTCATGTTTGGTATCCATGTACTCGGCCTAAGATCATCTTTTTTATTTCATCAAACATTTGGGCAATATAGTGTGTTTTAGTGCATTAAAATGTAAAAAAGTGTGTTTTTTCCCCAAAAAATGCGTTTGAAAAATCGCTGCGCAAATACTGTGTGAAAAAAAAAAATTAAACACCCACCATTTTAATCTGTAGGGCATTTGCTTTAAAAAAATATATAATGTGTGGGGGTTCAAAGTAATTTTCTTGCAAAAAAAAATAATTTTTTCATGTAATCAAAAAGTGTCAGAAAGGGCTTTGTCTTCAAGTGGTTAGAAGAGTGGGTGATGTGTGACATAAGCTTCTAAATGTTGTGCATAAAATGCCAGGACAGTTCAAACCCCCCCCAAATGACCCCATTTTGGAAAGTAGACACCCCAAGCTATTTGCTGAGAGGCATGTCGAGTCCATGGAATATTTTATATTGTGACACAAGTTGCGGGAAAGAGACAAATTTTTTTTTTTTTTGTTTTGCACAAAGTTGTCACTAAATTATATATTGCTCAAACATGCCATGGGAATATGTGAAATTACACCCCAAAATACATTCTGTTGCTTCTCCTGAGTACGGGGATACCACATGTGTGAGACTTTTTGGGAGCCTAGCCGCGTATGGGACCCCGAAAACCAAGCACCGCCTTCAGGCTTTCTAAGGGCGTAAATTTTTGATTTCACTCTTCACTGCCTATCACAGTCTCGGAGGCCATGGAATGCCCAGGTGGCACAAACCCCCCCCAAATGACCCCATTTTGGAAAGTAGACACCCAAAGCTATTTGCTGAGCGGTATAGTGAGTATTTTGCAGACCTCACTTTTTGTCACAAAGTTTTGAAAATTAAAAAAAGAAAAAAAAAATTTTTTTTTTTGTCTTTCTTCATTTTCAAAAACAAATGAGAGCTACAAAATACTCACCATGCCTCTCAGCAAATAGCTTGGGGTGTCTACTTTCCAAAATGGGGTCATTTGGGGGGGGGTTTTTGCCACCTGGGCATTCCATGACCTCCGAAACTGTGATAGGCAGTGAAGAGTGAAATCAAAAATGTACACCCTTAGAAATCCTGAAGGCGGTGATTGGTTTTCGGGGTCCCGTACGCGGCTAGGCTCCTAAAAAGTCCCACACATGTGGTATCCCCGTACTCAAGAGAAGCAGCAGAATGTATTTTGGGGTGCAATTCCACATATGCCCATGACCTGTGTGAACAATATATCATTTAGTGACAACTTTGTGCAAAAAAAAAATAAATAAATAAATAAATTGTCACTTTCCCGCAACTTGTGTCAAAATATAAAATATTCCATGGACTCAACATGCCTCTCAGCAAATAGCTTGGGGTGTCTACTTTCCAAAATGGGGTCATTTGGGGGGAGTTTGTGCCATCTGGGCATTTTATGGCCTTCAAAACTGTGATAGGTAGTGAGGAGTAAAATCAAAAATGTACGCCCTTAGAAATCCTGAAGGCAGTGATTGGTTTTCGGGGCCCCGTATGCGGCTAGGCTCCCAAAAAGTCCCACACATGTGGTATCCCCATACTCAGGAGAAGCAGCTAAATGTATTTTGGGGTGCAATTCCACATATGCCCATGGCCTGTGTGAGCAATATATCATTTAGTGACAACTTTTTGTAATTTTTTTTTTTTTTTTGTCATTATTCAATCACTTGGGACAAAAAAAATGAATATTCAATGGGCTCAACATGCCTCTCAGCAATTTCCTTGGGGTGTCTACTTTCCAAAATGGGGTCATTTGGGGGGGTTTTGTACTGCCCTGCCATTTTAGCACCTCAAGAAACGACATAGGCAGTCATAAATTAAAGGCTGTGTAAATTCCAGAAAATGTACCCTAGATTGTAGGCGCTATAACTTTTGCGCAAACCAATAAATATACACTTATTGACATTTTTTTTACCAAAGACATGTGGCCAAATACATTTTGGCCTAAATGTATGACTAAAATTGAGTTTATTGGATTTTTTTTAGAACAAAAAGTAGAAAATATCATTTTTTTTCAAAATTTTCAGTCTTTTTCCGTGTATAGCGCAAAAAATAAAAACGGCAGAGGTGATCAAATACCATCAAAAGAAAGCTCTATTTGTGGGAAGAAAAGGACGCAAATTTCATTTGGTTACAGCATTGCATGACCGCGCAATTAGCAGTTAAAGCGATGCAGTGCCAAATTGTAAAAAGTGCTCTGGTCAGGAAGGGGGTAAATCCTTCCGGGGCTGAAGTGGTTAAGTAACGAATTAGTATTAGGAAAAACATATAATCATGATTATAATCTTATAAGATTGTAGCCTACACTTAAGATAAACAAAAGTTCAGTGGAGATACCAGAAGTTATACAGGTATCCATATAGATAGTCATTTTTATGTAGTATTGATGAAATATATATCAATGTGTGTATTTCCTAGATAGACCAGTTTTACAGATATACATTTATAGAGATACAGTTATATAACCAAGTTATGTAATGATGATTAATCAAACTTATACTGAGTGTACTTTACATTAGACCGAGTACCAGAATATTTAAAGGTATATACTTATCCTTACCATTATACACCTTATGAAAATAGAACGCATTAATTTAAAAGGATGGACTCAAAACACGTGTGAGACACCTGGTGGTTGAAGGTGGTATTATTTGAACTCACTAAATTTCCAGAGGAAGTTAATCATTACGTCTCCTAACCCAATGGGAAGTGAGCCACCTCCTTTTGGGCAGAGCCATTATAATTTTTATGGTCTTATTATCTGAAATGGTATTTAGAGGCAAGGAAGAGGGGAGACAAGGACCAACGAACGGAAGGAGGAGAGAGCTCAGGGGGAGAGCTCAGGGATCCACCCTGAGGGGGGACACTGGGAGACACACACACACACCTAGACTGACACTCATGCACCATGCATGAATACATATCTTTACATTCATGAAGATTCCTCAACACCTAATACTTAGAACTCGGAGGTCACAAGAAGTAAATCCTCTTTAGGAGTATCCATTTTGAAACTACGGCAGCCATTTTAACTCTGGTAACCAGCCCATAGGAACTGCAGCCATCCTGGAATGGGTAATTATGTCATGTTGATTTTATCTTGTATGTTCTCTCAAATATTGATATGTTCTCACAGATATTGATGTATTGAATATTATACAGTTGATAATCATTCTTCCGAATCAATAACCGCCTTGTAGATTTTTCTCTAAAGATTCAGATTTTTTCATTATATTTTTCTTTTTGCATAGTTGCCACATTTATTGACAAAGCAAACGTCTAATTTATTTAACAATTTTAACCACTTACTTACCTGCAGTATAGTAACGGTTGTACGTGTGAAATACAGATGTTCTGTTCAATTGTCAAGTTCACAAGGTTATTGATTCTACCGAGAAGTTATCATGGTGGTATTATGTCAAAGGGACGGTGTGCCCATTTTTGCAAGTGTTTTTATTGATGTTCAAGACGTTCATGTAACGCAATCGGTATCTTAATTTCATGTGATTATTTGTATTTGTTTACCAATAAATAACTTTTTCGTATGACCACACGTCTCCGTGAATAAGTTTCACAAGCATAGACTGTGTCATATTGATTGATTTTGTATCTTAAAAATATCTTCGTTAAAAATTACTCAAGGATAATTATTGTGCGGGAAACCTGTCCTTAAAAAGGCACAACTTATTCTGACTGAATATTCACGACAGCACACTCTCTGATCAACTCCTGTATCATGTAAGCAGAGTCTCTGATCAACTTCTGTATCATGTGGATGGATGGATATGGGATATGACAGGATGGATATGACAGGATGGAGATATTTGGGTCATGATTAGACGGCTATGATTCGAGCAAAAGGTGGGGATGGGAAGAGAAATTGTGGTGCAGGCTGGGGAGGAGGACTTCTTTAATCCTTAATGATGTTTGTACAAGAAAATATAGACTTGGTGTGAGCAGTCAGGTGACACGGGTAAGGACTTGATGGGAGCAGTCAGGTGACACTGTTAGAGACTTGGTGGGAGCAGTCAGGTGACTTGTGTAGGGACTTGGTGGGAGCAGTCAGGTGACGCGTGAAGGGACTTGGTGGGAGCAGTTAGGTGACACTGTTAGGGACTTGGTGGGTCAGTCAGGTGACTCATGTAGGGACTTGGTGGGAGCAGTCAGGTGACTCGTGTAAGGACTTGGTGGGAGCAGTCGGGTGACATGGGTAGGGACTGGGTGGGAGCAGTCAGGGACAGGTGTAGGGACTTGGTGGGAACAGTCAGCTGACATGGGTAGGGACTTGGTGGGAGCAGTCAGGTGACACGGGTAGGCTGTAAGCTTTGAGCCTATTCAGCCTTACTTGGTATAATCTATGAAAAGTGAGACATCCACCCCTCCCCCACATAACACATCCTTGTGATCATAATTAATGCCGCAACTGTGATCAGGTGACCTCAGACACACACACTGGACCATAACAATAATCCAATCACTGGAGCATCTCCTCTGCCCATCTCTGAGTAGATACAGCTCCCCTAAATCAAATAATTCGTCTGTGTCTTCTGCTACCCATCCTGTGAGTTCACTGCACTATACATACATTTCCTCCTTTCACACTGATCTGTGGATCACACCCCATGATGAGAAATATCCAGTCAAAACTCAGAAAAGGCACCACATGACTTCAGCATGCCCAATCATGCTGAGGTGTGGAGCAGCCAATCCTGGGAGAGCTGTAGAAGTAAGGAGGGGGGATATAAAGTATACAGAATGCCTCTCTCTGGCTCTTGCATGAGATAAGGAAATCACCTGTCTGTCACAGCAAAGGGGAAGATCTGACTCCTATTTCTCCATGTGTCAGTTTTTATCTTACTGAAAAAAGATGAGGATTGCTCAGAGTTGGATTAACCCTTCATGACAAGACTGGGCACAGATGAAATTAAATCCTATACTCTACAAGGTACAAATCTTAATTACATTTTTTGGGGGGGTTTACATCCACTTTAAGCTCAGTGTATCATCTGAGGCAGTTCACTTCACTGGGTATATGTGAGGGTTTACATCCACTTTAAGTGGGCTTGAGTTTAAAACATTTTTTTATAAACATACATATATTCAAAAAATAAGCATATCCATGTTCATGGTTCTATCAAAAGAAAAAGTATATATCATTTGTTTTAATTTAACAAGCTGTGACCCAAACAATGTCTACGAATTATTTTGACATATATGTTTTTTATATTCTATTTAACGTCATTCATTGGGCAGATAATTTTATGCTACAGAACAGCATGGCCAAAGTAAAATTAAAGGAATAGCTTAAAACTAATAACGTCATTGTACAGGAGGTTTAGCTCTACCGGACATTAAACGATACTATTTGGCAGCAATTCTATCTAGGATCTCAGATTGGAGATACCACAAGGGCTCGAAGCTTTGGGTGTCTCTGGAGATAGCAATTAGTGGTACTGACCTCTACCCATTAATCTGGATTCCGAGGAAATTTAGATCCCTATCTCCTACTACGTCTCCACTCACTCGCTCTACCTTAATATGTTGGGACTTGCTATGCAAAACTCATAAGTGGCAATACAACTCCCCTCTTATGCCTCTGACTGGTCACAATTATTTCCCACCGGGGAATATTGATCCCAGACTCCACTCTTGGAACCTCGGGAACGCTATTTTATTACACCAGGTCATTAAGGACTCGAATATTGTGCCACTATCTACGCTCACCTCAACACCGACTACGTCGCTAATGGATCAGTGGAGATATCTTCAATTATCAGACGTTATTCAGGCCCTCCCAAAACCCTTGCGCAATACATCCAGCTTAACACCGATTGAATCAGCGTTTGTGGACGACCTCCCGGTGGAGAGACCTCTCTCTTATTTTTACCAAGCATTAGGATCACTTACGTCCGCTAGTTGTCCCAATTTCCTTCATAACTGGGAGAAAGATTTACACAGGAACCTGACGGACTATCAGAAGTCATCTATCCTCTTACTTTCTCATTCATCCTCTATATCCTCTAAAACTGCAGAGGTCAATTACAAACTATTGACTAGGTGTCATTACACGCCTGCGATTCTCCACAAACTCTTCCCTCAAAAGTCACCGCTATGCTGGCGGGGCTGCGGAGAAGTAGCATCGCATGCTCATGTTTGGTGGTTTTGTCCATTTATCAGGCCTTTTTGGCTTAGTATCCTATATTGGATTAAGGAGATTCAGGGTTCTGAGGTTCCCAATGACCCCTGGTATGTACTATTACATTGTACGGATGAGTCAACAGGATCATATAAAAAATCTATCACACCACATTTATTAAACGCTGCTAAAGCTCTCATACCTCGGTTTTGCAAAACTCCCAGGATACCTTCCTTATGCCAATGGCTGAGTGAGGTGGATCATTTATACTTTATGGAAGATTTAACTTACTCCATCAAAAATAAATGTGAATTGGGGAAGAAGATATGGTCCTGTTGGTTCGCCTTTAAATACACTGCAGCTTATGCTGAAATTATGGCTTCAAACCCGTAACCTGTTTATGATAAGACTTAGCTTTGTTTAATTCCACCAGAGGCAGACAACCTTCCCTTCCCACCCCCTCCTACCTCTACCCACTGCTTTTTCTACTTTTCTTTCTTTTATTCTTTGTACACGTTTCTTTGTTAGTGTCCTTCTTTTTTTTTTTCTTTTCTCTCTTGTTCATACCAAAAATGCGACAGGATTTGGTGTTCTCAATCAGGGTTATTACTTTATTATGGACATATGTTTTGTGATGAGTCATTCGTTATACTTAGATGACCCTTCCTCTGGACTTTAATTTCATTAGTGTTTACAGTTTATGTATACATTATGGCTGGATGATGTACTGTACCGAACAACCTGTTTTCAATAAAAATACATTAAACAAAAAAAAAAACTAATACTGTCATTTAGGCCTGGTGGTACAGTAGCTTTTAGACTATGGATCCATTTGGTTTTACGTTGCAGGACTCGTTTATTGAAGTCCCCACCTCTTTCCTCTTTGTAAACTCGATCAAAAGCCATAAACTGCATAACTGACACATCAAAGTTGTGAACAAGTCCCACATGTCTACCAATGGGAGACACCATTTTCCCAATTTGAGATATTGCAATGCATTCTCAAAAAATTACAGTGGCTGCAGATTGAAAAGGAAAGGAAATTTATAATAACATTCAATTACAATATGATTAGTGTCTCAATTATATGTGCTATATTATTTTTGCTTTATTTGCTATTTTTTTTCCCAATGAAAGTGGAGTTACCCTTTTAATCTGAAGGGTTTTTGCCTCAGAGTATTGACCCGGAAAGTATTATGTATAGTGCTGACTATATTCATTTTTCTTTTAGCAGGTAGGCTTTTATATTCAAGTGACACTGATGACAGGGTCACTTTAACCACCTACCCACTGGGCACTTAAACCCCCTTCCTAACCAGACCAATTTTCAGCTTTCGTTGTTCTTACATTTTGAATGACAATTACTCAGTCATGCAACTCTGTACCCATATGAAAAGTTTGTCCTTTTTTCACACAAATAGAGCTTTATTTTGGTGGTATTTGATCACCTCTGGGTGGTTGTTTTTTTTTGCACTATAAATGAAAAAATACCAAAAATTTCTGTAAAAAATTATATATTTTTAGTTTCTGCTTATAAAATTTAGCAAATTTGTAATTTTTCTTCATAAATTTTGGCCAAAATTTATACTGCTACATATCTTTGGTAAAAATAACCCAAATAAGTGTATATTATTTGGTCTGTGTGAAAGTTATAGAGTCTACAATCTAGGGTGCCAATCCTTGAAAATTGATCACACCTGATGCACCGATGGCCTATCTCATTTCTTGAGACCCTAACAAGCCAGGAAAGTACAAATACCCCCCAAATTATCCCTTTTTGGAAAGTAGACATTCCAAGGTATTTAGTAAGAGGCATGGTGAGTTTTTTGAAGTTGTAATTTTTTCCCCACAATTCTTTGCAAAATGAAGATTTTTTTTTCCCAAAATTGTCATATTAACAGGTTTTCTCACACACAGCATATGCATACCACAAATTATACCCCAAAGCACATTCTACTATTCCTCACTGTATGGCGATACCACATGTGTGAGACTTTTACACAGCCTGGCTACATACAGAGGCCCAACATGCAGGGAGCACTGTCAGGCATTCTAGAGACATAAATTACACATATAATTTCTTGACTACCTCTTACGCTTTTGAAGGCCCTGGAGTACCAGGACAATGGAAACGCCCAAAAAATGACCCCATTTTGGAAAGCAAACACCATAACGTGAAGTTTATGAGGCATAATGAGTCCTTTGAACATTTGGAAAATGTGGAAAAACAATGAAAACATTTTTTTTTTTTTTTTTTTTTTACTCACAAAGTTGTCCATTTATACAATATTTCTAACACATAGCGTGTACATAGCCAAAATTACACCCCAAAATATATTCTGCTACTCCTCCTGAGTATACCGATATGACATGTGTGAGAGTTTTACACAGCCTGGCCAAATACAGAGGCCCAACCTGCAGGGAGCACCATCAGGTATTCTAGGGGCATAAATTTCAAATCTAATTTGACTATCTATTACACTTTTGTGGGGCACTGTAGTGGCATGGCTGTGGCACAGATGAGAACTGATGTGGCATGGATGAGTCATGGATGGGGATGGATGAGCTGTGGATGGGGATGGCTGAGTATGGATGGGGATGGCTGAGTATGGATGGGATGGCTGACACTATGTCTCTTAGAGAGCTTTCAACTAGGCCGCTTAGGTCATCAGCGTTATCTAGATGCAGTGGCATGTCAGCGGTTGTGAGAGCCGGGGACACTATAGGAGAGGGTACTCTGTGTGGCAAGGGGGGAAAGTCCTCCTCCGCTGCAGAGGTAGATGCAGGAGCGCCCTTCTTACTTGAGGGTGTAGCGCCCGCCGTGCTGACTCGAGGTGGCGCCATCTTGCTGGAATCTGCTGTTGCCGCAGAAAGTAGTGGGAGATTTCGGGTCCCCTCCGTTCCTCAGTGACCGGTGGGCGCCTGTGGCCTCCTGGCATGAATGGATGGCTTAGCTGATCGGTGCTACGGGTGATTCACGGCCCGTTTCAGTGCAGAGCTCCCGACGACGCGTTCTTACGTTTCCATAGCTAGGTCACGTCTCCCTCCTGTAATAAATTTTGTGCTGAAGTTTCTGTGCCTCATGCAGGCGTTGGGGGGCCTACGCCAAGCAGTAGTGAGCAAGCGAGTGTTGGAGCCTGTCTGCAGGGTCAGGGGTAATCAAGCAGTAAGTGTGGTACAGTGTGTGACCCTTTTTGATGAGTTATAGTATTGGAGAGGACACAGGAAGGGTACAGGCTTTGCAAACTGCGGTTATGTCACCCCCAGCAACAGTACCTTGTTGTAGAATCTGCAGACTGTTCTTTAGGATATAGGCTGGGAGGGAGAGGGGGGAACGGCTCAGCGATTTCACAATGACCTTTTGCTATTTGTTCCCTCTTGTGCAGATCCCAGGACGAGTGGCAGCTCTCTCCCCCAAGCCTCTGCACCCCAGGACAGTGTTAGTAGGACCCTGACCTCCAAGATGGCTGCCGCTGCATGGAGCCCACCGAGGGCCTTTATGGAGTTTTATGTATCCCCCTCTCGTGTACTCCGGGTCCCGCTGCCGCTTTCAGGTAGGTGGCTCTAATGTTAAGCCTGCGGTGACCCCCTCTCCGCTGATTGCGGTACCCGAGGCCGGGGATGGCGGGGGCTCCACAGGCCGCAGGATGGCAGATCGCGGCCGGGTTGTGGTGCCGACCGGGGGTCTTTACAGTGCGGTCGCTGGATGCCTGTCTCCTCCGGTGCTCGCCTCCTTTCACCTCCAGCCGCGACCGATGCGCGAAGCGCTGGGGTCCCCCCGCCGCCGAACGCGGCACTCCAGGCCGGGGATCGTGAGGCCGCAGTAGGCCGCAAGATGGCGGAATGCCTTCCAGGGGTGATGCTGGCCTGTTACCTCACTCTCGGGCGGCTGTCCTTTACAATAGCCTCCTCCCCTGTTGAGGATGGTTCCCTACCACACTTGGGAAGCCTTGTGATTTTACAAAAAGTGGTTTTAAGGGCAGGATGGCTGTGGATAGAGCCAGGACCGGCGGAGCTTCTCTGAAACACGTCCTGCTCCTTGCTGCATCCGGACACGCCCCCCTGTTTATCAATTTTCAGTAAAAATACACTACTACGAAGTTAAAAGTAAGTTCTCGCTAAAGGTGCTAAAGATACTAAATGAACATTCTGCACACAGCTATATACCCTTCTAGCAAACTTTACATAAAAATAGGGATTTTTAGTTCACATGCATTGCAATGCATGTTTAAGCTGGCCAACTGCGTCAAAGTAATCCCTCTCTGGCCAGGCCCTACACTACACTATACTAATCTACACTACACTACATTACACTAATTTACTCTACACTAATCTGTTCCACCCTGCCCTAATCCTCTCCACCCTGCCATAATTCACTCCACCCTGCCCTATAATCCAGCCTTAATCCACTCCACCCTGCCCTATAACCCAGCCCTAATCCACCCACCATGCCCTAAAACACAGCCGTAGTCCGCTCCACCTTGCCGTAGTCCACTCCACCCTGCCCTGTAACCCAGCCCAAATCCACCCAGCCTTAATCCACTCCACCCTACCCTATAAGCCAGCCCTAATCCACCATGCCCTATAACCCAGCCGTAGTCTGCTCCGCCCTGCTGTAGTCTGCTCCACCCTGCCCTGTAACCCAGCCCAAATCCACCCTGCCTTAATCCCCTCCACCCTGCCCTATAACCCTGCCCTAATCCACCCTGCCCTAATCCCCTCCACCCAGCCCAAATCCACTGTGCCTTAATCCCCTCCACCCTGCCCTGTAACCCAGCCCTAATCCTCTCCACCCTGCCGTAACTCACTCCACCCTGCCCTATAACCCAGCCCTAATTCACTCCACCCTGCCCTATAACCATGCCATAGTCTGCTCCACCCTGCCGTAGTCTGCTCCACCCTGCTGTAGTCTGCTCCACCCTGCCGTAGTCCACGCCACCCTGCCTTAATCCCCTCCACCCTGCCCTATAACCCTGCCCTAATCCACCCTGCCCTAATCCCCTCCACCCAGCCCAAATCCATCCAGCCTTAATCCACTCCACCCTACCCTATAGCCCAGCCCTAATCCACTCCACCATGCCCTATAACCCATCCGTAGTCTGCTCCACCGTGCCATAGTCCGCTCTACCCTGCCCTGTAACCCAGCCCTAATCCACTACACCCTGCCCTATAATCCTGCCGTAGTCTGCTTCACCCTGCCGTAGTCTGCTCCACCCTGCCGTAGTCTGCTACACCCTGCCTTAATCCCTCCACCCTGCCCTATAACCCTGCCCTAATCCACCCTGCCCTAATCCCCTCCACCCAGCCCAAAGATGAAGGGCGGTTCTAGCAACCAATCACCTGCTAGATCACTTGAAAAGTTAACTCCGTCAGTGCCTGCCCCTGCCCTCCATCCAAAGATGCTGTGTCTTCCGCTGTTTAGAGCTGAGTGGGGCTGCGCTGTAAATGGGGGTATAGAGCTGAGGGGGGCTGCACTGTGAATGGGGGGACAGAGCTGTGGGGTCATCTGTAATGTGAATTGGGAGGAGGGCAGACTTGTGGGGGGCAAAGCTGAGGAGGGCTTCCCAGTGAATGGGAGGAGCAGAGCTGAGGGGGCCAGTAATGTGGAATAGGGGAGGGGAGCAGAGCTTAGAAGGGCTGCATTGTGAAGGGGTAGGGGGGAGTGATGTGATGGGGACAGAGGACACCCCTGTCAAGGGAAAACTGTGGTGCAAAAACAAGATTGTGATTTCTAAAGAGGGGGCTGTGATGCGAATAATCTTAGTTATCGCACAAACAGGCGATTCACTCGGACCTTAGGTGGAATTTTTTTTATGGATTGGACCTCTGTGAATTTTAATTCAATACCCCTGGTGTACACTATACTATAATCCGCTCTACCCTGCCCTAATCTGCTCCACCCTACCCTAATCCGCACGTTGTAACAAATATACACTTTTATAACGCTAAATCAATATACATTTTTATAGAGAGAAGTAAATATAAATTTTTATAGAGATAAGCAAATATAAATTTTTATTTTTTGCTATATAATATATACACTATACTATAATCGTCTCTACTCCTCTGTGCCCCTCCGGGTCATGCGCCATCTGCCTAGTGCCCCTCCGGGCCAGGCTCCATCCGCCTAGTGCCCCTCGGGACTGCGCTCCATCCGCCTAGTGCCCCTCTGGGCCGCGCTACATCTGCCTAGTGCCCCTCTGGGCCACACTTCATCCACCTAGTGCCCCTCTGGGCCATGTTCCATCCACCTATTTCCCCCCTGGGCCGCACTTCATCCGCATTGTGCCTCTACGGGCCTGGCTCCATCCGCCTAGTGCTTCTATGAGTCTGACTCAATTCGCCTAGTGCCCTACCAGTCCTGGCTCCATCTGCCTAGTGCCTCTACGGGCCTGGCTCTATCTGCCTAGTGCCTCTACGGGCCTGGCTCCATCCTCCTAGTGCTTCCACAGGCCTGGCTTGATCCACCTAGTGCCTCTACGGGCCTGGCTCCATCCACCTAGTGCCTTTACGGGCCTGGCTCCATCCTCCTAGTGCCTCTACAGGCCTGGCTCCATCCGCCTAGTGCTTCTAAGGGCCTGGCTCCATCCACCTAGTGCCACTACGGGCCTGGCTCCATCCGCCTAGTGCCCCGCCGGGCCTGGATCCATTTGCCTCGTGCCTCTATGGGCTTGGCTCTGTAGACCTAATGCCCAGCTGGGCCTGCCTCCATCCGTTTAGTGCCTCTATGTGCTTCGTGCCTATAAGGGCCTGGCTCCATACGCATACTGCCCTGCCGGGCCTGGCTCCATTTGCCTAGTGCCGAGTCTGGCTACATCCGTCTAGTGCCTCTATGGGCCTGGCTCCATCAGCCTAGTGCCTTTGCATGCCTGGCTCTATCAGCCTAATGCCTCTATGGGCCTGGCTCCATCCGCCTAGTGCCTCTATGGGCCTGGCTCCATCCACCTAGTGCCTCTACAGGCCTTGCTCCATCCGCCTAGTGCCTCTATGGGCCTTGCTCCATCCGGCTAGTGCCTCTACGGGCCTGGCTCCATCCACCTAGTGCCTCTTTGGGCCTTGCTCCATCTGCCTACTGCCTCTATGGGCCATGCTTAATCCGCATACTGCCCTGCCGGGCGTGGCTCCATTTGCCTAGTGCCGAGTCTGGCTACATCCGTCTAGTGTCTCTACGGGCCTGGCTCCATCTGCCTAGTGCCTTTGCATGCCTGGCTCCATCCGCCTCTATGGGCTTGGCTCTGTAGACCTAATGCACAGCTGGGCCTGCCTCCATCCGTTTAGTGCCTCTACGTGCTTCGTGCCTATAAGGGCCTGGCTCCATCCGCATACTGCCCTGCCGGGCCTGGCTCCATTTACCTAGTGCCGAGTCTGGCTACATCAGTCTAGTGCCTCTACGGGCCTGGCTCCATCCGCCTAGTGCATTTGCATGCCTGGCTCTATCAGCCTAATGCCTCTACGGGCCTGGCTCCACCTGCCTAGTGCATCTACGGGCCTGGCTCCATCTGCCTAGTGCCTCTACGGGCCTGGCTCCATCTGCCTAGTGCCTCTATGGGCCTGGCTCCATCCGCCTAGTGCCTCTACGGGCCTGGCTCCATCCACCTAGTGCCTCTACGGGCCTTGCTCCATCCGCCTAGTGCCTCTACGGGCCTGGCTCCATCCGCCTAGTGCCTCTTGGGGCCTTGCTCCATCTGCCTAGTGCCTCTACGGGCCTTGCTTCATCCATATATTGCCCTGCCGAGCCTGGCTCCATTTGCCTAGTGCCGAGTCTGGCTCCATCCGTCGAGTGCCTCTACGGGCCTGGCTCCATCTGCCTAGTGCCTTTGCATGCCTGGCTCCATCCGCCTAGTGCCTCTACGGGCCTGGCTCCATCTGCCTAGTGCCTCTATGGGCCTGGCTCCATCTGCCTAGTGCCCCGCCGGGCCTGCCTCCATCCACCTAGTGCCTCTACGGGCCTGGCTCCATCCGCCTAGTGTCTCTACGGGCCTGGCTCCATCTGCCTAGTGCCTCTACAGGCCTGGCTCCATCCACCTAGTGCCTCTACAGGCCTGGCTCCATCCTCCTAGTGCCTCCACGGGCCTGGCTCCATCCGCCTAGTGCCTTTGCATGCCTGGCTCCATCCACCTAGTGCCTCTACGGGCCTGGCTCCATCCACCTAGTGCCTCTACGGGCCTGGCTCCATCCGCCTAGTGCCTCTACGGGCCTGGCTCCATCCGCCTAGTGCCTCTACAGGTCTGGCTCCATCTGCCTAGTGCCTCTACGGGCCTGGCTTCATCCGCCTAGTGCCTCTACGGGCCTGGTTCCATCCGCCTAGTGCCCCGCCGGGCCTGCCTCCATCCACCTAGTGCCTCTACGGGCCTGGCTCCATCTGCCTAGTGCCTCTGCGGGCCTGGCTCCATCTGCCTAGTGCCTCTATGGGCCTTGCTCCATCCGCCTAGTGCCTCTACGGGCCTTGCTCTATCCGCCTAGTGCCTCTACGGGCCTGGCTCCATCTGCCTAATGCCTCTTTGGGCCTTGCTCCATCTGCCTAGTGCCTCTACGGGCCTTGCTTCATCCACATATTGCCCTACCGGGCCTGGCTCCATTTGCCTAGTGCCGACTCTGGCTACATCCATCTAGTGCCTCTACGGGCCTGGCTCCATCTGCCTAGTGCCTTTGCATGTCTGGCTCCATCCGCCTAGTGCCTTTACGGGCCTGGCTCCATCCGATTAGTGCCTCTACGGGTCTGGCTCCATCCGTCTAGTGCCTCTACGGGCCTGGCTCCATCTGCCTAGTGCCTCTACGGGCCTGGCTCCATCTGCCTAGCGCCTCTACGGGCCTGGCTCCATCTGCCTAGTGCCTCTACAGGCCTGGCTTCATCTGCCTAGTGCCTCTACGGGCCTGGATCCATCTGCCTAGGGCCTCTACGGGCCTGGCTCCATCCTCCTAGTGCCTCCACAGACCTGGCTCCATCCTCCTAGTGCCTCCACAGGCCTGGCTCCATCCACCTAGTACCTCTATGGACCTGGCTCCGTCCACCTAGTGCCTCTACGGGCCTGGCTCCATCCTTCTAGTGTCTTTACAGGCCTGGCTCCATCCGCCTAGTGCCTCTACGGGCCTGGCTCCATCTGTCTATTGCCCCTATGGGCCTGGCTCCATCTGCCTAGTGCCTTTGCGTGCCTGGCTCCATCCGCCTAGTGCCTCTACGGGTCTGGCTCCATCCACTTAGTGCCTCTACGGGCCTGGCTCCATCTGCCCAGCGCCTCTACGGGCCTGGCTCCATCTGCCTAGCTCCTCCACGGGCCTGGCTCCATCTGCCTAGTGCCTCTACGGGCCTGGCTTCATCCGCCTAGTGCCTCTACGGGCCTGGATCCATCTGCCTAGGGCCTCTACGGGCCTGGCTCCATCCTCCTAGTGCCTCCACAGGCCTGGCTCCATCCACCTAGTGCCTCTATGGACCTGGCTCCATCCACCTAGTGCCTCTACGGGCCTGGTTCCATCCTCATAGTGCCTTTACAGGCCTGGCTCCATCCGCCTTGTGCCTCTACGGGCCTGGCTCCATCCACCTAGTGCCTCTACGGGCATGGCTCCATCCACCTAGTGCCTCTACGGGCCTGGCTCCATCCACCTAGTGCCTCTACGGGCCTGGCTCTATCTGCCTAGTGCCTCTATGGGCCTGGCTCCATCCTCCTAGTGCCTCCACAGGCCTGGCTCCATCCACCTAGTGCCTCTATGGGCCTGGCTCCATTCACCTAGTGCCTCTACGGACCTGGCTCCATCCACCCAGTGCCCCCCTGGGCCTGCCTCCATCCACCTAGTGCCTTTACGGGCCTGGCTCCATCCTCCTAGTGCCTCCACGGGCCTGGCTCCATCCGCCTAGTGCCTTTGCACGCCTGGCTCCATCCGCCTAGTGCCTCTACGGGCCTGGCTCCATCCGCCTAGTGCCTCAACTGGCCTGGCTCCATCCGCCTAGTGCCTCTACGGGCCTTGCTCCATCCGCCTAGTGCCTCTACGGGCCTTGCTCCATCCGTCTAGTGCCTCTACGGGCCTGGCTCCATCCGCCTAGTGCCTCTACGGGCCTTTCTCCATCCGCCTAGTGCCTCTACGGGCCTGGCTCCATCCTCCTAGTGCCTGCACAGACCTGGCTCCATCCACCTAGTGCCTCTACGGGCCTGGCTCCATCCACATAGTGCCTCTACGAGTCTGGCTCCATCTGCCTAGTGCCTCAGTGGGCCTGGCTCTATCTGCCTAGTGCCTTTACGGGCCTGGCTCCATCCTGCTAGTACCTCCACGGGCCTGGCTCCATCCACCTAGTGCCTCTACGGGCCTGGCTCCATCCACCTAGTGCCTCTAAGGGCCTGGCTCCATCCTCCTAGTGCCTCTACGGGCCTGGCTCCATCCACCTAGTGCCTCTACGGGCCTGGCTCCATCCATGTAGTGCCTCTACAGGCCTGGTTCCATCCTCCCAGTGCCTCTACGGGCCTGGCTCCATCCACCTAGTGCCTCTACGGGCCTGGTTCCATCCGCCTAGTGCCTCTACGGGCCTGGCTCCATCCGCCTAGTGCCTCTACGGGCCTGGCTCCATCCTCCTAGTGCCTGCACAGACCTGGCTCCACCCACCTAGTGCCTCTACGGGCCTGGCTCCATCCACATAGTGCCTCTACGAGTCTGGCTCCATCTGCCTAGTGCCTCAGTGGGCCTGGCTCTATCTGCCTAGTGCCTTTACGGGCCTGGCTCCATCCTGCTAGTGCCTCCACGGGCCTGGCTCCATCCACCTAGTGCCTCTACGGGCCTGGCTCCATCCACCTAGTGCCTCTATGGGCCTGGCTCCATCCTCCTAGTGCCTCTACGGGCCTGGCTCCATCCACCTAGTGCCTCTACGGGCCTGGCTCCATCCATGTAGTGCCTCTACAGGCCTGGTTCCATCCTCCCAGTGCCTCTACGGGCCTGGCTCCATCCACCTAGTGCGTCTACGGGCCTGGTTCCATCCGCCTAGTGCCCCGCCAGGCCTGCCTCCATCCACCTAGTGCCTCTACGGGCTTGGCTCCATCTGCCTAGTGCCTCTACGGGCCTGGCTCTATCTGCATAGTGCCTCTACGGGCCTGGCTTCATCCTCCTAGTGCCTCCACAGACCTGGCTCCATCCACCTAGTGCCTCTACAGGCCTGGATCCATCCACCTAGTGCCTCTACGGGCCTGACTCCATCCTCCTAGTGCCTCTACGGGCCTGGCTCCATCAACCTAGTGCCTCTATGGGCCTGGCTCCATCCGCCTAGTGCCCCACCGGGCCTGCCTCCATCCACCTGGTGCCTCTATGGGCCTGGCTCCATCTGCCTAGTGCCTCTACGGGCCTGGCTCTATCTGTGTAGTGCCTCTACGGGCCTGGCTCCATCCGCCTTGTGCCTCTACAGGCCTGGCTTCATCCGCCTAGTGCCTCTACCAACCTGGCTCCATCCACCTAGTGCCTTTACGGGCCTGGCTCCATCCGCTTAGTGCCTCTACGGGCCTGGCTCCATCCGCCTAGTGCCCCGTCGGGCCTGCCTCCATCCACCTAGTGCCTCTACGGGCCTTGCTCCATCTGCCTAGTGCCTCTACGGGCCTGGCTCTATCTGCGTAGTGCCTCTACGGGCCTGGCTCCATCCTCCTAGTGCCTCCACAGACCTGGCTCCATTCACCTAGTGCCTCTACGGGCCTAGCTCCATCCACATAGTGCCTCAACGGGCCTGGCTTCATCCGCCTAGTGCCTCTACGGGCCTGGCTCCATCTGCCTAGTGCCTCTATGGGCCTGGCTCCATCTGCCTAGTGCCTCTACGGGCCTGGCTTCATCCGCCTAGTGCCTCTACGGGCCTGGCTTCATCCTCCTAGTGCCTCTACAGGCCTGGCTCCATCCACCTAGTGCCTCTACAAGCCTGGCTCCATTCATGTAGTGCCTCTACGGGCCTAGCTCCATCCTCCTAGTGCCTCTACGGGCCTGGCTCCATCCACCTAGTGCCACCACGGGCCTGGCTCCATCCACCTAGTGCCTCTACGGGCCTGGCTCCATCCTCCTAGTGCCTCTACGGGCCTGGCTCCATCCACCTAGTGCCTCTACGGGCCTGGCTCCATCCATGTAGTGCCTCTACGGGCCTGGCTCCATCCTCCTAGTGCCTCTACGGGCCTGGCTCCATCCACCTAGTGCCTCTACGAGCCTGGTTCCATCCGCCTAGTGCCCCGCCGGGCCTGCCTCCATCCACCTAGTGCCTCTACGGCCTGGCTCCATCTGCCTAGTGCCTCTACGGGCCTGGCACTATCTGCGTAGTGCCTCTACGGGCCTGGCTTCATCCTCCTAGTGCCTCCACAGACCTTGCTCCATCCACCTAGTGCCTCTATGGGCCTGGCTCCATCCACCTAGTGCCTCTACGGGCCTGACTCCATCCTCCTAGTGCCTCTACGGGCCTGGCTCCATCCACCTAGTGCCTCTACGGGCATGGCTCCATCCGCCTAGTGCCCCACCGGGCCTGCCTCCATCCACCTGGTGCCTCTATGGGCCTGGCTCCATCTGCCTAGTGCCTCTACGGGCCTGGCTCTATCTGCGTAGTGCCTCTACGGGCCTGGCTCCATCCTCCTAGTGCCTCCACAGACCTGGCTCCATCCACCTAGTGCCTCTACGAGCCTGGCTCCATCCACATAGTGCCTCTACGGGCCTGGCTCCATCCGCCTTGTGCCTCTACAGGCCTGGCTTCATCCGCCTAGTGTCTCTACCATCCTGGCTCCATCCGCCTAGTGCCTTTATTGGCCTGGCTCCATCCGCTTAGTGCCTCTACGGGCCTGGCTCCATCCGCCTAGTGCCCCGTCGGGCCTGCCTCCATCCACCTAGTGCCTCTACGGGCCTGGCTCCATCTGCCTAGTGCCTCTACGGGCCTGGCTCTATCTGCGTAGTGCCTCTACGGGCCTGGCTCCATCCTCCTAGTGCCTCCACAGACCTGGCTCCATCCACCTAGTGCCTCTACGGGCCTGGCTCCATCCACATAGTGCCTCTACGGGCCTGGCTCCATCCGCCTACTGCCTCTACAGGCCTAGCTCCATCTGCCTAGTGCCTCTACGGGCCTGGCTCCATCCGCCTAGTGCCTCTACGGGCCTGGCTCCATCTGCCTAGTGCCTCTACGGGCCTGGCTCCATCCTCCTAGTGCCTCTACAGGCCTGTCTCCATCCACCTCGTGCCTCTACAAGCCTGGCTCCATCCATGTAGTGCCTCTACGGGCCTGGCTCCATCCTCCTAGTGCCTCTACGGGCCTGGCTCTATCCTCCTAGTGCCTCTACGGGCCTGGTTCCATCTGCCTAGTGCCCCGCCGGGCCTGCCTCCATCCACCTAGTGCCTCTACGGGCCTGGCTCCATCTGCCTGGTGCCTCTATGGGCCTGGCTCCATCCGCCTAGTGCCTCTTTGGGCCTTGCTCCATCTGCCTAGTGCCTCTACGGGCCTTGCTTCATCCGCATACTGCCCTGCCGGGCCTGGCTCCATTTGCATAGTGCCGAGTCTGGCTACATCCGTCTAGTGCCTCTACGGGCCTGGCTCCATCTGCCTAGTGCCTTTGCATGCCTGGCTCCATCCACCTCTATGGGCTTGGCTCTGTAGACCTAATGCCCAGCTGGGCCTGCCTCCATCCGTTTAGTGCCTCTACGTGCTTCGTGCCTATAAGGGCCTGGCTCCATCCGCATACTGCCTTGCCGGGCCTGGCTCCATTTGCCTAGTGCCTCTTTGGGCCTTGCTCCATCTGCCTAGTGCCTCTACGGGCCTTGCTTCATCCACATATTGCCCTGCCGGGCCTGGCTCCATTTGCCTAGTGCCGAGTCTGGCTACATTCGTCTAGTGCCTCTACGGGCCTGGCTCCATCCACATAGTGCCTCTACGGGCCTGGCTCCATCCACCTAGTGCCTCTACAGGCCTGGCTCCATCCACCTAGTGCCTCTACGGGCCTGGCTCCATCCGCCTAGTGCCTCTACGGGCCTGGCTCCATCCGCCTAGTGCCTTTGTATGCCTGGCTCTATCAGCCTAATGCCTCTACGGCCCTGGCTTCACCTGCCTAGTGCCTCTACAGGCCTGGCTCCATCTGCCTAGTGCCTCTACGGGCCTGGCTCCATCTGCCTAGTGCCTCTACGGGCCTGGCTCCATCCGCCTAGTGCCTCTATGGGCCTGGCTCCATCTGCCTAGTGCCTCTACGGGCCTGGCTCCATCTGCCTAGTGCCTCTACGGGCCTGGCTCTATCTGCGTAGTGCCTCTATGGGCCTGGCTTCATCCTCCTAGTGCCTCCACAGACCTGGCTCCATCCACCTAGTGCCTCTACGGGCCTGGCTCCATCCACCTAGTGCCTCTACGGGACTGGCTCCATCCACCTAGTGCCTCTACGGGCCTGGCTCCATCCTCCTAGTGCCTCTACAGGCCTGGCTCCATCCGCCTAGTGCCTCTACGGGCCTGGCTCCATCCGCCTAGTGCCTTTATGGGCCTGGCTCCATCTGCCTAGTGCCTCTACGGGCCTGGGTCCATCCATGTAGTGCCTCTACGGGCCTGGCTCCATCCTCCTAGTGCCTCTATGGGCCTGACTCCATCCACCTAGTGCCTCTATGGGCCTGGCTCCATCCACCTAGTGCCCCGCCGGGCCTGCCTCCATCCACCTAGTGCCTCTACGGGCCTGGCTTCATCTGCGTAGTGCCTCTACGGGCCTGGCTCTATCTGCGTAGTGCCTCTACGGGCCATGGCTCTATCCTCCTAGTGCCTCCACAGACCTGGCTCCATCCACCTAGTGCCTCTACGGGCCTGGCTCCATCCACATAGTGCCTCTACGGGCCTGGCTCCATCTGCCTAGTGCCTCTACAGGCCTGGCTCCATCCGCCTAGTGCCTTTATGGGCCTGGCTCCATCCACCTAGTGCCTCTACGGGCCTGGCTCCATCCGCCTAGTGCCCCGCCGGGCCTGCCTCCATCCACCTAGTGCCTCTACGGGCCTGGCTCCATCTGCCTTGTGCCTCTACGGGCCTGGCTCTATCTGCGTAGTGCCTCTACGTGCCTGGCTCCATCCTCCTAGTGCCTCCACAGACCTGGCTCCATCCACCTAGTGCCTCTACGGGCCTGGCTCCATCCACATAGTGCCTCTACGGGCCTGGCTCCATCTGCCTAGTGCCTCTACAGGCCTGGCTCCATCCACTTAGTGCCTCTACGGGCCTGGCTCCATCCGCCTAGTGCCTCTACAGGTCTGGCTCCATCCGCCTAGTGCCTCTACGGGCCTGGCTCTATCCGCCTAGTGCCTCTACAGGCCTGGCTCCATCTGCCTAGTGCCTCTACGGGCCTGGCTCCATCTGCCTAGTGCCTCTACGGGCCTGGCTTCTTCCACCTAGTGCCTCTACGGGCCTGGATCCATCTGCCTAGTGCCTCTACGGGCCTGGCTCCATCCGCCCAGTGCCCCCCGGGCCTGCCTCCATCCACCTAGTGCCTCTACGGGTCTGGCTCCATCTGTCTAGTGCCTCTATGGGCCTGGCTCTATCTGCCTAGTGCCTTTACGGGCCTGGCTCCATCCTCCTAGTGCCTCCATGGGCCTTGCTCCATCCACCTAGTGCCTCTACAGGCCTGGCTCCATCCTCCTTGTGCCTCTACAGGCCTGGCTCCATCCACCTAGTGCCTCTACGGGCCTGGCTCCATCCATGTAGTGCCTCTACGGGCCTGGCTCCATCCTCCTAGTGCCTCTACGGGCCTGGCTCCATCCGCCTAGTGCCCCGCCGGGCCTGCCTCCATCCGCCTAGTGCCTTTATGGGCCTGGCTCCATCCACCTAGTGCCTCTACGGGCCTGGGTCCATCTGCTTCATGCCTATACTGCCCTGGTTCCATTCGCCTAGTGCCCCGCCGGGCCTGGCTCCATATGCCTAGTGCCCCGCCGGGTCTTGCTTTGTGCCCCACCGGCTCTCTGTGCCCCACCCGGACGTGCTCCATCCGTCCTAATCGAGTGCTCCCAGCCCTTCCCACAAATAAACATTTTTATCTATAACAGCAAATATACTTTTTTTATATAGTACACAGTACTACACCATGGGAGCAAGGTAGTTGGTGGTCCTGTTTTCCTCTTTATAGCGGTCTTAGCAGGTGTTATCTTATTTCCTGTATCTAAACAAACAGAAGAGATGTTACACATAGAAAACTAAGTTGGAATTGCCAAATTCATCAATTTCATAGAAGAAACCAAAGTTGATGGCGTCTTCCCCACGGAGGAAGGGTATATCCCAGAAGTTGATCCTCCGGATTTCTCTCCTGATGACAGCCTGCGGAGGAAAAAAATCTATTACTGCTCTGCAAAGAGGGCAGGTATTGCTTTGTTCCCTCCATGTATCGATGCAGTTTGAATGAAATTGGTGGGAGCAGTGTAAGGTAGTGTCCTCTCCCACTTCAATTTCACTTAAACAGATAGTACATGTGGGCAGCGCCTGATACTCCCTGGCCAGTGGTCTGGCTGGTGCTGGCTGGTCCTCAGCAACGATGCGGTCCCTTGGAGATCTACTTCTATTGGACCTGGCGTTCTCCTGTTGCTGTCGGCGAGCTGTCCTGGACCGTGTGCGGTGTGCAATCGGTGAATCCATGCCTGAAATAACAATGTCAGAGATTTCAGCATTTCTGTCATGTAACCCATTCTATCACAGTTTTAATCATTAAATGACTAAGGAAATTTTTAACAAATTTCAATTGCGCATGTGGCTGTCTCATAGGTAAACCAGAAAATTTGATATTATTTAAGACTTAAAGTGGTTCTGAAAGCAGTTTTTTTTTTACCTTAATATGTCCTCTGCACTAAGGTAAAAAAAACCTTCTGCATGCAGCTCTTCCCCTTATACTTACAAGAGCTTGATCGCAATGCAGCTCTGTGCACTAGATCAGAGGCTCCTGTAAGTTAATTTTAGTACACAGTATAATACCCAATATATATTTTTTAAAATAATATAAAAGATGTTTGTTCAATTAAATCGATATCAAATGTCAAGATTTAGATGTGCGTACTCCTGTGAGATGGCAACAAACTACACTACCTGAAATGTTCCATAGGCAACACTTGAAAAGCCTTTACAGGTTATCCATTTAGAGTTACATGTGAGCTCTGGCTCTAGAATTATTGCTCTCACTATGAAGTTCACAGTGATACCTATATACATGTACAGTGGGGCAAAAAAGCATTTAGTCGACCAGCAATTATGCAAGTTCTCCCACTTAAAAAGATGAGAAAGGCCTGTAATTGTCATCATAGGTATACCTCAACTATGAGAGACAAAATGTGGAAACAAATCCAGACATCACATTGTCTGATTTTTAAAAGAATTCATTTGCAAATTATGGTGGAAAAAAGTATTTGGTCAATATCAAAAGTTGATCTCAATACTTTGTTATATATCCTTTGTTGGCAATGACAGAGGTCAAACGTTTTCTGTAAGTCTTCACAAGGTTGTCACACACTGTTGCTGATATGTTGGCCCATTCCTCCATGCAGATCTCCTCTAGAGCAGAGATGTTTTGGGGCTGTCGCTGGGCAACACGGACTTTCAACTCCCTCCAAAGGTTTTCTATGGGGTTGAGATCTGGAGACTGGCTAGGCCACTCCAGAGCCTTGAAATGCTTCTTACGAAGCCACTCCTTTGTTGCCCGGGCGGTTTGTTTGGGATCATTGTCATGCTGAAAGACCCAGCCACGTTTCATCTTCAATGCCCTTGCTGATGGGAGGAGGTTTGCACTGGAGTGTGACTGTTTGAGGTTGTGGACAGGTGTCTTTTATACTGATAACAAGTTCAAACAGGTGCCATTAATACAGGTAATGAGTGGAGGACAGAGGAGCCTCTTAGGCTGGGTTCACACTGGTGCGACACGACAGCCGTCCTACTTTGGATCCGACTTTGCCCTGCGACATGAAGCCGGCATGTGTCCGACTTTCAATGAACGGGGATCCGACTTGGATCCCCGCCAATGCCCGGCACTGTGTTTGGTATGAATCTTTAGGGGGAACTCCGCGCCAAATTTTAAATAAAAAACCGGCATGGGTTCCCCCTCCAAGAGCATACCAGGCCCTTGGGTCTGGTATGGACCTTGAGGGGAACCCCCTACGCCGATAAAAACGGCGTGGGGGTCCCCCCCAATCCATACCAGACCCTTATCCGAGCACGCAGCCCGGCCGGACAGGAATGGGGGTGGGGACGAGCGAGCGCCCCCCCCCCTCCTGAACCGTACCAGGCCGCATGCCCTCAACATGGGGGGTTGGTGCTTTGGGGGAGGGGGCGCGCTGCGGCCCCCCACCCCAAAGCACCTTGTCCCCATGTTGATGAGGACAAGGGCCTCTTCCCGACAACCCTGGCCGTTGGTTGTCGGGGTCTGCGGGCGGAGGGCTTATCGGAATCCAGGAGCCCCCTTTAATAAGGGGGCCCCCAGATCCCGGCCCCCCACCCTATGTGAATGAGTATGGGGTACATGGTACCCCTACCCATTCACCTAGGGAAGTGTCAATAAAAAAAAACCACAGTACACAGGTTTCAAAATTAATTTATTGGGCAGCTCCGGTATCTTCTTCCGACTTCTCCCGGTGTTCCGCCTCTTCTCCCGGGCCCCGCCGCTATCTTCTTCCAGCTCTATTGCCAGCGAGGGGCCCGGTCTGCTGCCGCTGTCTTGTCGCCGCTGTCTCGCCGCTTCTTCTCTTCATCTCTTCTTCCGATGTTGACACGACGCTCTCCCCGGCTGGAATGCTCTCTGTGCGCTCTGCTCTGACTTATATAGGCGGTGACCCCGCCCCCTTATGCCGTCACAGTCCCTGGGCATGCTGGGACTGTGACGTTTTAGGGGGCGTGGTCATCACCCGATGACCACGCCCCCTTATGCCGTCACAGTCCCAGCATGCCCAGAGACTGTGACGGCATAAGGGGGCGGGGTCACCGCCTATATAAGTCAGAGCAGAGCGCACAGAGAGCATTCCAGCCGGGGAGAGCGTCGTGTCAACATCGGAAGAAGAGATGAAGAGAAGAAGCGGCGAGACAGCGGCGACAAGACAGCGGCAGCAGACCGGGCCCCTCGCTGGCAATAGAGCTGGAAGAAGATAGCGGCGGGGCCCGGGAGAAGAGGCGGAACACCGGGAGAAGTCGAAAGAAGATACCGGAGCTGCCCAATAAATTAATTTTGAAACCTGTGTACTGTGGTTTTTTTTTATTGACACTTCCCTAGGTGAATGGGTAGGGGTACCATGTACCCCATACTCATTCACATAGGGTGGGGGGCCGGGATCTGGGGGCCCCCTTATTAAAGGGGGCTCCTGGATTCCGATAAGCCCTCCGCCCGCAGACCCCGACAACCAACGGCCAGGGTTGTCAGGAAGAGGCCCTTGTCCTCATCAACATGGGGACAAGGTGCTTTGGGGTGGGGGGCCGCAGTGCGCCCCCTCCCCCAAAGCACCAACCCCCCATGTTGAGGGCATGCGGCCTGGTACGGTTCAGGAGGGGGGGGGCGCTCGCTCGTCCCCACCCCCATTCCTGTCCGGCCGGGCTGCGTGCTCGGATAAGGGTCTGGTATGGATTGGGGGGGACCCCCACGCCGTTTTTATCGGCGTAGGGGGTTCCCCTCAAGGTCCATACCAGACCCAAGGGCCTGGTATGCTCTTGGAGGGGGAACCCATGCCGGTTTTTTATTTAAAATTTGGCGCGGAGTTCCCCCTCAAGAACATCTGAGCACAAGTCGCGTGCCGAAGTCGGATCATGCAAGACGGCAATCCGACTTTGATCCGACTTCAATGATAGTCAATAGGCTGAAGTAGGATCAAAGTCGGACCAAAGTAGTACAGGGAGCATTTCTAAAGTCGGAACGACTTGTGTCGGACCAGTTAGGACGGCTCCCATAGGGAAACATTAAATTTCACACGTCATGCGACATGAGCTCCCAATGTCGGAGCGTTTGTCGGACCAGTGTGAACCCAGCCTTAAAGAAGAAGATACAGGTCTGTGAGAGCCAGAAATCTTGCTTGTTTGTAGGTGACTTATTTTCCACCATAATTTGCAAATAAATTCTTTCAAAAATCAGACAATGTGATTGTCTGGATTTGTTTCCACATTTTGTCTCTCATAGTTGAAGTATACCTTTGATGACAATTACAGGCCTCTGTCACCTTCTTAGGTGGGAGAACTTGCACAATTGGTGGCTGACTAAATACTTTTTTGCCCCACTGTATGATGCAATCACGGTTTACATATGCTTGTCAATCTATATGTTCTAAAGGCAGAAGGTATACACCCTCACATGGTCAGTTTGGAATCAATTCAGACATTCTCCAAAGATTGGCTATTCTGTATAATTTGTTGCTCTACTGTCTGCCAGTCTCGAATTGGATACCCCGGCTTAATTCGTCCGTAGCGCTCGAGTGCCAGCCCCAATCCCCCCTCCCATTTTTTCCCCCTTCCCCCTCTCTACCTTACCTCACACTGTACACCCTTTCTCTGTCCTATATAGGTTACTTGCATAATGATTGATTTGCGGATGTCTATATACTGATTACTTCGATTACATCTACCACTTTATTACTTACCACATATTTATGACTACATAGATGGCAGAATTGATACTCGTGTCATTTAAGATATTGGCAGAGGCTCCTTATATACTTGGTTTCATAATGTTTCTATATTGTATTTTTTACAGCTATTAAAGTATTGTGTTTACGCCCATAAGCTCGCCCTTTACAGGTGATTACAATAACTTGGTACACACCCTCTATTTGGTCCAGAGTGCACTTAAGTTCTTTTTCCTACTAAATGCACCAGCATTCTCTTTGTATCGCCTAGAATGTACCGGTGGTGGAAAGTGCATTTTTTTGTGATCTACAATTTCTCTATTAGTTATGTAAGGTTGCTCTCAGCCTCTCATAATCTAGGGACTGCTGTACAGAAAATCCTTGGAGTACTAGGATCCAAAATAATTGTGATACATAAATAGTGCGTTGTCTAACAGTGACATTCAAAAAACAGTATGTCATATGTGCATCAAAGTATAAATAAATATCCAAAGAAATCAACCTTGTAAATATATAAATCAGTATAGAATTTAACACATGCAACACTTAAACCTTAATGAGTTAATAGCTGAATGTACTTAAAGGGGTTGTAAACCCTCATGGTTTTTCACCTTAATGCATTCTATGCATTAAGGTGAAAAACCTTCTGTAGTGCTGCAGCCCCCCAGCCCCTCCGTTTTACTTACCTGAACGCTGTCATCCTCCTGCCGGGAACAAGCACACCAGATCTATCTGGTGTCTTGTGCCCTGATTGGATAGAAGCCATTGGCTTCTGCTGCTGTTAATCAAATTCAATGACGCAGTGCCAGGGGGCAGGCCGAGTCCTGCATTCTGTGTGAATGGACACAGATGCAGGACTCGGGAGTGCGCCCACACGGGTGTCCACCAAGAAGAGCCTTCTCCAACATGACACTCGATACGGGGAGGAGCCACCAGCGCCGCTGAGGGACACCAGAAGAGGAGGACCGGGCCACTCTGTGCAAAACTAACTGCACAGTGGAGGTAAGTATGACATGTTTGTTATTTAAGAAAAAAACAAATGTTCATAAACAGGTGAGTAAAAGTCCACTAAAGTTGTCCATTCATATCCATGGTATTGCAGTGTCCTCGTGCACAACAAATGCAAAGTGTCAGTGCTCCACCACTGTGTTCTAAGCAAACTAACTGGCCGCTTACCAGAAGTTTAGATCCACAGGTGATCCTATGCGCATTTCAAGTGTACTGATAGAATGGATACCAGTTTATATTTTTGATTTCACTATAATCTTTGTTTGATTTGTTTTTACATTTTTTGTCACATAATCCCTTTTAATTTGGGTTCTGAGTGTAATAGTCACTTCACACTGTTAAATTCAATACTGATTTATATATTTACAAGGTTGATTACTTTGGATTTTTATCTTTACTTTGATGCATATATGACATACTGTTTTTTGAATGTCACTGTTAGACAGCGCACTATTTATGTTTCATAGCAGTTTTTCTATTTGGTTTTCTTGTGTAAAATTTGAGAATGCAATAAAAACAGACTAAACATAAAGGCAGAAGGTTTTTTACCTTAATGCATTTTCTGCATTAGTGTTAAAAACATTCTGCATGCAGCTCTCCCCCTTACACTTACTTGAGCCTGATCTTGATCCAGTGCTATGCACGAGAGCAGAGGCTCTCTCTGCTCTCTCCCTCTTCATTGGCTCAGAGACAGCAGCGGAAGCCATTGTTTCTTAGCTGCTGTCAATCACAGCCAGTGAGAAGGGAGCAGGGGGGCAGGGTCATATGGCACACAGAGCCAGCTTAGGAGCGGGCCCACACGAGTGCCCTCATAGGAAGTGTATTGATGCGGGGGGTACTCTGTGGGGGTACTCTGCAGAGACGAGTAACCAGGAGAGCTGGAAGGGGGACCTAAAAAGAGGAGGATCTGGGTTGCCCTGTGCAAAACCATTGCACAGAGCCGGTAAGTATGACTTGTTTGTTATTTCAAAGATAAAAAAATTTGGTTTAGAATCACTTTAATGTTCAGATTCATGGATAAGTCCAATGATGACTAGTTAAATTGAAATTAAACCTTCCTAATCTTCTATTCACAGAGAACAGAGCCATCTATAATACATCATACTGCACATTTTCATGAAAAATATACGTAAATGAATTTTAGTGCACAAAATAATACCCAATTTTGCTGGTAAAATATAACAGATAATGTGTCAGGTAATTCATTACCAAACGCCAAGATTTAAAATTGCACACTCCTGTGAAAAGGCAACAAACTAAGGTACCTGAAATTGTCATAGGCCACACACAGAAGCCTTTATAGGTTATCTGTTTAGTGTTAAATGTGAGCTCTGGCTCTAGAATTATTGTTCTCACTGTGAGGTTCACAGCGATACGTCACATGTATTTTTTTTATTACTTTTTTTTTTACACTTTTTTAAAATGTATTTTTTTCATACAACTTTATTGCTATTACAAGGGGTGGAAAAAACCCCTGTGATAGCTTTGGGCAGTGACAGCCAGGTACTTTTCATGGAGAAATCAGGGGTCTGTTGGATCCTTGATCCCTCCTCTGCCCTGCAAGACAGCTGATTAGATAGAGGTCTGCTTTTTACTGCACACAAACACAATATAATACACAATTTTTTTGCTAAACTATAAAAGATAATGTGTCAGGTAAATATATACCACCGGAAGACTCGATCTGCGATCCGCCACTTCCGGTGGCTATAGACAGACTGACATGAAGCCAGAAACGGCTTTGTTCCAGTCTCCTGAATGTAAACACGGAAGCAACGTCATGACGTCACTTTCTGTTTACTCGGCTGTATATTTAAAAAATATACAGTATTTAGATACGCCGTTTTTGGTGATCTGAATACCTTGAAGTGCAAAGGAGGGATTGGAGGTCTTTTAGACCCCCGATCCCTCCATAAAGAGTACCTTTCACCACCTATTACTGTCACAAGGGATGTTTACATTCCTTGTGACAGCAATAAAAGTGATCAAATCTTTTTTGTAAAAAACACAATTTAATAATATAAAAATAAATAAGAAAAAAAAACATTTTTAAAGCGTCCCCGTCACCGCGAGCTCGCGCAGCAAAGAAAATGCATACGGAAGTCATGCCCGCATATGTAAACGGTGTTCAAATCACACATGTGAAGTATCACCGCAATCATCAGAGCAAGTGCAATAATTCTAGCTTTAGACCTCCTCTGTAACGCTAACCTGGTAACCGTAAAAAAAAAATTTATAGCGTCGCCTATGGAGATTTTTAGGTACCAAAGTTTGTCGCCATTCCACGAGTGCGTGCAATTATAAAGCGTGACATGTTTGGTATCTATTTACTCAGTGTGACATCATCTTTCAAATTATACAAAAAAATTGGGATAACTATACTGTTTTGTTTTTTTTAAATTCATGAAAATGTCCCTTTTCCCAAAAAAGTTGCGTTGAAAACACCGCTGCACAAATACCGTGTGACATAAAATATTGCAACAATCGTCATTTTATTCTCTAGATTCTCTGCTAAAAATATATACATAATGTTTGGGGGTTCTAAGTAATTTTCTAGCAAACATTAGGGATTTTAACCTGTAAACACCAAATGTCAGAAATAGGCTTAGTCATGAAAAGGTTAAAATTATTGTTCTCACTCTGGTGTTCACAGCGGTACCTCATTGAGTGATGCAATCACTGTTTACATATGTGTGCAAGACCTACATGCGCATTTGGGTGTGTGAACAGGGGACGGGGTAGTTTAAATTTTTTTTCATATTTTAAAAATAAACAAAAGTGAATGGGCGGCTGTAAAAATTGATAACAGGATTATGGCTGCTGCACCCAAAATCCTATTATAACCGCTTGTCATTCAGAATGTACAGTATATATACACGTATGCTGAATGGCAATTGGTTAACATATAAACTCTAAATAAACAATTAGAAACTGGTAGCAAAATGTAATTATTTAACAAGGGTAGAAAAGGAATTCTTCTCCCCTTTAGCCTAGGTTTACACTGACAGCGGGAATGAAATTGATTTCTTTTTACCTCATGTCAGTCACTACATTGGGGGCGATTTCAGAGACATCTGTGTGGGCTTCTGCACAGATGTCTATTGATATCGCACCCCGAAGTCTCCAAAAGTAGTACAGAAACTACTTTTGGGAATCGGTGCGGCGTCGCACCGATTCAGACGGTGCCATTGCTGGCAATAGATGCCGATTTTGCATGCGATTTGACATGTCAAATCGCATGCCAGATCACTGCAATGTGAACCAGGGCTTATGACCAGAGTCAACGCCCAATCCTAATTTTGCAACTGTGACATGTGTTCGTAAAACTGTGCATATCATCACAACTACTTGTATCCAGGTGAATTATACCGTACTTTTTTATGCTAGAAAATTACTTAGAACCCCCAAACATTATATATATTTTTTAGCAGAGGCCCTATAGAATAAAATGATGGGTGTTGTAATATTTTATGTCACACAGTATTTGTGCAGCAGTTTTTCAAACTCATTTTTTGGGGGGAAATAATAAAATAATAATAATACATTTTTAAAAAAACACAATATTTACTCCAATTTGTTTGTATCATGTGAAAGATGAAGTTACGCTGAGTAAATAGATACCCAATATGCCACACTTTAAAATTGCATCTGCCCGTGGAATGGTGGCAAACTATGGTGCTTAAAATTCTCCATAGGCAACGCTTTCAACGCCTTTACAGGTTACCAGTTTAGATTTACACAGGAGGTCTGGTTGCGACAATACCTCACATGTGTGGAACGATCACCCTTTACACATGCGTGTAAGCACAGTGGGATGGGAGTGCTTTAATTTTTTTTTTTAATTATTATTATTTATTTTATATAAACATTTTTTTTTATTTATTTATTTTACATTTAGAGCTCGGGAAAGGTGGCAGAGGAAGGGGGGGCCCCCTTCTGCCACCCACAGAAGTGATTGAGTGGCTGTTTAGACCTTCTAATCACTTCTGCCACAAACAGAATCGCTAACTGAAAAAACCCATACTGGAATGAGGCCTGTAGATGCCAACATCATCCCAGTATAACTACTTTAACCCGAGGACTTCCATGGATGTCCTATAGGCAGGAAGTAGTTAGATTTAGCTGTATATTTTAGGACATTACAGTGTATCACCACCAAAAAAACTGCACAAATAATTCTCCTGTTCTTGACGATCACAGCAATACCACATGTGTGTGTGATTTGTTTTTTGTGCCCATAATAGAGCCAATAAACAATAGTATGTATTGTAAGAACACATATATGGAGCATCCAGGTTTAAAGCCCACTTCCTGGATGCCTCATATATGTGTTATGCGGTCATGAAGTGGTTAATATGGTACAATTGTCATACCTGTTGGGTCACGTCGTGGTATTTCACGATTGTTGCGCCGTTGACGCCGCGGCATCTTGATGGTACTAGATGGTATCGCAGGTGAATGAAGGTTTATCTAATAATAAATAACATAAATAATAAATAATTAGAGAAATGTAGAATAATACTACAAATAATAATACTAATACTTTCTGCTATAAAACATATCCAATAAAAAAATTTAAAAAATTGAATTTCTTCATAAATGTAGGCCAATGTGTATTCTGCTACATATTTTTGTTAAAAAAAATCCCAATAAGCGTATGTTGATTGGTTTGCACAAAAGTTATATCATCTACAAACAATAGGACATTTCTATTCATGTTTTACTAGTAATGGTGGTGATCAGCAACGTATAGTGGACTGTGATGTTGCGCCGGACATTCTGATACTGACACTTTTTGGGGACCAGTGACACTAATACTGTGATCAGTGCTAAAAATATGCACCGTCACTGTACTAATGACACTGGCTGGGAAGGGGTTAACATCAGGGGTGATCAAAGGGTTAACTGTGTGCCTCACCAGTGTTTATGTGAACTGTGTGAGGTGCTTTTACTAGGGGATAAGATGGAATGTAGCAGGGACACAAATGCCATCCCTTCCCTCTGTCAGAATGGCAATCTGCCTTGTTTACATAGGCAGATCAGAGTTCTGTCTCTCTGCCCAACGATCGGCTGGCAGACATCTAGTACCTTGCACCCGTCGATTGGCTTCCGCTGTGTATAATGAAGCGAGCTGTTGTATTTATACATGATCCAGCACACAACTGCCACCCTGTAGCAATAAAGCTAGTATAGGGCAGTCCGGAAGCGGTTAAAGGAGAAGTCCAGCCTGGACTCATTCGGTCAGATGCTGCATCCACCTAGGTAAGTATGAATATGGAATAAAAAAATTCCATACTTCTCTTTTAATATCCAAAGTAAATTCACTCATCCATACATGTCTCCATGCTTTATTTTATTGAGAAATCACTTTGAAAAACATCCTCAGCATTTTTAGCAATGACCTTCTTCAGTAAGGGCAAATGATTCATGTAGCATTTACTTCCTGGAATCCATCAGCCCTTAGTTCCGGCATGCAGGGAGGAGTGTGTGCTTAGCTGAGAAAGCCTCTCCTTCCCTCCTCCAGATGAAAGAAGAAAATACCCATGAAGACTCCTGGGAAGTATGACATAATTTTAGCCTAGGCCACAAACCAGGAAGCAACTGAAGAAATGTAAAAAAAAAAAAAAAAAAGATTAAGGGCCGGTTACTGCGATGTCCGAGATCGGATGTGATAAGCACCACACTGCAGTGAAAATCACATCCGATCTCTGTGCGATGTGCATCGCATTCGGACCAAACTTGCACAGGACCCTTTTTTTGGTCCGCAGCAGAATCGGATCGCATGGGTGTTCACACCATGTGATCCGATTCCTGTGCGTGTTTGCAGATCGCACTGCGATATGCGAACTGATTTGGGGGTGTCATTAACTTTTAACTGACACTCCCAGCAGTTCGCATAGGGCAGCCGGGAGACATGCGATGCGGGTACCTGCAGTAGATTTGCAGCGTTCCCGCATTGCAGCAGTGGGAACCGGCCCCAAAACAAGTAAATATGATATATCTTCTTATCTATTTACTCATGCGAGCAGCATAAACATTTAACCACTTCAATACAGGGCACTTATACACCTTCCTGCCCAAACCAATTTTCAGCTTTCAGTGCTGTCGCAGTTTGAATGACAATTGCGCAGTCATACAACACTGTACCCAAACTAAATTGTTAACATTTTGTTCCCACAAATAGAGCTTTCTTTTGGTGGTATTTGATCACTTCTGCGGTTTTTATTTTTTGCTAAAAAATTAAAAAAGACTGAAAATTTTGAAAAAAATAAAAGTTTTGCTTTTGTTTCGGTTAAAAATTTTTGTAAATAAGTAAGTTTTCTCTTTCACTGATGGGCACTGATAAGGCGGCACTGACAGGCACTGATAAGGCGGCACCGACGGGCACTGACGATGGGCATGTGACACTGATGGGCACTGGTAGGCGGCACTGATGGGTGGCACTGATATGCAGCACTGATGGGCATTGATAGGTGGCACTGATGGGCACTCATGGGTGGCACTGATGGGCACTGAAAGGCTGCAAAGATGGGTTCTTATGGGTGGCACTGATAGGCGGCACTGATGGGCACTGATAGGCACTGATACGTGGCACTGATGTGCACTGATACGCGGCACTAATATGAGGCACTGATAGGCATCCCTGGTGGCACTGGCAGTGGTAGGCATTGTGAGTGGGCACTGATTGTCAGCTGCCTGGGCACAGATTAGTATTTCCCTGGGGGTATACCTGGTGATCCAGTGTGGATGGCCATCCTGGTGGTCCTGGTCGGCTTTCCTGGTGGTCCTGGGCGGCTCCCCTGGTGATCCTGGGTGGGATCCGAGGGGGCGCTGTGCTGATAAACAATCAGCACAGACCCCCCCTGTCAGGAGAGCAGCCAATCGGCTCTCCTCTACTCGCGTCTGTCAGAGACGCCGATCACCGTCTTTTCCTATTTACATCATTATCAGTCGTGATTGGACACAGCTGATCCTGTGGTAAAGAGTATCCGTCAGAGACTCTTTACCTAGATCGGAGTTGCGGTGTGTCAGATTGACACACTGCATCAACGATCGCTGCGATGCGCGCCCCCGGGGGCGCGCATCGGCTTAATATCCTGAGAACGTCATATGACGCCCAGTCAGGTTATTGAAACCACTTTGCAGCCGTCATTTTGCTATATGGCGGGAGGCAAGTGGTGAAAATAGTTAATGTGATTGAGAGAGTTTAGTTGCACATTAAGACCCCTTTCACGCTGAGGCGGTTTTCAGGCATTTTAGCGATAGAAATAGCTTCTAAATAGCACCTGAAAACCACCTCCTATTAATTTCAGTGTGTCTTTTCACACTGGGGCGGTGCATTTGGGGGACGTTAGGAAAAGTCCTGCAAGCAGCATCTTTGGGGCGGTGTGGGAGCACTGTATACAGCGATCCTAAAACGACCTGCTCATTGAAATGAATGGGCAGCGCTTCCAAAGCACCTGAAAAACGTTTCGGAAGCGCCGCAACACAGCGTTTTTAACCCCTTCTTTGGTGTTAAATGCGCCCCGCTTGCGGCCTAAAAGTGCCACTACAACTAGCAGCGCTTTAGCACTAATGCGGTCGGGGCCCCAGTGTGAAAGGGGTCTAATGTATTTATCTTTGATTGATTGACAACACCCGCTCACCACCATCACGTATAAGAGAGTGGAGAGATTGGCAATCTTATATGAGAACACAGCGCACCTGGCACTATGATATGGTAATAACAGAACACAGCGCGGTGTACTGCACCTTTTATTGTATGTATGCTTTGGACTGTAAATCTAGACTTTTTTTCCTTTTTATTTTTAGTTTGAAGATTAGTACAAAACGTTGTTGTGTTTTTTTTATTGCTCACTTTGTCACATTTATGACTTATTCTGTTCCAGTTCCAGCTACCACAGCACCAGTATGCTGTCATCGACACGCTAATTCATGTTTTTTTTCATTCTTTATTTATTCCAGATATGCCAGAAAGTAAAGACATAAAACTGGTCACAAGTTACACTGATTACAGATTGTTTCACAATTGAAAACAAGATCAACAATCATGAGAGGTCAAGGGGGTAGAGAAGAGACTTTCCAGGTAATTTCAGCAAATAGAGAGGAAGCACCAGCACAGACAGACATGCTTATGAATTGTGTCATA